>NC_141014.1:43584083-44141456 GCF_052327205.1 Somniosus microcephalus
CCCATTTTCAAGCACTTGAAACGCCATAGCACACAAGGCTACAGACCAAGTGCTCATCTAAATGTGTCTTGAATGTTGTGAGGGTTCCTGCCTCTACCATTCTTTCAGGCAGTGAGTTCCAGATTCCAACCACCCTCTGGGTGAAAAAGTTTTTCACTTAAATCCCCTTCAAACCTCCTGCCCCCTTATCTTGAAACTATGCCCCCTGGTTATTGACCCCACTACTAAAGGGGAAAAGTTCCTTTCTATCTTCCCTATCTAAGCCCCTCATAATTTTGTACACCTCAATCAGGTCCCCCCTTAGCCTTCTCTGCTCCAAGGAAAACAACCCCAGCCTGTTCAGTCTCTCTTCATAGCTGAAGCGCTCCAGCCCAGGTAACATCCTGGTGAATCTTCTCTGCACCCTCTCCAATGCAATCACATCCTTCCTATAGTGTGGCGACCAGAACTGCACACTTGTGTATGTAACCTGTTCCACCTTAAGAGAGCTTAAGCCTGTTCCACCTTAAGAGATGTACTACTTTCTCAGGCTGCTGTAGACGTAATACTGGGGGTGAACACACCGGTATATAAGCACTGTGCAGTAATCTTGTATTCAGTATAGTCCCTACCTCCAACCAGTAAAGACCTGTTTTTATTGTTACTCATTAGTCTGTGTCTTAATTAACTAAATAATTCACAGACTTAACACACACAGTACTCCAGCTGTGGCCTAACTAACATTTTGTACAGCTCCATCATAACCTCCCTGCTCTTATATTCTATGGCTCGGCTAATGAAGACAAATATCCCATATGCCTTTTTAACCACCTTATCTACCTGTCCTGCTGCCTTCAGGGATCTATGTACATGCACACCAAGATCCCTCTGATCCTCTGTCCTTCCTAGGGTCCTACCATTCATTGTGTATTGCCTTGATAGTCCTCCCAAAAAGCATCACCTCACACTTTTCAGGGTTAAATTCCATTTGCCACTGTTCTGCCCATCTAACCAACCAGTCTATATCATCCTGTAGCCTGAGGCTTCCCTCCTCGCTTTTTCGTGTCATCTGCGAACTTACTGATCATACCTCCTACCTACATTCATATCCAAATCATTAATGTACACTGCAAACAGCAAAGGACCCAGCACCAATCCCTGCGGTACACCACTGGACACAGCTTCCAGTCACAAAAACAACCTTCAACCATCACCCTCTGCCTCCTGCCACTAAGCCAATTTTGGATCCAATGTGCCAAACTGCCCTGGATCCCATGTGGGACTTGTCAAAAGCCTTACTGAAGTCAATGTAGACTACATCAACTGCACTACCCTCATCCACACACCTAGTCACCCCCTCGAAAAATTTGATCAAATTGGTTAGACATGATCTCCCCCAGACAAAGCCATGCTGACTAACCTGGATTAATCCTTGCCTCTCCAAGTGGAGACTAATTCTGTCCCTCAGAATTTTTTCCAATAATTTCCCTACCACTGGTGTTTGGCTCACTGGCCTGTAATTCCCTGGTTTATCCCTACTACCCTTCTTGAATAATGGTACTACGTTAGCTGTTCTCCAGTTCTCTGGCACCTCCCCTGTGGCCAGAGAGGTTCTGAAAAATTGTGTCAGAGCCCCTGCAATCTCCTCCCTTGCCTCACAGCAACCTGGGATACATCTCATCTGAGCCTGGGGATTTATCCACTTGTAAAACCGCTGGTACCTCCTCCCTCTCAATACTAATTTGTTCAAGTATATCACAATCCCCCTGCCTGATTTCTATGCCTACATCGTCCTTCTCCATAGTGAACACAGATGCAAAATATTCATTTAAAACCTCACCTACATCTTCCGGCTCTACACACAGATTGCCACTTTGGTCCCTAATGGGCCCTACTCTTTCCCTGGTTATCCTCTTACCCTTAATATACTTATAAAACACCTTGGGATTTTCCTTTATTTTGCCTGCCAATGTTTTTTCATGCCCCCTCTTCGCTCTCCTAATTTCTTTAAGTACCCTGCTGCAGTTTCTATACTCCTCTAGGGCTTCCACTGTTTTTAGTCCTTTGTATCTGCCAAAAGCCTCCTTTTTTCCCCCTAATCCACTCTTGTATATCCCTTGACATTCAGGGTTTCCCTGGGCTTGTTGGTCCCACCCTTGACCTTTATGGGAACATGTTGGTGTTGTACTCTCTATTTCCTTTCTGAAAGACTCCCACTGCTCTGATGTGGATTTTCCTACAAGTAGCTGATCCAGTCCACTCTCGCCAGATCCTGTCTTACCATATTAAAAATCAACCTTCCCCAATTTAAAACATTTATTTCCAGTCCTTTTCCATGACTACCTTAAATCTCACCGAATTATGGTCACTGTCACCAAAATGCTCTCCGACTGACACTTCTACCACTTGCCCGGCTACATTCCCTAGAATTAGGTCCAGTACCGTCCCCTCTCTTCTAGGACTTTCTACATGCTGGCTCAAAAAGTTCTCCTGGATGCACTTTAAGAATTCCACACCCTCCAAGCCTTTCACACTGACTATCCCAGTTAATATGGGGAAGTTAAAATCCCCTACTATTATTTCTACACTTCTGATATTTGCCTACATGTCTGTTCCTCTATCTCCCCCTGACTGTTTGGGGGTCTATAGTACACGCCCAGCAAAGTGCTTGCCCCCTTTTTGTTTTAAGTTCTACCCATATGGCCTCATTAGAGGAACCTGCTAAGATATCATCCCTCCTTACAGCAGTAATTAACTCCTTGATTAATATTGCGACACCCCTTCCTCTTTTACACCCCCCTCTGTCTCACCTGAACATTTTATACCCAGAATATTGAGCTGCCAGTCCTGCCCCTCCCTCAACCATGTCTCTGTGATAGCAACAATATCATACTCCCATGTGTTCATCAACACCTTCAATTCATCTGCCTTACTTGCAAGACTCCTTGCATTAAAATAAATGCCATCCAGCCTTGCCATAGTCCCTTGTGCCATTACATATTTGCTCTGCCTTCCAGGCTGACTTGTTTTTTCCTCCCCCTCTATATTTGGCTGTGCACCACCCCCCGACTATAGCTCCACTCCGCATCCCATCCTCCTGCCAAGTTAGTTTAAACCTCCCCCAACAGTGCTAGCAAACCTCCCCGCAAGGATGTTGGTCCCGTTTTGGTTCAGGGGCAACCTGTCCAACTTGTACAGGTCCCACCTTCCCCAGAAGCAGACCCAGTGATCCAGGAAACTAAAGCCCTCCCTCCTGCACCAACTCTTTAGCCATGCATTCCATCTGCTCTATCCTCCTATTCCTATACTCACTAGCATGTGGCACCGGGAGTAATCCAGAGATTACAACCTTTGAGGTCCTGCTTTTTAATCTGCTACCTAGCTCCCTAAATTCTTGTTGCAGGACCTCATCCCTCTCTACCCATGTCGTTGGTACCAATGTGAACCACGACCTCTGACTGTTCGCCCTCACCCTTCAGAATGCCCTGCAGCCGTTCAGTGACATCCTTGACCCTGGCACCAGGGAGGCAACATACCATCCTGGAGTCAAGTCTGTGGCCACAGCAACGTCTATCTGTTCCCCTTACGATATAATCCCCTATCACTATTGCTCTCACACTCTATTTCCTCCCCTCCTGTGCAGCTGAGCCACTCGTAGTGCCACAGACTTGGCTCTTGCTGCATTCCCCTGAGAAACCATCTCCCCCAGCAGTATCCAAAACGGAAAATCTGTTGGAGGGAGATGGACCCAGGGGACTCCTGCAATACCTTCCTAGTTCTTTTACTCTGTCTGGCGGGCACCCATTTCCTGTCTGCCTGTGCACTCTACCTGCGGTGTGACCACCTCGTTAAATATGCTATCCACGAAGATCTCAGCTTCGCCGATGCTCCACAGTGACTCCAGCTGCAGCTCCAGCTCCGAAACGCAGATTTCAAGTAACTGCAACTGGAGACACTTCCTGCACATGTGTTCGCCCTGGACACCTAAAGTGTGCCCGACTTCCCACATAGCACAGGAGGAGCACTCCACACAGCCGAGCTGCCCTACCATGTCCTACCCTTAATTTACTCCCTTTACTTCCTTTAAATTAAAGGAATATTAAATACACTAGGGACCTTACTTCCCTTTAAACACTACTTACTCTAAACTAGAGACCTTACTTTTACATTAACGACTGGACTGTAGAAATACTCACCAGGTCCTACTTACCAATCAGCTCCTTCCCTGGTTGTGACGTCACTTTAGTGGTTTCGCAGTTGTTGTTGTTTGATTGCTCCCGCTCTCGGACTCTTTCCTTGGTGTAAAGTAAGAACCAATTCCTACAGGGTGAAGAGTTAGGAAAAACCAAGGTGAAGCAAGGGAGCTCCTCCTTCCGCTCCTCACCCAACACCCTGACTCACCCAACTCGCAGCACTCTGTGTAAACTGCACTCATCTAGAGCAGGGGTTCTCAGCCAGGGTCCACACCACGGGGGATTGACTCGTTTCAGCAGGTGGTGGAAAGCTATCCCTGTTCGCGTTGAGGGGCCGAGGCCAAGTGAACTTTGACGGTTACCATGTGAGATGAACCCCCATCCCCGCCCCTCACACACCCCTTTCTCCCACCGGGGTCCGTAGAATTTTTATAACATGGGGTGGGGGGGCCTCAGTAGCAAAAAAAAAGTTGACACCCCTGATCAATGGCTACTACTGGCACACTGACTGCAGTACACACCATCTATGGAGTGCACGACAGCGACTCACCACTTCGACAGCACCTCCCAGCCTTGTGACCTCAAACAGCGAGAAAGTCATAGGAACAAGATCACCTCCAAATGACACATGATCCTAACTTGGACACATATGGGCTCGATTTTGCCATTGGTGGCGGGGTGGGTGGGGGTCAGGTGGTTAGCGAGTCCCGGTCCCGTCTCCGCTGTTGGGCGGGAAAATATTGCGATTTTGGCCTAATTGGGCAATTGATTCCCAGCATGTGCGAACCCCTGGTCCAATTAGTTTTTGGGCCTGAAACTCACCTCTGATGATATCATTTCTCCAGTTGCATTTAAGGGCTCCATGCAGCCTTGGTTCATTTTGTGCCTAAACGCTTGTGTTTGCTTCTGTTCAAAATAGTTTTTGGCGCTAGTGCAATGTTGACTTCAAGGCCCAAGGCCTCACCATGATTTAATGATGACTCACTTCATGCTCTGATGGAGGGAGCCAGAGCACAAAAGGAGGTGCTCGTTCCATCCTCTGGGAAGAAAAAACCTCCTCAGCAGACCAAAGCTGTGTGGCTGCAAATTGCCCAGGAGGTCAGTTCCAAATCGACGTGCAGCAGAACCTGGCTGCAGTGCCGAAAGAGGTTCAATGACCTTGTCCGAACAGGCAGAGTGAGTATACCATCACCTTTACCCTAATTCTGCTCCCCATCTCCTCTCAACACCATCACTCTGCATTGTCAACCTACTCCTACACATCCCACTTTACCCTTACATCCCTTACACCCTTAACCATCACTCTCTCTCTCAATGTGCACAATCACTTAACTATTCGACCCATACTCCCCATCACTGTTATGCTATAACAACTAACACCACACAGGGAGGGCCCTTTAGTATTGGGACCTCACTCCATCTTTGTATCCTTCTAAGCATCTATGCTATGGATTCTCTACACTCACTCCATCATGCTCACTCAAACTCCACTTGTTTGCCTCATTGCAGGAAAAGAGAGCCCACAATAAAAGGGAGAGGGCGAAGACCGGACGAGGGCCACCCCCAATAGCCCATCTTACCAGCGCAGAGGAGGTGGCCCTAGAGATTGTTGGCGCCGAGGAGGATGTGGAAGTGGGGGATGGACAGACGGGCACATCTGGTGGTGACAGAATTTGCATCTCTCTCATTGACATTGCATGAGTGACTGATATGCTCAAACAGATTGACTTATGATCATCTGCACTATTCCATGTACATGCTACGTCTATATCACATGTCTAACTCATGCCTTTACTCCCCCACAGGACCATCGACAGCCCCCCTCCCCACTGTCCAGGAGGAAGAGGCTGAGCTGGAAGACTCCTCAGAGGAACCTGCAACCTCTGAGGGCGCAGCATCAGCAGAATTAAGCGCACCCAGCACCAGCGCAGATACACACGCCTCGGTGGGATCTTCGGGACATAGAGTAGTGTTGTCACCTGGTGTATAACAGCTCACAAGTGAGCATCAGCAGATGGTGGAGACAGGGACAGCAATGGAGAGTCCTCATCGGAGGCCGCAGGGCGCTCCCAGCTCTGCTCAGCTGCATTTCGACCCTGTGCCTCCGAGTCCATCCAGAAGGAGAGCAAAAGCTGGAACTCCAGGAACAGGTGCAGGAGTCTCTGGCAGGTTTTGTCTCCGGGGTCACTGCAAGTGTGGAGTGGATGGAGGAGTCCAATGAGCAGAGCCTTTGTGGAGGCATTGGCGAATGAACACATCACCGCGGCAAGGATGGCAACCTCTGTGGAAAAGATAGCTACGGTAAAGGAGAGGATGGCTACAGCCATGGAGGAGCTAAGTCGCTAGAGTGTGGAAAACATGGTGAATGTTCAGAATAGACTGACATCTCTGGAGGAGCGATGGACAGCTATTGATCAGAGAAACCAGACCTTCATGGAAGTCCTCTGGAGTAGGACTGTCAGTGCAGAAACGGGTCCTCATGGCCCCCCTGATGTGCAGCAAGGTGCTGTCAAGCCACTTGCTAGCTCGGAAGTGGGGCTGACCCATGAGAGGGATGTTGGTGGCAGAGAACAAGGAAGTGGGGGCTCCTCTCCAAGAGTTCACACTCCCATGCCACTGCAGAGCCCTTGGTCAGAGCCCCACCAGTGTCCTCACCCAATTGAGATGGGCGTCTCAGCCCCTGCACAGCCACAGGAGGAGCAGACTGTTGGTGAGCCCTCACAGGCTTGCAACCCCAGAGGACGCGTGTTGAAGCAGGAGCAGCATGAGAGTGAGCAAGGGGCCACCACATCTGCTGAAGCTACAGGGGAAGCACCACGTAGGAGCACGTGTAAGAGGAAGATAAAGCACAAGTAGTCACAAGGGTAGTTATTTGGGTGTTCTGTTGTGTTTAATTGTTAAATGCCATCCTTTAGTCAATGTATTAAAATGAAGTGATGGCAAACTGTTGAAGTTCTGGACTCCGTCATTTCGGAAATGGAAGTTCCACAATAAGGGCTCAGGGCGAATTATATTTGTCATAATGGTGGTCCGAGTGATGGGAAGCCACAGGTTCTTGTCCATTGTCTATGGTGTGGTAAGAAGCTGCCAGGCACATGTGTTTGAATGGACAACTTAAGCAAATCTGGCCAAGATGAGTCCATCCCTTGCATCCCAGGCAGCTATGTGCTTGCGTGCTGCTGCAGCTAGTTGATGCGCATCCGCAAGGTCTTCGTTCTCATTCTCCTCCTCATCTGAGGAGGCTATGCGCTGAGCCACTTGTTCCTCAGGCAGCTGCAAGCCACGATGCTGTGCCATGTTGTGCAGTGCACAGCAGACCACGACGATTCTGGCGACCCTGGCTGCTGAGTACTGCAGGGCTCCACCTGATCTGTCAAGGCATCTGAATCGCATTTTCAGCAAGCCAATGGTTTGCTCGATGATGGATCTGGTCGAAATGTGGCTGGAGTTGTAGCGCTCCTCAGCTTCGTTGGATGGCCACCTGAACAATGTCATTAGCCACGTCTTCAGGAGATAGCCTTTGTCTCCAAGTAGCCATCCGCAAAGTTGGTTTGGTGGACTGAAGGGCGGAGGCACACTAGACTGCCGCAGGATGAACGAGTCATGGCAACTGCCAGGGTACTTGGCGCAAACATGCAAAATGTCCTTCTTGTGGTTACACACCAGCTGCACGTTGAGGGAGTGGAAGCCCTTGCGGTTGACAAAGAGCTGGGTTGTGATGGGGTGCCTTAAGGGCCACATGTGTGCAGTCTACGACACCCTGCACCCTTGGCAAGCCTGTCATATTTGCAAAGCCAACCGCACGCACGGTTACACTTGCTTGATCCGTGGAGAAGTATATGTAATTGTGCGCCTTGGCAAAGAGGGCATCGGTTACCTGCATGATGCAAGTGTGTGTGGCTGACTGGGAGATGCCGCTGATGATCCCTGGAAGGAGCCTGAAGCAAAAAAGTTGAGTGCGGTGGTGACTCTAAGGGGTGGCCACCTGCTCCTCTGGGCTCCAGGTGTTGGTGCAGCATTGCGCAGATGTCACTGACTACCTCTCACGAAAGTCTCAGCCTCCTTTGGCACTGCTGCTCAGTCATGTTGAGGAAACTCATCCTCATCCTGTAAACCTTGTTTTAGGGGTATCTCCTGCGGCGACGTACTTCCCTGCGCTGGTGCCTTCTGCCCTGTGCACCATCAGGTGGGTGAGCAGCAGTTTGGCATTCCTGTTGTTGCTGCTGTTGTGCCTGGTTCTGCTGCTGCCGCAGCTGCTCGTCCTCCAAACCTGAAGACCAGGACAAAGGGAAATAAATGGTTCCCATGCTGCTGGTAGATATCTCTGTTGAGGAAGCGCTCAGTCAATGTTGGGAGAGGTTTTCCCAGGAGGTCACAGGATCTCAGCTTCACCACTTCCAAGATCAGTGGACCTGCAAAAAGTTCTCCAAGACCTGAAAAAACAAAGTTCTGCCACCTGCAACTGATCCTCGTTAAGAGCTCTGTTTTTATGGTGGAGCTGCAGCTGTTAGGAAGCCAGCCACTTGTGAACCCAACAGGATTAGCTGGCGTGTTTCAGGAGAGACGTGCAGCACGTTGGAAATGTGGCAAAATTTGAAAGGCCTCTCAAAATGGGATTATAGAGGTACTTAAGTGGTAGTTAAGTGCCTGAAGGGCCTATCCCGCCGCCTGGAGGCGTGACTGAAACGGACTCTGCAAGCCTGCCTCTGGCAAAGTTGCGCAGAGGCGGGTTGACGACGGGATTGGAACCCACCGTCATTTTTTCAAATGTTCTCACCAGTCCCGCCTCCAAACCTGCCTCCTCAGGGCTGGTAAAATCCAGCCCCTGGATTGAGATTTTTCACTGCCACGCTCGCCAGCCCGCAGTTTTCCACTTACTCACTTTAATGGGCAGAAAAATCGAGGACTGGCAAACACAGAAGTGGGAAACATAGACATTTTGTTAGTCCTTTAACATCACTGGATCAGAATCTTGGAACTCCCTGCCTAATACCTCAGTGGGAGTAGTGCTCGAGTTTAAATAAAGCCACACAGTTTACTGGCACAGGTTACTGGTAAGTTTGTCTAGCTAGGACCATCCTACCCATTAGGGCACTGGATGCAGGATTATCACAAACTGAGTGGGAAGAATCCCGAACCCTCCAGCTTCCATTAGTAAACCAAGCTTGCTGGTCAATCATCAACAGCGCCCTCAAGTACTGCGGACCTACTTACCAAGGGGACCACAGAGGGATAACCTGCATTTCATATCTGTATGTCTTTTATTAATTAAAATTGAAATTTTAATGAAATTTGAACTTCGTCCAATGAGCCTCTGGGGTTAGTGCCAACTATGATTACATCATGTGACTAGGATGACACTGGGACAACCTTTATGATTCAAGCAGTGTATGATAAGAGGAGGCCGGTCACATGCAGTTTGGTCCAGTAGACCCATGCTCATTTTGAACTGGGTTAATTCCCTCTCATTCAAACGAATTTCACTAAGAATTGTTATCAGAAAGCGGAGTCTTAACGTTACATCAATTTTGACCTGGATTCCAACGTAAGTTCTAGAGCTGTAAGGACAATGTTCCATCTAGTTATTTTATTCATTCGACTTCTATTCTTTTGGTAAGTTATTTTTCTGTATCTTTTCCCCTATTCTTATCCTACATTGCTCTGTATCACACGCCACCTACAGCAAGAGCAACTGAACTGCTGCCAGGTCTCTGAATCTCATTCTAGCCAGAATGACTGACCCTCCAGTTTTCATTCACTCCCCGTGGGAAGGTGTCAGACAGCCTGCACTTGGTAACTCCCCAAGGGCAGGACTGTGATCACTAAAGTACTATGTGGAGAAAGCTAGGGACAAAATGGCTGTTCTAAAACTCTGTGGCACAGTTATATCCCCAAACCACCACTTCTGATTTAGCATTTTAAAATCATGAGGCGCACAAATAAAGAGCAGCTTGTAAATGTGCTGCACAAGCTGGAAAGGTAATGCATGGACAATAGATTATATACATAGGATATACAGCACAGAAACAGGCCATTCGGCCCAACTAGTCCATGTCGGCGTTTATGCTCCACTCGAGCCTCCTCCCGTCTTTCCTCATTTAACTGTCGGCATAAACCTCTATTCCCTTCTCCCTCATACGCTTGTCTAACCGCCCCTTAAATAAATCTATACTATTCGCTTCAACCACTCCCTGTAGTAGTAAGTTCCACATTCTCACCACTCTCTGGGTAAAGAAGTTTCTTCTGAATTCCCTATTGGATTTCTTGGTGACTATCTTATATTGATGGCCTCTAGTTATGCTCTTCCCCACAAGTGGAAACATTCTCTCAGGGGGCGATTTTGCCAGCCCTGGGGAGGCGGGTATGGAGGTAGGACTGCCAGGAAAATGGCAGAATCTGGGGGCGGGTACCCATCCCACCCGCCTCCGTGCCATCTTCCCAGGAGGCGGGTACCTGACCCGCGCTGGGAGCTGCCTCCTCGAGGCGGGCAGGTAGTTAACAGGCAGTTTTTTGGATAATCCCTATTTTGCCACCTAAAGTGTGGGCTTCCTGACAGCGCCGAACTTCGCCAGGGTCAGCGAGGCGAGCTGTGGGTCTGCGGGGATGGAGGGGCCAAGATGTCCGGTGTGCAGGTGAGTGATGGGTGCATGTGTGCAGAGGTAAGTGTGTGATGTGAGTCTTAAGTGTTTTAAAAGCTTTACTTACCTTTGCTTCTTCCTCCATGCTTCAACCCTTCAGGTCTTGGGAGTCCCTCGTCTCACCGGCAGAGAAAGCAGAATGGCCACTGCATTCTCAAATGCATCAGCCTTCTGCTTTCTGCTCAGGAGAGATCTCTAAGTAAGCCTGTGTTCCAGGTCGCAACTTAGAAGACAGATTGTCAGTGTTAGAGCTCTCAAACGATGACAATTCATCTGTCAAAAGCTCTTGACAGATGAAACGTCACTTGACATCACCAGTAACCGGCTTTCCTTTATTTGGCCTGCTAAACCCACTGGGCGGGCTTAACAAGGTCAATCAAGGGAAAATAGCGTGGGTTGGCCGGACGTCGATGGAGGCGGGACTAAAACCCATCAAGCAGCAGTCCTGCCTCCATCACGTCCCCATTGGCAAAATCACCCACTTTATCAAATCCTTTCATCATTTTAAAGACCTCTACAGTATTAGGTCACCCCTCAGCCTTCTTTCAAAAGAAAAGAGACCCAACCTGTTCATCCTTTCCAGATACGTATACCCTCGCGTTTCTGGTATCATCCTTGTAAATCTTCTCTGCACCCTCTCCAGTGCCTTGATATCCTTTTTATAACATGGCGACCAGAACTGTACACATACAGATTTAGCATGGCCTTGCTAACCTGTGTTGCAATTTTTAGTGATTTGTGTATTTAGAACATAAGAAATAGGAGCAGGAGTAGGCAATGAAATCACGGCTGATCTTTTACCTCAACTCCACTTTCCTGCACTATCCCCATATGCCTTGATTCCCTTAATATCCAAAAATCTATCGATCTCATACTATTTGCTTTCCTAATTGCTTGTTGTACCTGCATGTTAACTTTCAGTGATTCATGTACAAGGACACCCAGGTTCCCCTGAACACCAACATTTCCCAATCTCTCACCATTTAAAAAATACTCTGCTTTTCTATTTTTCCTACCAAAGTGGATAACTTCACATTTCTCTACATAATATTCCATTTGCCATGTTCTTGCCCATTCACTTAGCCTGTCTATATCCCTTGAAGCCTCTTTGCATCCTCCTCACAACTTACATTCCCACCCAGCTTTGTATCATCAGCAAACTTGGATGTATTACATTTGGTCCCCTCATCCAAATCATTGATACAGGTTGAGCCTCCAAATTCCAGAGATCCGGACTCCAGGACGATTGGTGGCAGGGTTGTCTGGAATCCATAAAATGTTCCGGAATCCGGACACCCTGAGGGAGGCTTACCAAAAACCGGAAATATCACAACCTGGGCCCAGGCATTTCTGGACTCTGAACGTGTTTGATGTCTGAAGTCCGGAAATATCGCAACCTGGGCTCGGGTGTTTCCGGACATCAGAAACACGTTCCGACGTCCGGAAAAACACGAAAACCGGCTCGGCCTCGGTCTTGAGGTTGCCAGATTCGGGACGCTCAACCTGTATAGATTGTGAATAGCTGAGGCCCAAGCACTGATCCTTGCAGTACCCCACTAGTTACAGCCTGCCAACCCGAAAATGACCCATTTATTCCTACTCTTGTTTTCTGTCCGTTAACCCGGTTTAGTAATTTCTAGACAGCAAGATACATGTTTTATTGATGATGGGGAATAATATCATATTCTAACTTGACACATTTTTAGTTTGTTAGAACCAGTTATGTTCGTAGTGCTCTCCTGAGGGCACTTGTTGAGAATTGATTATTTTTGTGCCATTGTAGCACCCAATGCCACTGGTTCAGGCAAAATCGACTCTGTTTACTGATACAGATCAGCAAAGCCCATGGTGTCTGTTGCATTTCCAAGAGTCAGCTGGAGCTGCAGGTGGGGCATTATAATAGCCTCAGTCCCTGGTTCATACTCCTGCTCACTATCCAGTGATGCCTGCTACAAAGGGCCCTTCAATGGATGGCTGTTGAGAACAGTTTTGGGCTCGACTCCGACACCTCAGGTCAAATAACTTGCCAACAGTAGGTGCTAAGCTCATGTGAAGAATGGTCACTTGGGCGAGGTACTAGATGATGCCCAGTGCCTGTGAACATGTACCCTTAGGAGGGGAGGGGAGAGAATTGGCAACAACAGAGAAAAGGCCTGCGGGAAGCACAAGAGCTTTTAGAATTCAGATCTCCCAGTGACGAGCACATTCTGCTGTCGGTGATGCTCCCTAACCATTCCAAGGAATTATGGGATGGTTTTGTTTGAACATATTTGCTGAAACTTTTTTCCTCTTGACAGGCGATGGGTGCCCGGGAAAATGTTGCCAAGCAAAAGGTACTGTTTTAACTTAAAGATAAACAATGAATTGTATGGCTGTCACATTGTAGGGGAACTGATTTCTTACCAGTTGGTAGCGCTCTCACCTCTGAGTCAGAAGGTTGTGGGTTCAAGTCCCAATCCAGAGACTTGAGCACAAAAATCTAGGCTGACACTTGAGTGCAGTACTGAGGGAGTACTGCACTGTTGGAGGTGCTGTCTTTCGAATGAGACGTTAAACCGAGGCCCCGTCTGCTGTCTCAGGTGGACGTGAAAGATCCTATGGCACTATTTTGAAGAAGAGCAGGGGAGTTCTCTCCAGTGTCCTAATCAATATTTATCCCTCAATCAACATCTAAAACAGTTTGTCTGGTCATTATCACTTTGCTGTTTGTGGGAGCTTGCTGTGCACAAATTGCTGCCGCGTTTCCTACATTACAACAGTGGCTACACTTCAAAAGTACTTCATTGGCTGTAAAGCGCTTTGGGACGTCCGGTGGTCATGAAAGGCGCTATATAAATGCAAGTCTTTCTTACCCTCTTTGCATTAAGTCAAACATCAAGACTGGCTCAGGAATAGCACGAGTCTGATACTCCTTTAATATTGCTCCAATGTGAAGGGGAACCCCAAAAGATTTACAACTATGTTAACAATAGAAGGTAGGTCAAAAAAGAACTGGGTCCAGTAAAGGAGAAATTGATAAAAACTACTGCAAATGATCAGGCTATGGCAGCTAGATTGAATGGATTCTTTTCAGCAGTTTCACAAAGGATAACTGAAGACACATTCCAGTCACAGCAAAAGGGCAAAACTCCATACAGAAGTGAATAAAGAGTGTGTTATGCAGAAACTGGTAGGACTATATATCCACAAGACTCCTCAGCCAGATGGGATACTAGGAGGACATTAATGAGAATTTGGTTGATATTGTCAGCGCTTCTTAAATACTAGAGTTGTACAGAGGACTAAAGGATAGTTAATGTAGTACCAATATTTAAAAAAGGAGTAAGGCACAAACCTGGTGACGACATGCTGATTAGTATAACGTACTTAAGGGGAAAAATGCTTTGAGTGTGTTCTACAGGGCATTATAAATGAACATACAATGAGCACAGCAATCACAGGGAACAGCCAGCATGGTCTTAGAAGTAATAAGTAATTGCTCACACAGCTATTGGAATTGATGAGGGGATAACTGAGCTCGCGGGTGAGGGTAATCCAGGAAACATAGTTTACTTGGATTTTCAAAAGGTAAAGTTCCTTATATGAAGATTGAGAATTGGTTTACCATCAGAGGATGAATGGAAAAGTAGTCAGTGGTGTTTTACAGGGACCTCTTCTGGGACTCCTACTAGTCACAGTATTTGTGAATGATACAGAACAGAGTGTCTATAAATTTGCTGATGACATGAACATAATAAGAACATAAGAAATAGGAGCGGGAGTCGGCCATTCGGCCCCTCGAGCCTGCTCCACCATTCAATAAGATCATGGCTGATCTTCTACCTCATCTCCACTTTCCTGAACTATCCCCAAATCCCTCGATTCCCTTAATATTCAAAAATCTATCAATCTCTGTCTTGAATATACTCAACGACTGAGCCTCCACAGCCCTCTGGGGTAGAGAAATCCAAAGATTCACCACCCTCTGAGTGAAGAAATTTCTCCTCATCTCAGTCCTAAATGGCCAACCCCTTATTCTGAGACTGTGACCCCTGGTTCAAGACTCCCCAGCCAGGGGACACATCCTCCCAGCATCTACCCTGTCAAGCCCTGTAAGAATTTTGTATGTTTCAATGAGATCACCGCTCATTCTTCTAAACTCCAGAGAATATAGGCTGAGTCTACTCAATGGGCACGTACTGAATAGAAGAGATTGACCCGGAATTTCCTCTGACTTTCTGCTGCTACACTGCTGTAACTTTAATGTGGCAAAAATCCCGTATATGTGCCTAAATGGGGTTTCCACCGCACTTATGATGCAGTTATAATGGCACAACATCATAAAGCAATGCATATAGGAAGAGGTAACAGCAAACATCAGTATAAAATGAAAGGGACGTATTTTAAGCAGGCCAGGGAATTGCTAGATTGAGCTAGACCAACCTTACTGGAATGCAGCAGGTGTCTCCCCAAGGGATAAATCGATTAAAATGCCACCCAAGGTAGTTTTAATCAAAAATAGCCAAAATAAATCCAAATACAAAATAATAAAATAGGGGAAAATCAAACAAGAATTCCATATCATGTCATACAGTCACACAAGCAATCAGTGAGGCAGTAGGCACCACATATTGGCACTCAAGGGTCACCTGGGCTCAATGCATGAGCAAGCAGTTTGACAAATCCGGCCCAACATTCCTACGCATCACCAACCTGTCCGTAACACACTTGGTCAGGTTTGGCCCAGGAGCAGATCCACCAGAAAATTCTCCAAAGTGCTCAACCTGTAAAATGAGTAGCCAAAAAATTAAAGGTAACCCTTTCAAATAATGAAAGAGGGGATATCTCAGTAGCAAAAACAGAAAATGCTGGAAACACTCAGCAAGTCAATCAGCATCCATGGACAGGGCAGACAAGTTCACATTCTGGGTGTAACCCTTTGTCAGAACTGAAAAAATGAACAGTGAAATATGAGTGAATCTCCTCCCCCCCTCCTATCTGGAGCCATTTCGGAGTTCCTGTTTTACTACATTGAACTTTGAAAGTAAAGGCATGTTTCTGAGAAGAATTTCCTGTACTCAGTTACCTTTACCTGCTAACATTACACAAATTCCCATTGCCCACTGTTGGCCCCATTAAACTTAACAAAGATAGCACTTTGTGATGTAACAGGAGGGGAATTCTAAACAAATCTTCTGTTCCATGCTGCATCTATCCGGCATTTGAAGCTCAGAGCACAGGAGCAAGGAGTGGCTGTGAAATCCTATGTAAGTTTACAGCTTTCTCCGTGTATGTTGATTAGGATTATGGTGACACAACAACAGAAAATGCTGTAAACACTCAGCAGGTCAGGCAGCATCCGTGGAGAGAAAAACAGAGTATTGAATAGAAAAGATTATGTGACAGTTCGGCAGAGTAGAAAGAAAGAAAATGTAAGACTTGCATTTCTATAGCGCCTTTCACGACCACCGGACATCCCAAAGTGCTTTTCTGCCAATGAAGTAGTTTTGAAATGTAGTCGCTGTTGTAATGTAGGAAACGGGGCAGCCAATCTGCGCACAGCAAGCTCCCACAAACAATGACCAGATAATCTGTTTTAGTGATGTTGATTTGAGGGATAAATATTGGCCAGGACACTCTCTTTAGCGCAAACTAGGGCTCTCTTTAACCTTTATATTTACTATCTGAGGATATTATGGTAGTGTCGGTATTTGTGTTGACCTCTGAGGACGAATGCCTACTAAATAATTGAGTTCGACTTCAGACGAACAATAAATAAGTTGTTTATTTACAAGAGCAGACGAAATACAGCAGGTAAGATGGCTGGATGCAGGAGCACCGCGATGTAGGTCTTTCCCCAGCGGGGACGCCACGGGGACAGAGTCCGCAGTCCTGTGGAGAGCGTGATGACGTCATCACGCTCAGTCGCGATTTCCCGCGCTTCGGGTGTCATGTGACCGCGTCGTGACGTTAGCGTGTTCGCCCACGCTTGGGCCGGTCACGTGACCCGCGCCGATATGTCGGCGCGTTCACCTGGCGCCGAGGCCGGTCGTTGTGTCCGAAGTCGCGGGAGCAAGCGGCACCCGGCTCTGCAGCTGGCCGATGCAGCCGAAGTCGCGGTAGGCCTGCTGTGCCGGCGGCCGTTACGGGAGGCCGAGTCTGGCCGGCGGACGCCGCGGGTGCATCACGTGATGCGCGACGTGACGTCAGCGTGTCACGTCGCGTTCTTAAAGGGGCGACGGCCCAAACAGGTAAGTTAAAGTGAATTATGTACATAGTTAGTAAGGGACAACTGGTGGTACCGCCACAGTAGATCATTAACAAGCAGATCAGAAAGTGGGAATCAGAGTACCACACATACATTGTTCACAGTATCACTTGCACACCGTCTGCCTCTCTTTTACCCCCCATTTGTTCCTGATTACCTGAAAGGAAAGAGGTATCTCTATTTTCCCCAATACTGCATGGCAGCAATCTGTGCCAGGAAGGAATTCACGCCAACATGGAGCCAAAACTGGGGTTTCGTTTTGGTGGGTCAAGATCTAATTTTTCCAACTATCTGGAATAAGACTTCTTTGATCTGGTTTCTCCATCCTGGGGAGAGCCTGGCCTCACACAGGTGATAAATAGGACAATGCCCACCTTGGGTTGGCAGCCAATCTACTGATGGCACTGAGGCAAAGTCCAATCCCTCAAACCAGCCTCCTGCCCCATTAACCAACGGAGAGCTCACCCTGCACCCGGGTTTAGCACAACAACAAAATAAACTTTTTTATGTAGATAAAAAATATCTTTGGGGAGCTTATATTCATTAAATTCACCTCCTCGCCCTGAGCGGAGCTGTGGCCGGGGGCGGGGCCTGTCCTGTCCCGCGCGCCAGTTCAAATACTAACGGTCGGTGGGTGGGCGGTCCGAGAGCGGCCGGGATCCCGCGGAAAGGCGAAGGAGCGAAAAACCACTAATACACCGAGGGGAGGAAAGTGGGGGGAGGGGAGGAGGAAAGTGGGGGGAGGAGGAGGAGGAGGAAAGTGGGGGGAGGAGGAGGAGGAGGAGGAGGAGGAAAGTGGGGGGAGGAGGAGGAGGAGGAGGAGGAGGAAAGTGGGGGGAGGAGGAGGAGGAGGAGGAGGAAAGTGGGGGGAGGAGGAGGAAAGTGGGGGGAGGAGGAGGAGGAGGAGGAAAGTGGGGGGAGGAGGAGGAGGAGGAAAGTGGGGGGAGGAGGAGGAGGAGGAAAGTGGGGGGAGGAGGAGGAGGAGGAAAGTGGGGGGAGGAGGAGGAGGAGGAGGAGGAGGAGGAGGAGGAAAGTGGGGGGAGGAGGAGGAGGAGGAGGAGGAGGAAAGTGGGGGGAGGAGGAGGAGGAGGAGGAGGAGGAAAGTGGGGGGAGGAGGAGGAGGAAAGTGGGGGGAGGAGGAGGAGGAAAGTGGGGGGAGGAGGAGGAAAGTGGGGGGAGGAGGAGGAGGAGGAGGAAAGTGGGGGGAGGAGGAGGAGGAGGAAAGTGGGGGGAGGAGGAGGAGGAGGAAAGTGGGGGGAGGAGGAGGAGGAGGAAAGTGGGGGGAGGAGGAGGAGGAGGAGGAGGAGGAGGAGGAGGAAAGTGGGGGGAGGAGGAGGAGGAAAGTGGGAGGAGGAGGAGGAGGAGGAAAGTGGGGGGAGGAGGAGGAGGAGGAGGAGGAGGAAAGTGGGGGGAGGAGGAGGAGGAAAGTGGGGGGAGGAGGAGGAAAGTGGGGGGAGGAGGAGGAGGAGGAGGAAAGTGGGGGGAGGAGGAGGAGGAGGAAAGTGGGGGGAGGAGGAGGAGGAGGAGGAGGAGGAAAGTGGGGGGAGGAGGAGGAGGAGGAGGAGGAAAGTGGGAGGAGGAGGAGGAGGAGGAGGAGGAAAGTGGGAGGAGGAGGAGGAGGAGGAAAGTGGGGGAGGAGGAGGAGGAGGAGGAGGAAAGTGGGAGGAGGAGGAGGAGGAGGAAAGTGGGAGGAGGAGGAGGAGGAGGAAAGTGGAGGAGGAGGAGGAGGAGGAAAGTGGGAGGAGGAGGAGGAGGAGGAAAGTGGGGAGGAGGAGGAGGAAAGTGGGGGGAGGAGGAGGAGGAAAGTGGGGGGAGGAGGAGGAGGAAAGTGGGGGGGTGGAGGAGGAGGAAAGTGGGGGGAGGAGGAGGAGGAAAGTGGGGGAGGAGGAGGAGGAAGTGGGGGGAGGAGGAGGAGGAAAGTGGGGGGAGGAGGAGGAGGAAAGTGGGGGGAGGAGGAGGAGGAAGTGGGGGGAGGAGGAGGAGGAAGTGGGGGAGGAGGGAGGAAAGTGGGGGGAGGAGGAGGAGGAAAGTGGGGGGAGGAGGAGGAGAAAGTGGGGGGAGGAGGAGGAGAAAGTGGGGGGGGAGGAGGAGAAAGTGGGGGGAGGAGGAGGAGAAAGTGGGGGGAGGAGGAGGAGGAAGTGGGGGGAGGAGGAGGAGGAAAGTGGGGGGAGGAGGAGGAGGAGGAGGAGGAGGAGGAAAGTGGGGGGAGGAGGAGGAGGAGGAGGAGGAGGAGGAAAGTGGGGGGAGGAGGAGGAGGAGGAGGAAAGTGGGGGAGGAGGAGGAGGAGGAGGAAAGTGGGGGGAGGAGGAGGAGGAGGAGGAAAGTGGGGGAGGAGGAGGAGGAGGAGGAAAGTGGGGGGAGGAGGAGGAGGAGGAGGAAAGTGGGGGGAGGAGGAGGAAAGTTGGGGGGAGGAGGAGGAGGAGGAGGGAAAGTGGGGGGAGGAGGAGGAAGTGGGGGGAGGAGGGGAGGAGGAAGTTGGGGGGAGGAGGTGGAAGTGGTGGGGGGTGGTGGTGGGGGGGTGGAGTGGAAAGTGGGGGGAGGAGGAGGAGGAGGAAAGTGGGGGGAGGAGGAGGAGGTGGAAGTGGGGGGAGGAGGAGGAGGAGGAAGTGGGGGGAGGAGGAGGAGGTGGAAGTGGGGGGGTGGAGGAGGAGGAAGTTGGGGGGAGGGGAGGAGGAGGAGGAAGTGGGGGGAGGAGGAGGAGGAGGAGGAAGTGGGGGGAGGTGGAGAGGAGGAAGTGGGGGGAGGAGGAGGAGGAGGAAGTGGGGGGGGAGGAGGAGGGTGGTGTGGGTTGGAGGAGGGGTGGAAGTGGGGGAGGAGGAGGAGGAGGAAAGTGTGGGGGAGGGGGGGGGAGGAGGAAGTGGGGGGAGGAGGAGGAGGAAGTGGTGGGGGAGGAGGAGGAGAAGTGGGGGGAGGAGGAGGAGGAAGTGGGGGGGGAGGAGGAGGAAGTGGGGGGGGGGAGGAGGAGGAGGAAAGTGGGGGGGGGGAGGAGGTGGTGGAAGTGGGGGGGTGGAAGTGTGGGGGGGGAAGTGGGGGGGAGGAGGAGGAGGAAGTGGGGGGAGGAGGGGGAGGAAAGTGGGGGGAGGAGGGGGAGGAAGTGGGGGGAGGAGGGGGGGGAAGTGGTTGGGGGAGGTTGGGGGGGAGGAAGTTGGGGGGGAGGAGGGGGAGGAAGTTGGGGGGGTGGAGGGGGAGGAAGTGGGGGGAGGAGGTGGAAGTGGGAGGAGGAGGAGGAAGTGGGGGGAGAGGAGGAGGAGGAAGTGGGGGGTGAGGAGGAGGAGGAAGTGGGGGAGGAGGTGGAAGTGGGGGGAGGAGGAGGAGGAAGTGGGGGGAGGAGGAGGAGGAAAGTGGGGGGGGGGGAAGGAGGAAAGTGGGGGGGAGGAGGAAGAAGGGGGGGGGAGGAGGAAGGGGGGTA
The DNA here is from genome assembly GCF_052327205.1 of Somniosus microcephalus. Lineage (NCBI taxonomy): Eukaryota > Metazoa > Chordata > Chondrichthyes > Squaliformes > Somniosidae > Somniosus > Somniosus microcephalus. The sequence continues at coordinate 43,604,550 of NC_141014.1, forward strand.
GGAGGTGGAAAGGGGGGGAGGAGGAGGAAAGGCGGGGGGGGGAGGAGGAAAGGGGGGGGAGGAGGAAAGGGGGGGGAGGAAAGGGAGAGGAAAGTGGGGGGGAGAGGAGGAAAGCGGGGGGGGGGGGGGAGGAGGAGGAAAGTGGGGTTGGAGGAGGGGGGGGGAAGGAGGAAAGTTGGGGGGAGGAGGAGGAAAGGGGGAGGGGGAAGGGGGAGGGGGAAAGGGGGAGGAGTGGGGTGGGGAGAAGGAAAGGGAGGTGGGGGTGGGGGAGGTGATGGGACGGAGTGGGAGGTTGTGGCGGCTTGGACACGCCTTCAGGTTGGTGTTGAGTGTTAGCGCCCTGTCCTGCCCATGGTCATGGACTGTTTCAGTATCTGAGGAATTGCGAATGGAGCTGAACACCGCAATTGTCAGTGAACGTCCCCACCTCTCGCCTTATGATGGAGGAGCTAAAGATAGTTGGGCCTCGGGCACTGCAGTTGAGGATAGCCTTTCATCAAAAGTTGGTGGTTTTTCACCTCAATGGGCAGCCTGCTTCAGGCTGGATTCAACCATCAGTCTGTGAAGCTGTTGCAGGATGCCAGCGGCAGGGTGCGATGTGTACTCTGGATATAGGTGCTCAGTAAATACCCCAGGGATTGGCACCCAAAGTCTGGCTACATTCCTCACAGCCAGCAGAAGATGATTCACAAGAGTTTTATTGCAGCTACACAGTGATTTTTACACGAATCCTTATGCAGAACATAGTATATAAAGGTCTCCCCTAAATTACTTAATGAGTTACTATTGCTCGTGTGTATATATGTCCTAGATGTTGTGTATGTACCTTTAAGAGAGAACTGTTTTACAGCTCCTGTATACTGTAGTACCGGCAGTGACCACACCTGTATATAAAGCCAGAGCAGGCTTCTGTACTTCAGTCTTGAGACTACTCCACTCCAGTAAATACCTGTTGATTGTTAAGTTACAGCATCCGTGTAGTTCTTGGGGAAACATCCTATTTAAAGAATCACGGATCTAACAGTGGCGAAGAGTGTCGTTTCGAATCTACCTGCAACTCTGTATTTCCCTTCAAGGATTCGCTCCGGGAGGGCGGTGGAAGAAAGTCTAGGCCAGAAACACGGGCGTCGACCACGAGCAACCGCCCAGTCGTCCGGCAGAGAGTGAACATCGCAGGGGAGGCTGTGGAGAGCCGGGCTTGGTTCCCCAGCCACGACGATCAGCAACAGACTGATGACAGGTACAGCGCAGACCTTTCCCAGACAGCAGCGGCTGGAGCCGACCGACGGCAGAGAAAAAGCCGAGCAGCGTCAACGGGGTAAGATAGAGGGTGAAGCGCACAGGGCACAGCCGGGGGTTGAAAACCGAGCGGCGTCGAGGAAAAACAAAACAGAGAGAGGGTAAAGCAGCAGCCGGGTTCAGGACCGAGTGGCGGAAACGGGAAAGGCGCACAGAAAAAAAAAACTCGCAGAGCACAGCCAGGGCTCAAGGGCTGAACAGTGTCCGCGGGGAGAAGGGAGAGCGCAGGAGATGCCATTGAGCCGCGGAGAAGGAAGAGCGCGGGAGACGCCATTTTTAGAAGCCGCAGCGGAGAAGAAGGGCGAGCGCGGGAAGAAAGGAAAGCGCGGGAGACGCCATTTTGTGCCAGCGGAGAAGAAGGGAAAGCGCGGGAGACGCCATTTTTGACAGTTAAATCACACCCAGGGATGCCGAAGAGTGGCAGTATCTCTATGTTCGACAATGAAGTCGAAGATTGGGCGACATATGTGGAACGTATTGAGGTGTACTGCAGGGCGAATGAAGTGCCAGATGCTAGGAAAGCACTGGTTTTGTTAAATTCCATGGGTGCAAAACTTATGGGTTACTGCGAAACCTAATAACCCCAGATAAGCCTGTGAATAAGAATTTCGAAAGCATAGTAGAAATCCTACAGGACCACTTAAACCCTACACTGCTGCTGATAGCAGAACGATTTAAGTTCCATAAAAGGAACCAACACAAAGACGAAAGCAATGCTGAGTACTTAACGGAACTGTGCAAGCTATCGAAACACTGCCAGTTTGGAGTGGGACTAGCAGATACGTTAAAGGGACAAGTTTGTGTGTGGGCTTCAAAGTGAAGGAACCCAGAAACGGCTTCTAATCAGGAAAGGATCTTACGCTGGACAAGGCTTTCAGCATGGCAGTATCACACGAAGCAGCCGCAAGGGGCGCTGCAGAGATACAATGGAGACCGCAAGAATATGGCACCAATGAAATGTTCTATGGAACAGGGAAGTGTTATCGCTGTGGCAGAACAACACACAACCAGAAGGGTTGTTGGTTCAAGGACCAAGTGTGCAGACGGTGTGGAAAAGCAGGACACATAGCAAGAGTCTGCAGGTCTGGGAAGAAAACCAACAGCAAGAAATCTCCACAGGAGAAGTACAAAAAGGCACACAAGGTGATGGACAGTGGTTCAGACGAACAGAAAAGTGACACAGACTCCAGAAGCAAGAAGCTGGGTTGTCTGAAACTACATAAGGTAACCAAAATGGAGGATCACCAGACTATCTGGGTTACGCTCAAGATAGACGGAGTCCAAGTGAAAATGGAATTGGACACAGGATCAGCCCTAACAGTCATAAACCAAAGGGACTACAAGCGGCTATTTTCACATATACCCTTGAAAGCTACAGAGATTGTCTTGAAGACGTACATGGGGCAAAAAGTCTACCCCAAAGGAAAAATAAAGGGTGAAAGTGATATACAAAAGCCAGGAAATACCTAAAATGGACTTATATGTATTGCCAGATGGAGGACCAGCACTGTTAGGACGTGAATGGATCCGGAAGATACAATTAGATTGGCATTCCATACAGGCACTGAAGGTTGAGGCCAAAAAGGATGACAACGTCACACCTGGATGACTGTCAAAAATGCTAACTGACGCAAAAGAAGTGTTCCAGGAGGGACTCAGAACACTAAAAGGCATAACAGCAACGATTAAAATAGAGGAAAATGCAAGCCCAAAGTTTCTTACGGCCAGACCAGTGCCTTATGCGATCAGACCAGCCGTCGAAGCAGAGCTGGAACGTTCAGGAGTACTGTCCAAAGTAGACTGGAGCGAGTGGGCTACACCCATCGTTCCTGTAATGAAGAGGTCGTTGAGTAATACGCCTGGGGAACCAAAGAAGGTCCACATCTGTGGGGATTTTAAGGTGACAGTGAACCCAGTCCTTCACACGGTACAATATCCGCTTCCACGAATTGAGGATATTTTCGCCTCGCTATCTGGAGGTGAACGCTTCACCAAAATTGATCTAGCCCAGGCATACTTGCAAATGGAGGTAGAAGAAGCCTCGAAACAATACCTCACGATCAACACTCATAAAGGTCTCTATCAATACAACCGGCTGGTGCTTGGGGTAGCATCGGCTCCGGCTATTTGGCAAAGGGCGATGGATCAAGTCCTGCAAGGGATTCCAGGGACCCAGTGTTATTTGGACGACATCCTGGTCACGGGCAAAAATGACAGTGATCACCTCGCCAACTTGGAGAAGGTGCTCATCAGATTAAAGGAATATGGGCTACGAGCTAATCGCCACAAGTGCGAGTTTTTCCAGAAGCAGATCTCGTATTGTGGCCACGTCATCGATGAAGAGGGGTTACATAAGTCCCCATAAAAGATTGAGGCAGTAGTCAAGGCTCCAGCACCGGAAAATGTGTCACAACTGAGGTCGTTCCTCGGGCTGGTAAACTACTACCATAAGTTCTTACCAAATTTGTCCACGCTATTACACCCACTGAACACCCTACTGCAAACAGGGGTGCCATGGAAGTGGAATGACGAACGTAGACGAGCTTTCCAGAAGTGTAAAGAATTGATCACATCAAAAGAGGTGTTGGCCCATTTCAACCCAGCGCTACCAATTCGTTTGGCATGTGATGCATCACCCTATGGTATTGGAGCGGTGCTCTCGCACAAATTCCCAGACGGGTTGGAGAGGCCAGTAGCCTTTGCGTCTCGGTCACTAACCTCAGCCGAGCGCAACTACGCCCAGATTGACAGGGAGGCCCTCAGCCTAGTATGGGGATTAAAAAAATTCAACCACTATCTGCATGGGCAGAAGTTCACCTTGCTGACTGACCACCAACCACTTGTCTCCATCTTTAATCCTAAGAAGGGCGTTCCAGTGATGACTGCACAACGTTTACAAATATGGTCCCTGTTTCTAGGGGCGAATCAATATGAAATAGAATATAAAAGGCACGAAACAGCATGGAAACGCTGATGGGCTATCACGCCTGCCACTGCCTACTGTGGAGGAAGCACCAGCAGTGGACCCTATCGAGATATTTTATTCGTCAATAATTGAACGATTGCCAGTAACAAACGCGGATATAGAGAAGGAGACCCGCAATGATCCGACACTGTCTCGGGTATATTTGACGGTGAGGGGATGGCCAACACATGGCGACTCACTGTTGCCAGCATTCTCATTCAGAAGAGAACAGCTGTCAGTATGCCAGGGGACAGTGATGTGTGGATCCCGAGTGGTGATTCCACCCAAGTTAAGGGAGAGAGAGTGCTAAATGAGCTTCATGAAGGTCATCTGGGAGGGGTGCAAATGAAAAGCCTTGCTAGGGCTTATGTGTGGTGGCCGGGGATCGATCAACAAATCGAGGACCTAACCAAGAGCTGCTCAGGATGCCAGAAGGTCCAAAATTCACCACCACATGCCCCTCTACACCCATGGGAGTGGCCCTCCTCTCCATGGCAACGGGTGCATATTGATTTTGCTGGTCCATTCATGGACTCAATGTTCTTAATAGCAGTGGATGCTCACTCGAAATGGCCTGAGGTGATAAAAATGTTCTCAACCACTACAGAGAAAACGATTGCAGTCCCACGGACCATATTTGCCAGGAACAGCTTGCCAGAGCAGATTTGCTCTGATAATGGACCACAGTTTGTGTCCGAAGAGTTTCGAAAATTTATGAGAAGGAATGGGGTAAGGCATTACACATCCGCCCCATATCATCCAGCCACAAATGGATTGGCTGAAAGGTTCGTACAAACCTTTAAAAAGGCGATAAAGGCCATGTGCGACGATGAAATTCCACTACAGCATAAGGTGGACAATTTCCTATTAGCCTACAGAAATACAACACATGCAGTTACCAACCAGACCCCCGGCCATGATGTTCTTTAACCGAAGGTTGAGATCTCGTCTGGATTTGCTCAGACCCAATGTGCGAAGAAATGTTGAGGATAAACAATTCCAGCACATCAATGAAAAGCCGACAAGGAGCTTCAATGTAGGACAACTAGTCTTGGCCCGTGACTACCGAACAGAGAAATGGCAACCCGGAACGATATGCACAAGGCAGGGGCCATTAATGTACACGGTGGATGTCGGGGAGAACATTGTGAGACGCCACGTCGATCAGATCTTAGCGTCACAGGAACGAGTCAACCCCATGTCTCGAGTACCTGGGGATGAACCCGACATACCGGTAGCATCTACCTCCGAACCAGTAGCAGTGGAAACCGATGAACTAACCGACGAAAAGGGGCCAGAATCGCTTCCGCACCAAGAACAAGAACCTCAGGAAAGGCGCTATCCCGAAAGGATCAGGAAGCCGCCCCAAAGACTGAATCTATAAATGGACTATTTTCAGTTAATGTTGCATGTTAAAGTGTTAATTGTTAAATGAATGTTATGGTACTGTTAATCTAAAAAGGGGAGGAATTGTTGTGTATGTACCTTTAAGAGAGAACTGTTTTACAGCTCCTGTACAGTGTAGTACCGGCAGTGACCACACCTGTATATAAAGCCGGAGCAGGCTTCTGTACCTCAGTCTTGAGACTACTCTACCCCAGTAAATACCTGTTGATTGTTAAGTTACAGCATCCGTGTAGTTCTTGGGGAAACATCCTATTTAAAGAATCACGGATCTAACACTAGACACTGCTCTAAATCTGACAAGTTATTTTATCTTCTGTTACTTATGAAAAAACTCTTCATGTGAATCCTTCGCCAAGTTTCCTTGTTGTCCCTCCTCCCATCAAGCACTGCCTTATTGCTAACCAATTGTGGATATGTGGACGACCCAATCCAAAAAATAAATGCAATTATTTTTTAAACACAGTAATTACTAGTAGTTGAGGTGTTCTCAACACACTCTTCTGATTTGATCCTTAGGAAACTGGGTTGAAAAAATCCTGTTTGTTAAGCATAGCATTTATGGGTAAGTGCCTGCTATGTGATCATGTTTTTGAGGGTCTTTTAAAAAGGTTCCAATGAAGTAAATGGGCTAAACATATGTGTGGATGAGTGTAGATGATCCTCCTTCAGAGAACAAGGGTTATTGGGGGATCCGGATGGAACAATAAGTAAGCGCATGCTCTTTTACCTCTGAAAACTGGTTATTGGGAATGTGCATCTAAGAAATTGAAAATGTGTATTTTTGGCTCGAGTCTCTTAATGTTCGATGGGTACTAGTGACTGATTTATTTGACATTTATTTAGGTATGCAGCAGCATCTCTTATGATGGCTTCGTTGCTGCACTGTGAAAGTCGAACAGGTAGCAAGAAAACGAGGTACGGTGCAGGAAGGGCCCAGGGATGTGTCAAAGCAGCAACTATGTTGAGAGGGTGGCTTATGTATTTCTCTGTGACGCACATCATTTGTTCAACAGAAACCAGACTAACTAATCTGACCAATGTTCAGTGCCAAGTATGGAACAGTAAGCGGTTGTTGTCTAAAAGACCTCGACAAGTCTCTGCACCTAGTCAAGCTTCTGATATTTTAGAAACTTTGGCCTAGATTTCTTTACACAGCCCCCTGTCACAAATAACCTCTATAAATAGCAACAAGTTCTAATCAGATCTTCAGCAGGACTAGTTAGATACCCAATGCATACTTTTCTTTAAATATTGTACATTAGAGCATAAGAAAATTCAAGGATGAAAGGAAGTTGTTTGACCCTTAATTTACTCCCTTTACTTCCTTTAAATTAAAGAATATTAAATATACTAGGGACCTTCCTTTTAAACACTACTTACTCTAAACTAGAGACCTTACTTTTACTTTAACGACTGGACTGTAGAAATACTCACCAGGTCCTACTTACCAATCGGCTCCTTCCCTGGTTGTGACGTCACTTTAGCGGTTTCGCAGTTGTTGTTGTTTGACTGCTCCCACTCTCGGATTCTTTCCTTGGTGTAAAGTAAGAACCAATTCCCTACTCGCAGCATCTGTTTAAACCGCACTTTAATTTTTCTCCAGATACGGTCGGGGGGGTGGGGTGTCAGAGAGCTGAACTCTTGCTGGTTTTCTGTCCCCTTTTGTGCAGCTTTTTAGCTCCTGCTCTCCTAAAAGCTGACAAAGATAGAAAAAGGAAAGGAACTCCACTCTAGCCTCCCTCATTTATATTGCTGAGCTTTAAATAAGTGAGCTCTCTGGCAGTTACAGAACCAGATTAGACCAGTTAATTAATGAATTACTCTCACCTGCTCTCCAGCACAGAGCTTGTTCAGCCCTGCCCAAGCCTGGAAGAAACTTAAAACTTGAAACAGTAAATTTAAATTTAATTTAAATGCTAATTGCAAGCACACAAGACTGGATTTTATTTAAAAAAAAGAGATTAACCTTTAAGATTCACTCCCTCACTCACCAACCTCACAGCTTAACACTCTGTTCCGATCTACACTCTGTGACAAACTGCACTCTGGATGGTGTCGAGCTTCTTGAGTGTTGTTGGAGCTGCACTCATCCAGGCAAGTGGAGACTATTCCATCACACTCCCTACTTGTGCCTTGTAGATGGTGGAAAGGCTTTGGGGAGTCAGGAGGTGAGACACTCGCCTCAGAATACCCAGCCTCTGACCTGCTGTTGTTGCCACAGTATTTATGTGGCTGGTCCAGTTAAGTTTCTGGTCAATGGTAACACCCAGGATGTTGATGGTGGGGGATTCAGTGATGGTAATGCCGTTGAATGTCAAGGGTGGTGGTTAAACTCTCGCTTGTTGGAGCTAGTCATTGCCTGGCACTTCTGTGGCGCGAATGATACCTGCCATTTATCAGCCCAAGCCTGAATGTCATCCAGATCTTGTTGCATGCGGGCATGGACTGCTTCGTTATCTGAGAAGTTGTGAATGGCGCTGAACACTGTGCAGTCATCAACGAACATCCCCATTTCTGACCTTATGTTGGAGGGAAGGTCATTGATGAAGCAGCTGAAGATGGCTGGGCCTAGGACACTGCCCTGAGGAACTCCTGCAGTGATGTCCTGGGGCTGTGATGATTGACCTCCAACCACCACAACCATCTTCCTTTGTGCTAGGTATGACTCCAGCCAGTGGATAGTTCCCCCCCCCCCCAATTCCCATTGACTTCAGTTTTACCAGGGTTCCTTGATGCCACACTTGATCAAATGCTGCCTTGATGTCTGGGGAAGCTGCAACACAGGACTGCATGCATGCTAAAAAGCAGAAGCAGCATGCTATAGACAGGGCAAAGCAATCCCACAATCAACAGGTCAGATCAAAGCTCTGCAGTCCTGCCACATCCAGTTGTGAATGGTGGTGGACCATTAAACAACTAATGGGAGGAGGAGGCTCCATGAATATCCCAATCCTCAATGATGGTGGAGCCCTGCTACTCTCACCTCACCTCTGGAATTCAGCTTCTTTGACCATGTTTGGATTAGGGCTGTAATGAAGTCAGGAGCCAAGTGGCCTTGGTGGAACCCAAACTGGGCATGTGAGCAGGTTATTGGTAAGTGCTGCTTGATAGCCCTGTCGATGACACCTTCCATCACTTTGATGATTGAGAGTAGACTGATGGGGTGGTAATCATGAACAGATGCATCTGCGACAGGTAGATTGGTGAGGACGAGATCAAGAAGGTTTTTCCCTCGCGTTGGTTTTCTCACCACCTGTCGCAGGCCCAGATTGGCAGCTATGTCCTACAGGACTCAGCCAGCTTGGTTAGTAGTGGTGCTACTAAGCCTCTCTTGGTGATGGACATTGAAGTCCCCCACCCAGAGTACATTCTGTGCCCTTGCAACTCTCCGTTCTTCCAAGTGGTGTTCAACATGGAGGAGTACTGATTCATCAGCTGAGGGAGGGCGGTAGGTGCTAATCAGCAGGAGGTTTCCTTGCCCATGCTTGACCTGAAGACATGAGATTTCATGGGGTCCAGAGTCAATGTTGAGGACTCCCAGGACCACTCCTTCCCAACTGGAAATTACTGCGCCGCCACCCCTGGTGGGTCTGTCCTGCTGGTGGGACAGGACATACCCAGGGATGGTGATGGAGGAGTTTGGGACATTGGCTGAAAGGTATGATTCTGTGAGTATGACTATGTCAGGCTGTTGCTTGACTAGTCTGTGCGACAGCTCTTCCAATTTTGGCCCAAGTCCCCAGATGTTGGTGAGGAGGACTTTGCAGGGTCAGCTGGGCTGGGTGTGCCGTTGCCGTGTCCGCCGTTGCCGCGTCCATAGCCGGGTGGTCCGTCCTGTTTATTCTTATTGTGTTTTGTAGTGGTTTGTTACAGCTGAGTGGCTTGCCATTTCAGAGAGCAGTTAAGAGTCAACCACATTGCTGTGGGTCTGGAGTCACATATAGGCCAGACCAGGTAAGGACGGCAGATTTCCTCCCCTAAAGAACATTAGTGAATCAGATGGGTTTTTATGACAATCCCTTGTTTCGTGTTGATCATTACTGATACTAGCTTTTTATTCCAGAGTTATTTAATTAACTGAATGGTGGGATTTGAACTCATGTCTCTGGATAATTAGTCCAGGCTTCTGGATTACTAGCCCAGTGACATTACCACTATGCTACTGTTCCCAATGCGAGGGACATCACTCCCAGATGTGCGAGGGACACATCACCAGTCGCTGAAGGTAAGCATGCAGGTGCAGCAGGCAGTTAAGAAGGCAAATGGTATGTTGGCCTTCGTAGCGAGAGGGTTTGAGTACAGGAACAAGGATGTTTTGCTGCAGTTGTACAGGGCCTTGGTGAGACCACGCCTTGAGTATTGTGTGCAGTTTTGATCGCCTTATCTGAGGAAGGATGTTCTTGCCATGGAGGGAGTGCAGCGAAGATTCACCAGACTGATACCTGGGATGGCAAGAATGGCGTATGAGGAGAAATTGGGTCGATTGGGCTTGTCCTCGCTGGAGTTTAGAAGAATGAGAGGGGATCTCACTGAAACTTATAAAATTCTAACAGGACTAGACAGACTAGATGCAGGAAGGATGTTCCCGATGGTCAGGGAGTCCAGAACCAGGGGTCACAGTCTAAGGATAAGGGGTAAGCCATTTAGGACTGAGATGAGGAGGAATTTCTTCACCCAGAGAGTGGTGAACCTGTGGAATTCTCTACCACACAGTGCAGTTGAGGCCAATTCATTAAATATATTCAAGAAGGAGTTAGATATATTTCTTAAGGCTAAAGGGATCAAGGGATATGGAGAGAAGGCAGGGACAGGGTACTGAATTTGGATGATCAGCCATGATCTCATTAAATGATGGAGCAGGCTCGAGGGGCCGAATGGCCTACTCCTGCTCCTATCTTCTATGTTTCTATCACCCCCAGCGTGCGAGGGGCGACACGTCGCCCCCAGATGGGGGGGGGGGGCGGGACACGACACATCACTCCCAGAGTTAGACACACACAGCCTGTGACAATGTGCGGGATGTGGTGGGACACATCCCGCTCATATTTTCTTCCCCACTTGCCCCAATCCTCTGAGGAATTGATGGAAGATGTGGTCCTCCTCCGTTCAGTGTTTTATTGGAATGAAAGATGTGTGTACTGGATAAAGGAATCCGATTTCTGTCCTCCCCAAAATGTGCTGATTCTCGCTGGATGAGAATTCCATAAAGTACTCCAGGTACCTCACCAAGTGACCAATCTCCCTTTAGTAAGTTACCCCTGTATTATTTTACGACAATGTTTGTGTACAACATGCCCAGTCGCAGTCGGCTGGTGCTCTAACCCTGTGGAATGCAAGGTGGTGGCCAGGTTTGCTCTGCTAATTGTCCTAATCCGTCTTTCGGATGAGACGTTAAACCAAAGCCCTGTCTGCTTTCTCAGGTGGGCATAAAAGATTTATAGACAATATTTTGTCGAAGAGCAGGGGAGTTATCCCCGGTGTCCTGGCTAATATTTATCCCTCAATCAACATCGCTAAAACCAGATTACCTGGTCATTATCACATTGCTGTTTGTGGGAACTTACTGTGCATAAATTGTCTGCCGCGTTTCCTACATAACAACAGTGACTACACTTCAAAAGTACTTCATTGACTATAAAGCGCTTTGGGACGTCCTGAGGTCGTGAAAGGCGCTATAGAAATGTAAGTCTTTCTTTACTTTCTTTCAATAAAGTTCCTGTTCTCAGCCCAATCTCTGATGGATGTTCTTTCACTTTTCAGCAGCTGAGGAGAATATCTCTGCTCGTCCATTTGATGGGGAAGTGAACGCAACACTGGGTGGATGGGAGCTTAACAGAAACACCAACTGCATAGGGAAAAAAACTTGAGGTTTGTGGTGTGAAAACGATCAGGGCTGAGACACGTAACATCAGGGAACATCATCACAATTTGCAGCTTGCTAGTTTGACAGCTGCTGACAGGTCCGCCTCTGATGGAGGTTTGCTCCACCCCTCAACTCATCGTTACCTCTCCAAATAAATAGTGCAGCAAAGCTGGAAGCCACATCAGTCCCAAAGCAGACACCAGTGACAAGAATTCCTGGGAGATAAACAGACCAATTCGCAAAGATCTCCAGCTGCTCCAAGACATAAAGGTAAAACCTGTTTGCAATATTTCTCCCTCCTCTCCTGACTGTTCTAGCTCATGCTGGAGTACGGGATACAAAGGCACCGATCGTCCCTCAGCAGTACCCCATCCATGGCCATGTTTCATGTGAGCTAGGACTACTGGCAGGCTATTCGACCATAGAGGCTCCCATAGCTGATCCCAATCACTTTCCTGGTGATCCCACATCAATAGACATGCAGTCTCCAGCAGGAATCACTGCATGATGATCAACAGCAGGAACCCTGGCTGATTTTCCCTCTCTAGGACAGAGATGAGGGGGAATTTCTTCACTCAGAGAGTGGTGAACCTGTGGAACTCATTGCCACAGAGGGCAGTGTATGCCAGCTCATTAAATATATTTAAGAGGGAATTAGATATATTTCTACGGGCAAAAGGGGTTAAGGGTTACGGAGAGAAGGCGGGGACGGGATACTGAATTAAAGGATCAGCCATGATCTCATTAAATGGCGGAGCAGGCACGAAGGGCCGAATGGCCTACTCCTGCTCCTATCTTCTATGTATCTATGTATCTATGTAGCCCAGGACTTCTGAGGCCAGTTAAATGCCTGCACTGCCAAATAACAGTACTTAAAAAAAATGTATGTTTTTGCTCAAATTGGGAGAGCAGTAGAGACAGCTAAACATGTTCAGAATAATTTCGATTAGTTAAGCATTTGTGAAAAAATTGTGTGACATAAGTATACAATGAATGGGGTAGAGTTAACCAGTGAGGGAGCAGGAGTTATCAATGTACAGACATTGGCTGTAAAGCGATTTGGGACATCCTGAGGCTGAGGTGCTATATAAATGCAAGTTCTTTTTTTCTCTTCTAATGTGATAAAACAATTTAAAAAGCAATTAGTATGTTGGATGTATAGGCAGAAAGTTTTACAAATCTACAGAGGTTATACTATACAATGTACCAATTATACTATACTTGGAATTGTGTTCAAATATAGCCACATTTTACAAAAAGGAGGTACATGAATTGGAGAGTGCAGACATGAACAACAGGAATGATCCTGAGTGTAAAGGGGCTGAGCCATGAGGTAAGGTTAGAGAAGCACGAGCTCTACAATCTAAAGAAAAAGGTTAAAGGGGCACTTCATCAAGCCATATCAAATACTGTATGGTATAGATCTACAGGATAAAGCCAGAATATTACTTCAAAGTAAGCCAGGCTAAAAAGGAATTTAAATGAGTGAAAAGTAAATTTAAAACCGATATTGGAATTGCTGTTGGATGTTAGGATGGGGAGAGTGGGGGACAAGAGGGAGGGGTTTTGATGCTCTTTTCTCAGCCCTGACCTTATTCTCGTGTTACAATGCACCTTAATCCCAGCTGGACCAGCTCCACCAAACCAAACAGGATGACAGGTCCTGACACCGAGACTGTTTCATCTGTTCCTGTACACAGAATGCCCATGGGATGGGTTAGGGTACAGGTGGGAGTGATGATACGCATTAAAATGGATAGAGCCTCAGGAGTGCTGACACCTGAACTGCTCGGACCAGGAGCACAGACTAGGAGTGCTGGGATCAGGAGTGCTGGGATCTGAAGCATTGGGAGCGGGATTGCTGGCTTTTGGAGCACTAGGACTAAGATTGCTGGCCTTGGGAGTGCTGGGAGCGGGACTACTGGGATCGGGAGCACTGGGACAGGGATTGCTGGCCTAGGGAACACTGGGACTGAGATTGCTGGAATCGGGAGGGCTGGGACCAGGATTGCTGGATCGGGAGCACTGGGACAGGGATTGCTGGCCTAGGGAACACTGGGACTGAGATTGCTGGAATCGGGAGGGCTGGGACTGAGATTGCTGGAATCGGGAGGGCTGGGACCAGGATTGCTGGGATCGGGAGTGCTGGACAGGGAGTGCTGGGATCTGGAGCACTAGGACTGGGATTGCTGAGATTGGGAGCGCTGGGACCGGGATTGCTGGGATCAGGAGCGCTAGGACCGGGATTGCTGGGAACGGGAGCACTAGGACCGGGATTGCTGGGAACGGGAGCACTAGGACCGGGATTGCTGGGAACGGGAGCACTAGGACCGGGATTGCTGGGACGGGAGCACTAGGACCGGGATTGCTGGGATCGCAAGCACTAGGACCGGGATTGCTGGGATCAGGAGCATTAGAACAGGGATTGCTGGGATCGCAAGCACTAGGACCGGGATTGCTGGGATCAGGAGCATTAGAACAGGGATTGCTGGGACCAAGATTGCTGGGATCAGGAGCACTAGGACCGGGATTGCTGGGATTGGGAGAACTGTGAATGGGAGAGCGGTCATTAGGAGCTAGCAGTGCCAGAAACTAACTGTAAATATTCAAGAGGTGGTTGAAAAGTTGAAACTCTTCTCTGGGACTGGTTTGAATATTTAAAGCAGCCAGTGCTGTTGCTCACTGAATATTCAACGAGGTTTCTTGCGAAAGGGCCTAAGGACTGCCACAAACGCGTAAGAAATAGTTTAGGTGACAGGTCATGTTGCTGATGCCTTTCTATTGGGGTTGATTTGGGGACATTATTTAATCCGATATAAAACATTTTTTTAACAGCAGCTTTTCATATTGAGACACCCATATCTAATTTCAGAATCTAAGTTCATTTGTTGGACTGCAGTGCTTTTTTTGTATTTCCAGGTCTAGCTGCCATGCAGTTTTACCCGTTGTGCATGATCGGAATCCTCGTTGGAATGTTTGGAGTTTTCACAGGTGAGAGACCACTTGACTGAATAGCTAAAAATTTCAAAGGCTCAGTGAGACCTTTTGGCAGGGGTGGGGGGGGTGGATTTTAACTTTTTGCCTGATGGACAAGCTTGGCTTCCAGTCCGGTGGGGAATGCCAGAGAAAAGACCACAGTCCAGGAAGGTCTGAGCCTCGACCCAGGCAGTGGGGGAGTTTGTTTGGGGGGGGGGAAGCGGTCTGATGGTGGGGGAGTTTGTTTGGGGGGGGGGAAGCGGTCTGATGGTGGGGAGTTTGGGGGGGGGAAAAGCGGTCTGATGGTGGGGAGTTTGTTTGGGGGGGGGGGAAGCGGTCTGATGGTGGGGGGAGTTTGTTTGGGGGGGGGGGAAGCGGTTTGATGGTGGGGGAGTTGTTTGGGGGGGGGAAGCGGTCTGATGGGGGAGTTTGTTTGGGGGGGGGAAGCGGTCTGATGATGGGGGAGTTTGTTGGGGGGGGAAGCGGTCTGATGGTGAGGGGGTTTGTTTGGGGGGGGGAAGCGGTCTGATGGGGAGTTTGTTTGGGGGGGGAAGCGGTCTGATGGTGGGGGAGTTGTTTGGGGGGGGGAGAAGCGGTCTGATGGTGGGGGAGTTTGTTTGGGGGGGGAAGCGGTCTGATGGTGGGGGAGTTTGTTTGGGGGGGGGAAGCGGTCTGATGGTGGGGAGTTTGTTGGGGGGGGAAGCGGTCTGATGGTGGGGAGTTTGTTTGGGGGGGGGAAGCGGTCTGATGGTGGGGGAGTTTGTTTGGGGGGGGAAGCGGTCTGATGGTGGGGGAGTTTGTTTGGGGGGGGCGGAAGCGGTCTGATGGTGAGGGAGTTTGTTTGGGGGGGGGGAAGCGGTCTGATGGTGGAGTTTGTTTGGTGGGGGGGGAAGCGGTCTGATGGGGGAGTTGTTTGGGGGGGAAGCGGTCTGATGGTGGGGAGTTTGTTTGGGGGGGGGAAGCGGTCTGATGGTGGGGAGTTTGTTTGGGGGGGGGGGGAAGCGGTCTGATGGTGGGGGAGTTTGATTTGGGGGGGGGGAAGCGGTCTGATGGTGGGGGAGTTTGTTTGGGGGGGGGAAGCGGTCTGATGGTGGGGAGTTTGTTTGGGGGGGGAAGCGGTCTGATGGTGAGGGAGTTTGTTTGGGGGGGGGGAAGCGGTCTGATGGTGGGGAGTTTGTTTGGGGGGGGGAAGCGGTCTGATGGTGAGGGAGTTTGTTTGGGGGGGGAAGCGGTCTGATGGTGGGGAGTTTGTTTGGGGGGGGGAAGCGGTCTGATGGTGAGGGAGTTTGTTTGGGGGGGGGAGAAGCGGTCTGATGGTGGGGGAGTTTGTTTGGGGGGGGGGAAGCGGTCTGATGGTGAGGGAGTTTGTTTGGGGGGGGAAGCGGTCTGATGGTGGGGGAGTTTGTTTGGGGGGGGAAGCGGTCTGATGGTGGGGGAGTTTGTTTGGGGGGGGAAGCGGTCTGATGGTGAGGGAGTTTGTTTGGGGGGGGGGAAGCGGTCTGATGGTGGGGAGTTTGTTTGGGGGGAGGGAAGCGGTCTGATGGTGAGGGAGTTTGTTTGGGGGGGGAAGCGGTCTGATGGTGGGGGAGTTTGTTTGGGGGGGGAAGCGGTCTGCTGATGGTGAGGGAGTTTGTTTGGGGGGGACGCGGTCTGATGGTGGGGGAGTTTGTTTGGGGGGGGAAGCGGTCTGATGGTGGGGGAGTTTGTTTGGGGGGGGGAAGCGGTCTGATGGTGGGGGAGTTTGTTTGGGGGGGGAGAAGCGGTCTGATGGTGAGGGAGTTTGTTTGGGGGGGGGAAGCGGTCTGATGGTGAGGGAGTTTGTTTGGGGGGGGAAGCGGTCTGATGGTGAGGGAGTTTGTTTTGGGGGGGGGAAACGGTCTGATGGTGAGGGAGTTTGTTTGGGGGGGGGAAGCGGTCTGATGGTGGGGGAGTTTGTTTGGGGGGGGGAAGCGGTCTGATGGTGAGGGAGTTTGTTTGTGGGGGGGAAGCGGTCTGATGGTGAGGGAGTTTGTTTGGGGGGGGAAGCGGTCTGCTGATGGTGAGGGAGTTTGTTTGGGGGGGGGAAGCGGTCTGCTGATGGTGAGGGAGTTTGTTTTGGGGGGGGAAGCGGTCTGATGGTGGGGGAGTTTGTTTGGGGGGGGGAGAAGCGGTCTGATGGTGGGGGAGTTTGTTTTGGGGGGGGAAGCGGTCTGATGGTGGGGGAGTTTGTTTGGGGGGGGAGAAGCGGTCTGATGGTGGGGGAGTTTGTTGGGGGGGGGAAGCGGTCTGATGGTGGGGGAGTTTGTTTGGGGGGGGAGAAGCGGTCTGATGGTGAGGGAGTTTGTTTGGGGGGGAAGCGGTCTGATGGTGAGGGAGTTTGTTTGGGGGGGGAAGCGGTCTGATGGGGGAGTTTGTTTGCGGGGGGGAAGCGGTCTGATGGTGGGGGAGTTTGTTTGCGGGGGGGAGAAGCGGTCTGATGGTGGGGGAGTTTGCGGGGGGGGGTAAGCGGTCTGCTGATGGTGAGGGAGTTTGTTTGGGGGGGTAAGCGGTCTGATGGTGAGGGAGTTTGTTTGGGGGGGGAGAAGCGGTCTGATGGTGGGGGAGTTTGGGGGGGGAAGCGGTCTGCTGATGGTGAGGGAGTTTGTTTGGGGGGGGGGGAGAAGCGGTCTGATGGTGGGGGAGTTTGGGGGGGGGAAGCGGTCTGCTGATGGTGAGGGAGTTTGTTTGGGGGGGGGGGGAGAAGCGGTCTGATGGTGGGGGAGTTTGGGGGGGGGAAGCGGTCTGCTGATGGTGAGGGAGTTTGTTTGGGGGGGTAAGCGGTCTGATGGTGAGGGAGTTTGTTTGGGGGGGGAGTTTGGGGGGGGGGGGAAGCGGTCTGATGGTGGGGAGTTTGTTTGGGGGGGGAAGCGGTCTGATGGTGGGGGAGTTTGTTTGGGGGGGGAAGCGGTCTGATGGTGGGGGAGTTTGTTTGGGGGGGGAAGCGGTCTGATGGTGGGGGAGTTTGTTTGCGGGGGGGAAGCGGTCTGATGGTGGGGGAGTTTGTTTGGGGGGGGAGTTTGGGGGGGGGAAGCGGTCTGCTGATGGTGAGGGAGTTTGTTTGGGGGGGAGAAGCGGTCTGATGGTGGGGGAGTTTGGGGGGGGGAAGCGGTCTGCTGATGGTGAGGGAGTTTGTTTGGGGGGGGAGTTTGGGGGGGGAAGCGGTCTGCTGATGGTGAGGGAGTTTGTTTGGGGGGGGGAGAAGCGGTCTGATGGTGGGGGAGTTTGGGGGGGGGGAAGCGGTCTGCTGATGGTGAGGGAGTTTGTTTGGGGGGGTAAGCGGTCTGATGGTGAGGGAGTTTGTTTGGGGGGGGGAAGCGGTCTGATGGTGAGGGAGTTTGTTTGGGGGGGAGAAGCGGTCTGATGGTGATGGAGTTTGTTTGGGGGGGGAAGCGGTCTGATGGTGGGGGAGTTTGTTTGGGGGGGAAGCGGTCTGATGGTGAGGGAGTTTGTTTGGGGGGGGGAAACGGTCTGATGGTGAGGGAGTTTGTTTGGGGGGGGGAAGGGGTCTGATGGTGGGGGAGTTTGTTTGGGGGGGGGAAGCGGTCTGATGGTGAGGGAGTTTGTTTGGGGGGGGAAGCGGTCTGCTGATGGTGAGGGAGTTTGTTTGGGGGGGGAAGCGGTCTGCTGATGGTGAGGGAGTTTGTTTTGGGGGGGGAAGCGGTCTGATGGTGGGGGAGTTTGTTTGGGGGGGGGAGAAGCGGTCTGATGGTGGGGGAGTTTGTTTGGGGGGGGAAGCGGTCTGATGGTGGGGGAGTTTGTTTGGGGGGGGGAAGCGGTCTGATGGTGAGGGAGTTTGTTTGGGGGGGGAAGCGGTCTGCTGATGGTGAGGGAGTTTGTTTTGGGGGGGAAGCGGTCTGATGGTGGGGGAGTTTGTTTGGGGGGGGAGAAGCGGTCTGATGGTGGGGGAGTTTGTTGGGGGGGGGGAAGCGGTCTGATGGTGGGGGAGTTTGTTTGGGGGGGGAGAAGCGGTCTGATGGTGAGGGAGTTTGTTTGGGGGGGGAAGCGGTCTGATGGTGAGGGAGTTTGTTTGGGGGGGAAGCGGTCTGATGGGGGAGTTTGTTTGGGGGGGGGAAGCGGTCTGATGGTGGGGGAGTTTGTTTGGGGGGGGAAGCGGTCTGATGGTGGGGGAGTTTGTTTGGGGGGAGAAGCGGTCTGATGGTGGGGGAGTTTGGGGGGGGAAGCGGTCTGCTGATGGTGAGGGAGTTTGTTTGGGGGGGGAAGCGGTCTGATGGTGGGGGAGTTTGTTTGGGGGGGGGAAGCGGTCTGATGGTGAGGGAGTTTGTTTGCGGGGGGGGAAGCGGTCTGATGGTGGGGGAGTTTGTTTGCGGGGGGGAGAAGCGGTCTGCTGATGGTGAGGGAGTTTGTGGGGGGGGGTAAGCGGTCTGATGGTGAGGGAGTTTGTTTGGGTGGGGGGGGAGAAGCGGTCTGATGGTGGGGGAGTTTGGGGGGGAAGCGGTCTGCTGATGGTGAGGGAGTTTGTTTGGGGGGGGAAGCGGTCTGATGGTGGGGGAGTTTGTTTGGGGGGGGAAGCGGTCTGATGGTGAGGGAGTTTGTTTGCGGGGGGGGAAGCGGTCTGATGGTGGGGGAGTTTGTTTGCGGGGGGGAGAAGCGGTCTGATGGTGGGGGAGTTTGCGGGGGGGGGGAAGCGGTCTGCTGATGGTGAGGGAGTTTGTTTGGGGGGGTAAGCGGTCTGATGGTGAGGGAGTTTGTTTGGGGGGGGGGAGAAGCGGTCTGATGGTGGGGGAGTTTGGGGGGGGAAGCGGTCTGCTGATGGTGAGGGAGTTTGTTTGGGGGGGGGGAGAAGCGGTCTGATGGTGGGGGAGTTTGGGGGGGGGGAAGCGGTCTGCTGATGGTGAGGGAGTTTGTTTGGGGGGGTAAGCGGTCTGATGGTGAGGGAGTTTGTTTGGGGGGGGAGTTTGCGGGGGGGGGAAGCGGTCTGATGGTGGGGAGTTTGTTTGGGGGGGAAGCGGTCTGATGGTGGGGGAGTTTGTTTGGGGGGGGGAAGCGGTCTGATGGTGGGGGAGTTTGTTTGGGGGGGGAAGCGGTCTGATGGTGGGGGAGTTTGTTTGCGGGGGGGAAGCGGTCTGATGGTGGGGGAGTTTGTTTGGGGGGGGAGTTTGGGGGGGGGAAGCGGTCTGCTGATGGTGAGGGAGTTTGTTTGGGGGGGGAGAAGCGGTCTGATGGTGGGGGAGTTTGGGGGGGGGGGAAGCGGTCTGCTGATGGTGAGGGAGTTTGTTTGGGGGGGGAGTTTGGGGGGGAAGCGGTCTGCTGATGGTGAGGGAGTTTGTTTGGGGGGGGGAGAAGCGGTCTGATGGTGGGGGAGTTTGGGGGGGGGAAGCGGTCTGCTGATGGTGAGGGAGTTTGTTTGGGGGGGTAAGCGGTCTGATGGTGAGGGAGTTTGTTTGGGGGGGGGAAGCGGTCTGATGGTGAGGGAGTTTGTTTGGGGGGGGAAGCGGTCTGATGGTGGGGGAGTTTGTTTGGGGGGGGAAGCGGTCTGATGGTGGGGGAGTTTGTTTGGGGGGGAAGCGGTCTGATGGTGGGGGAGTTTGTTTGCGGGGGGGGGGGAAGCGGTCTGATGGTGGGGGAGTTTGTTTGGGGGGAGGGAAGCGGTCTGATGGTGAGGGAGTTTGTTGGGGGAGGGGAAGCGGTCTGATGGTGGGGGAGTTTGTTTGGGGGGGGGAGTTTGGGGGGGGGAAGCGGTCTGCTGATGGTGAGGGAGTTTGTTTGGGGGGTAAGCGGTCTGATGGTGAGGGAGTTTGGGGTGTTGGGCGGAAGCTCACCTGCTCCTCCCAGCCCACAAGGATTGCTCCCCGAAGCTGTCCTCACCTCACTGCAGCTGCCGAGATTCCCGAGGCCCGGGAACCCTGGCTGCCACGCTTAATCCTGCAAGGTTAAATCCGAGGCTTCCAGCATAATTATCATATTTAAGTGCCCACCCGCCTCCAGTGAACAGGTTGACTGACCGCCCCCATTAAAACCAGAAGTAGACGGCTTGGTGTCGGGATTGAGCTTTTAACACTAACCTCCCACCTGACCCAAACCTGCCCGGTTTTGGGGGTTAAAATTCCCCCCTTGGTGTGGGGTTGCAGTGAGGAGCAAGGGAGGGTGGTCAAATCTAGAGAGCTTTTTCTTCAGTCCCAGGATTCTAGTCACTTCAATGTGCCTGCTACAGTGGGGCACATTTTATCAGTTTACCTCCCAGCTGCTTAACACAAACAAATCACTGCAGCTGGGAGCAAAGCTAACGACAAGACCCTCACACTTATCAGCAGCAACCTGCAGTCCTCTGAATTCCTTCTCTCCACCACCGAGATTACAATGTAATGATGTGAGGAGTGGGGAATGAGCCAGTGTACGGGGAGTGGGGAATGAGCCAGTGTACGGGGAGTGGGCAATGAGCCAGTGTACGGGGAGTGGGCAATGAGCCAGTGTACGGGGAGTGGGCAATGAGCCAGTGTACGGGGAGCGGGGAATGAGCCAGTGTACGGGGAGTGGGGAGCGGCGAATGAGCCAGTGTACGGGGAGTGGGGAATGAGTCAGTGTACGGGGAGCGGGGAATGAGCCAGTGTACGGGGAGTGGGCAATGAGCCAGTGTACGGGGAGTGGGCAATGAGCCAGTGTACGGGGAGTGGGCAATGAGCCAGTGTACGGGGAGCGGGGAATGAGCCAGTGTACGGGGAGTGGGGAGCGGCGAATGAGCCAGTGTACGGGGAGTGGGGAATGAGTCAGTGTACGGGGAGCGGGGAATGAGCCAGTGTACGGGGAGTGGGCAATGAGCCAGTGTACGGGGAGTGGGGAATGAGCCAGTGTACGGGGAGCGGCGAATGAGCCAGTGTACAGGGAGTGAGGAGTGGGTAATGAGCCAGTGTACGGGGAGTGAGGAGTGGGTAATGAGCTAGTGTACAGGGTCTGGGGAAGGGGTAATGAGCATGTTGGACTAATTAACAGAGTCACTGACATGACTATTGACCCTTTCTGCAACATTATTGCTGACACCATTTCTGCCACCGTCTCTGGTCCAGTATCACTGACTGCTGATGTACAGGAAGGTTCTCTAAAGACTCATTTGCCTGCAAGGTTTATGGGCATCTCATTTGCTTTTATCTAGAGGCCCAGCTGCCTTCGGTGATGACACATGATTACTGCGCTGGTTTGCAAAATCCACACGTGAGTGTTTGTTAATTTATCACTTTTTAGGGAAGGATGAATTAGAGGCAACTTTAAATCTGGAATCAAACTGACCAGGACACAGGACCTGGACTCCCAGCATTCCTGGAGTCCCAGGTCCTTTGGGTGAAAGGTCGATGTTGTAGTCCACAGAGCACAGCCAGTGGAAGAATTGAGCGGCTTTCCATCATTTGAACTCACATTTTGGTTTAAAATGTAATATTGAAAAATAAAGTCTTTCTGATCATAAATCTCGCTCCTAACATTTTCCTTGTGCACGGAGAGAGAGAGAGAGATCCCATCCCTCCTGTCTGAAGGCATGGAATCCTGCTTGGCTTCCTGCCAGGCCCCCGCCAGTAACTTCACCCACACAGACATTCCTGGTGAGTGAGCCCAGGGACTGCCAGCCACATATATCAACCGCGGGAGCCATTGTGTTATCCTGATCCTGTCCAGCAGGATTCGCTGGACAATGAGATAGGGACACGGAGGTCAATTACACCACCCCTCCTGCTGCGCCACAGAGGTCAGCTGACTCCATACAGACCAGTGATTAAATCTGGGAGCATCTGGTCGCATGGCTCAGTAACCTGGGCACTGTATTTACTCCGAGCAGTTGAGGAGATTGAATGTTAAAACCTATTCATAATTCTAGCTGCCTTTCAATTTCTAAAGTGATGCTAATAGTGGCAGTGCCGATTTAATGGAGTGTCCACTGGTGGGCTTGTCTCTGTATTGGGGGTCCTGATGAGGGAGTGTTTAAGCAACATCTACTTCCCTTTTTGAATGGTACATTTGGGTAAGTTTACGTACGGTTTGTCACACAGGAGGGAACTCCGTCACACTCCGTAAACTGTCCCATGGAGCTTGAAGGTCCGAACTCAGAGAAGCAGAGGTTATGTTTTGAAGCGGAATCTGGACTAGCGAATGAAGCCTGGAACAGTAACCCATTGCAGGTAGGACTGACACTGTGGCCCACACACCGGCTAGATTCTGTTGTCTGCATCTTCTGCAAGGCTTTTCCCAATTGGCCGCTGTAACTTCAATGGAAGATCTTTGGAAAGCCTGGAGAACCGCATTAACGGCCATTTACGTCGTCTCTTGGGGTTTCTCCGATTGTTACCAGAGATCTGGGAACCTCTGCGGAAATGTTCCCACGATTATAAAGTTATTTTTTGTTCGGTTTTCTCTCCCCTCGCCTTTGCTGAATATGCTGACTCTCACTGGGGTACAGTTCCATAGACACTGACTCTCACTGGGGGACAGTTCCACAGACGCTGACTCACTGGGGTACAGTTCCATAGACACTGACTCTCACTGGGGGACAGTTCCACAGACGCTGACTCACTGGGGTACAGTTCCACAGACGCTGACTCACTGGGGAACAGTTCCACAGAGGCTGAATCTCGCTCGGGTACAGTTGCACACGCGCTGACTCTCACTGGGGGACAGTTCCACAGAGGCTGACTCTCACTGGGGGACAGTTCCACAGACGCTGACTCTCACTGGGGGACAGTTCCACAGACGCTGACTCACTGGGGTACAGTTCCACGCGCGCTGACTCTCGCTGGGGTACAGTTGCACACGCGCTGACTCTCGCTGGGGAACAGTTCCACAGAGGCTGACTCTCGCTGGGGAACAGTTCCACAGAGGCTGACTCTCGCTGGGGAACAGTTCCACAGAGGCTGACTCTCGCTGGGGAACAGTTCCACAGAGGCTGACTCTCGCTGGGGAACAGTTCCACAGAGGCTGACTCTCGCTGGGGAACAGTTCCACAGAGGCTGACTCTCGCTGGGGAACAGTTCCACAGAGGCTGACTCTCGCTGGGGAACAGTTCCACAGAGGCTGACTCTCGCTGGGGAACAGTTCCACAGAGGCTGACTCTCGCTGGGGAACAGTTCCACAGAGGCTGACTCTCGCTGGGGAACAGTTCCACAGAGGCTGACTCTCGCTGGGGAACAGTTCCACAGAGGCTGACTCTCGCTGGGGAACAGTTCCACAGAGGCTGACTCTCGCTGGGGAACAGTTCCACAGAGGCTGACTCTCGCTGGGGAACAGTTCCACAGAGGCTGACTCTCGCTGGGGAACAGTTCCACAGAGGCTGACTCTCGCTGGGGAACAGTTCCACAGAGGCTGACTCTCGCTGGGGAACAGTTCCACAGAGGCTGACTCTCGCTGGGGAACAGTTCCACAGAGGCTGACTCTCGCTGGGGAACAGTTCCACAGAGGCTGACTCTCGCTGGGGAACAGTTCCACAGAGGCTGACTCTCGCTGGGGAACAGTTCCACAGAGGCTGACTCTCGCTGGGGAACAGTTCCACAGAGGCTGACTCTCGCTGGGGAACAGTTCCACAGAGGCTGACTCTCGCTGGGGAACAGTTCCACAGAGGCTGGCTCTCGCTGGGGAACAGTTCCACAGAGGCTGACTCTCGCTGGGGAACAGTTCCACCGGACGCTGACTCTCGCTGGGATACTGTTCCAGAGACACTGACTCTCACTGGGGTACAGTTCCAGAGACGCTGACTCTCGGTGGGGTACAGTTCCAGAGACGCTGACTCTCGGTGGGGTACAGTTCCAGAGACGCTGACTCTCGCAGGTGTACAGTTGCACCGGATGCTGACTCTCTGGGGTACAGTTCCACATGGGCTGACTCTCGCTGGGGTACAGTTCCACCAGACGCTGACTCTCGCTGGGGTACAGTTACACACGCAGTGTCTCTCGCGAGGGTACAGTTCCACACGCGCTGACTCTCACTGGGGTACAGTTCCACAGACACTGACTCTCACTGCGGTACGGGTACCATGGACACCTAGTCTTGCTGGGGTACGGGTTCCACAGACACTGACTCTCACTGGGGTACAGTGCCACAGACACCGACTCTCGCTGGAGTACAGTTCCAGAGACGCTGACTCTCGCAGTGGTACAGTTCCAGAGATGCTGACTCTCGCAGGTGTACAGTTCCACCGGATGCTGACTCTCACTGGAGTACAGTTCCACATGCGCTGACTCTCGCTGGGGTACAGTTCCACACGCACGGTCTCTTGCCGGGGTACAATTCCACACGCGCGCTGACTCTCACTGGGGTACATAGAACGATAGAAGATAGGAGCAGGAGTTGGCCATTCGGCCCCTCGAGTCTGCTCCGCCATTCAATGAGATCATGGCTGATCATCCAAACTCAGTACCCTGTCCCTGCCTTCTCCCCATATCCCTTGATCCATTTAGCCTTAAGAAATACACTTAACTCCTTCTTGAATATATTTAATGAATTGGCCTCAACTGCCTTCTGTGGTAGAGAATTCCACAGGTTCACCACTCTCTGGGTGAAGAAATTCCTCCTCATCTCTGTCCTAAATGGCTTACCCCTTATCTTTAGACTGTGACCCCGGTTCTGGACTTCCCTGCCATCGGGTACATCCTTCCTGCGTCTAGTCTGTGTTGTCCTGTTAGAATTTTATAAATTTCAATGAGATCCCCTCTCATTCTTCTAAACTCCAGCGAGTATAAGCCCAATCGACCCAATCTCTCCTCATACGTCATTCCTGCCATCCCAGATATCAGTCTGGTGAATCTTCACTGCACTCCCTCCATGGGAAGAACATCCTCAGATAAGGCGACCAAAACTGCACACAATACTCAAGGTGTGGTCTCACCAAGGCCCTGAACAACTGCAGCAAGACATCCTTGTTCCTGTACTCGAATCCTCTCGCTATGAAGGCCAACATTCCATTTGCCTTCTTAACCGCCTGCTGCACCTGCATGCTTACCTTCAGCGACTGGTGCACAAGGACACCCAGGTCTCGTTGCACTTCCCCTTCTCCCAATCTATTGCCGTTCAGATAATAATCTGCCTTCCTGTTCCTCGCATTTATCCACATTATACTGCATCTGCCATGCATCAGCCCAATCACCCAACCTGTCCAAATCATACTGGAGTTTCTCGGCATCCTCCTCACAGCACACACGCCCACCCAGCTTTGTGTCGTCTGCAAACTTGGAGATATTACATCTAGTTCCCTCGTCTAGATCATTTATATTGTGAATAGCTGGGTTCCTAGCACAGATCCCTGCGGTACCCCACTAGTCACTGCCTGCCACTCAAAAAAAGACCAGTTTATTCCAACTCTTTGCTTCCTGTCTGCCAACCAGCGCTCTATCCAAGTGAGTACCTTGCCCCCAATCCCTTGTGCCTTAACTTTACACGCTAATCTCTTATGCGGGACCTTATCGAAAGCCTTCTGAAAGTCCAAATACACCAGATCCACTGGTTCTCCCTTATCTATTTTACCAGTTACATCCTCAAAAAATTCCAGTAGCTTAGTCAAGCACGATTTACCTTTTGTAAATCCATGTTGACTTTGTCCGATCCTGTCACTGTTTTCCAAGTGCTCTGCTATTACATCTTTTATAATGGACTCTAGCATTTTCCCCACTACCAATGTCAGGCTTACTGGTCTGTAATTCCCCGTTTTTTTCTCTACCACCTTTTTTAAATAGTGGGGTAACATTAGCTACCCTCCAATCCATGGGAACTGTTCCAGAGTCTATAGAATTTTGGAAGATGACCAGCAATGCATCTACTATTTCTAGGGCCACTTCCTTAAGTACCCTAGGATGTAGATTATCAGGCCCTGGGGTTTATCGGCCTTCAATCCCGTCAATTTCCGTAACACCATTTCCGTACAAATACTGATTTCATTCAGTTCCTCCCTCTCATCAGACCCTATGTTCCCCGACATCTCTGGGAGGTTATTTGTGTCCTCCTTTGTGAAGACAGAACCAAAATATGTATTGCCATTTCTTTGTTCCCCATTATAAATTCCCCTGATTCCGACTGCAAGGGACCTACGCTTGACTTCACCAATCTTTTTCTCTTTACATATCTATTAAAGCTTTTACAGTCAGTTTTTATGTTCCCTGAAAGCTTACTCTCATATTCTATTTTCCCCTTCTTAATTAATCCCTTTGTCCTTCTTTGTTGAATCCTAAACTGCTCCCAATCCTCAGGATTATTGCTTTTTCTGGCCAATTTATATGTACTCTCCTTGGATCTTATGCTATCCCTAATTTCCCTTGTTAGCCACGGTTGAGTCACCTTTTTTGTTTTATTTTTATGCCAAACTGGGATGAACAAATTCTGTAGTTCATCCATTCGGTGTTTGAATGTTTGCCATTGCCTATCCACCGTCAACCCTTTGAGTGACATTCTCCAATCAATCCTACCCAACTCGCTCCTCAGACCATCGTAGTTTCCTTTATTTAAATTGAGGACCCTAGTCTCTGAGTCAACTACTTCATTCTCCATCTTAATGAAGAATTCTATCATATCATGATCGCTACGACCCAAGGGGCCTCGTACAACAAGATTGCTAATTAATCCTTTCTCGTTACATAATACACAATCCAAGATGGCCTGATCTCTGGTTGGTTCCTCGACATATTGGTCCAGGAAACCATCCCGTAAACACTCCAGGAATTCCTCCTCCACAGTATTGTTACTAATTTGGTTACCCCAATCTATATGTAGATTAAAGTCACCCATGATGACTGCTGTGCCCTTATTGCACGCTTCTCTAATTTCCCTTTTAATGCCATCCCCAACCTTCGCATTACTGTTTGGAGGTCTATATACCACTCCCACTAACGTTTTCTGCCTCTTGGTATTTCTCAGTTCTACCCATACAGATTCCACATCCTCAGAGCTAATATCCTTCCTTACAATTGTGTTAATCCCTTCTTTAACCAGCAATGCTACCCTACCCTACTTGAAGAAGGGTCCAACCCGAAACGTCAACTCAAATTTCTCTCCACGGGTGTTGCCTGACCTGCTGAGTTTTTCCAGCATTTTCTGTTGTTATTTCGGATTTCCAACATCTGCAGTATTTTGCTATCACCCTACCTCCCTTTCCTTTTTGCCTATCTTTCCTGAATATTGAATACCCCTAGATGTTGAGATCCCAGCCTTGGCCACCCTGGAGCCATGTTTCCGTAATCCCAATCAAATCATATTCGTTTACCTCTATTTGCGCAGCTAATTCATCCACCTTATTACGAATGCTCCTCGCATTAAGACACATAAGAACATAACATAAGAACATAAGAAGTAGGAGCAGGAGTAGGCCATCCTCGGGCCTGCTCCGCCATTCAATAGGATCATGGCTGATCCGAACTTAGACTCACGTCCACTTCCCTGCCCTCTCCCCATAACCCCTTATTCCCTTATCAGCTAGGAAACTGTCTATCTCCGTTTTAAATTTATTTACTGTCGCTTAAATTTATTTAATTGTTTTTTTAATGCTCTTAGACCTATTAGAATTATTATTTACTGTGGCCATGTTTGATTTAAACTGTTGATTTCTCTGACTGCCACTTTTGTTTTTCTCCTTCCTATCTTTTGCTTTTATCCTTGTTTCCCTTTCCTCTGTCTCCCTGCTCAGGTTCCCAACCCCCTGCCATTTTAGTTTAAACCCTCCCCCGGAGCACTAGCAAACACTCCCCCTAGGACATCGGTCCCGGCCCTACCCAGGTGCAAACCGTCCGGTTTGAACTGGTCCCACCTCCCCGAGAACCGGTTCCAATGTCCCAGGAATTTGAATCCCTCCCCCTTGCACCATTCCTCTAGCCACGTATTCATCTGAAATATCCTTCTATTTCTACTCTGACTAGCATGTGGCACTGGTAGCAATCCTGAGATTACTACCTTTTGAGGTCCTATTTTTTAATTTACCTCCTTACTCCCTATATTCAGCTTTTAGGACCTCATCCCTTTTTTTACCTGTATCGTTGGTACCTATATGCACCACGACAACTGGCTGTTCACCCTCCCCTTCCAAAACGTTCTGCAGCCGCTCTGAAACATCCTTGACCCTTGCACCAGGGAGGCAACACACCATCCTGGAGTCTTGTTTGCGGCCGCAGAAACGCCTATCTATTCCCCTTACAATAGAATCCCCTGTTACTGTAGCTCTACCCCTCTTTTTCCTCCCGTCCTGTGCAGCAGAGCCACCCCTGGTGCCAGGAAGTTGGCTGCTGCTGCCTTCCTCTGATAAGCCATCCCCCCCAACAGTACTCAAAGTGGTGTATCTGTTTGAGAGGGGGGTGGCCACAGGGGACCCCTGCACTACCTGCCTGCACCTAGTACTCTGCCTGTTGGTCACCCCTTCCCTTTCTGCCTGTCCAACCTTTGCCTGCGGTGTGACCAACTGATTAAACGTGATATCCACGACGTCCTCAGCATTGCGAATGGTCCAGTATGTATCCAATCGCAGCTGCAGCGTCGCAATGCGGTCTGCCAGTAGCTGCAGCTGGACACACTTCCTGCACACATAGTTGTCAGGGATACAGGAAGTGTCCCTGAGTTCCCACATGGCGCAGGAGGAGCATACCACGGGGCGGGCTCTCCTGCCATGAATTACCCTTTAATTAATTGAAATGAAATTAAATCAAATCAATCCCACCAATTACACTACAGTTAAATGGTATATTTAAGGGCCCTGGTTTACCAACAGTCCCCGCTACACCACAGAGACTGTAAAAACTATAAACAACAGAGTTAAAGTTTAAAAAGAAAGAAATACTCACCAACCAATCACTTACCTGCTTTCTGGTGACGTCACACTTCGATTACTTTTTACTTCTCTCCCTCCCTCTGAGTTCGGAGATTGGAGATTAGTAAACCTACCTGAGCCTCACCGCTGTGGGGCCTACCTGAGCTTCGCCGCTGCTTTTTATCACCGCCGCCGCTCAGTCGCCTCGTCTTCTGCAGGTCCGCTGTCGCCGCTCTCACTGGTGTACAGTTCCACAGACACTGACCCTCACTGGGGTACGGGTTCCACAGACGCTAACTCTCGCTGGGGTACAGTTCCACAGACACTGACTCTCACTGGGGTACGGGTACCACGGACACCTAGTCTTGCTGGGGTACGGGTTCCACAGACACTGACTCTCACTGGGGTACAGTGCCGCAGACACTGACTCTCGCTGGGGTACAGTTCCAGAGACGCTGACTCTCGCAGGGGTGCCGTTCCAGAGACACTGACTCCACAGGTGTACAGTTCCACCGGATGCTGACTCTCGCTGGGGTACAGTTCCACACGCACTGTCTCTCGCTGGGGTACAGTTCCACCGGATGCTGACTCTCGCTGGGGTATAGTTCCACACGCACTGCCTCTCACTGGGGTACAGTTCCAGAGACGCTGACTCTCACTGGGGTACGATTCCACTGGACACTGACTCTTGTTGTGGTACAGTTGCACAGGCGCCGACTCTCACTGGGGTACAGTTCCACACATGCTGACTCTTGCTGGGGTACAGTTCCACACACGCTGTTTCTCGCTGGGTTACAGTTCCACCGGACGTTGACTCTCGCTGGGGTATAGTTCCACACACACACTCTCTCTCTCTGGCGTACAGTTCCACACGCGCTGACTCTCGCTGGGGTTCAGTTCCACATGCACTGACTCTCACTAGCGTACAGTTCCACAAACGCGGTCTCTCACTGGGGAACAGTTCCACAGACGCGGACTCTCGCTGGGGTACAGTTCCAAAGACGCTGACACTCGCTGGGGTACAGTTCCACAGACACTGACTCTCGCTGGGGTCAGTTCCAGAGACGCTGACACTTACTGGGGTACAGTGCCACAGACACTGACTCTCACTGGGGTACGGGTTCCACAGACGCCGACTCTCACTGGGGTATGATTCCACCGGACACTGACTCTCGTTGTGGTACAGTTGCACAGGCGCCGACTCTCGCTGGGGTACAGTACCACACACGCTGACTCTCGCTGGGGTAGAGTTCCACACAGGCTGTCTCGCGCTGAGTTACAGTTCCACACGTGCGGTCTCTCGCAGGGGTACAGTTCCACACACGCGGTCACACGCTGGGGTACAGTTCCACACGTGCTGTCTCTCGCTGGGGTACAGTTCCATATGCACTGTCACTCGCTGGGGTACAGTTCCACATGCACGGTCAGTCGCTGGGGTACACTTCCACACATTCTGTGTCTCGCTGGGGTACAGTTCCACCGGACGCTGACTCTCGCTGGGGTATAGTTCCACACGCACTCTCTCTCAATGGGGTACAGTTCCACACGAGCTGACTCTCGCCGGGGTACAGTTCCACACGAACTGACTCTGACTGGGATACAGTTCCACAGACGCTGACTCTCGCTGGGGTACAGTTCCACAGACACTGAATGTCACTGGTGTATGATTCCACTGGACAATGACTCTCGTTGTGGTACAGTTGCACAGGCGCCGACTCTCGCTGGGCTACAGTTCCACACGTGCTGGCTCTCGCAGGGGTACAGTTCCACACACGCTGTCTCTCGCTGGGGTACAGTTCCTCACGTGCTGGATCTCGCTGGGTTACAGTTCCACACGTGCTGTCTCTCGCTGGGGTAGAGTTCCACACACGCTGTCTCGTGCTGGGTTACAGTTCCACACGTGCTGGCTCTCGCTGGATTACAGTTCCACACGTGCTGTCTCTCGCTGGGGTAGAGTTCCACACACGCTGTCTCGTGCTGGGTTACAGTTCCACACGTGCTGGCTCTCGCAGGGGTACAGTTCCACACACGCTGTCTCGTGCTGGGGTACAGTTCCACACGTGCTGTCTCTCGCTGGGGTACAGTTCCACACGTGCTGTCTCTCGCTGGGGTACAGTTCCACATGCACGGTCACTCGCTGGGGTACACTTCCACACATTCTGTGTCTCGCTGGGGTACAGTTCCACCGGACGCTGACTCTCGCTGCGGTATAGTTCCACACGCACTGTCTCTCAACAGGGTACAGTTCCACACGAGCTGACTCTCGCCGGGGTACAGTTCCACACGAACTGACTCTGACTGGGGTACAGTACCACAGACGCTGACTCTCACTGGGGAACAGTTCCACAGACGTCGACTCTTGCAGGGGTACAGTTCCACAGACGCGGACTCTCGCTGGGGTACAGTTCCACAGACACTGAATGTCACTGGGGTACAGTTCCAGAGATGCGGACACTCGCTGGGGTACAGTTTCACAGACACTGACTCTCACTGGTGTATGATTCCACTGGACAATGACTCTCGTTGTGGTACAGCTGCACAGGCGCCGACTCTCGCTGGGCTACAGGTCCACACACGCTGTCTCTCACTGGGTTACAGTTCCACACACGCTGACTCTCGCTGGGGTACAGTTCCACACGTGCTGACTCTGGCTGGGGTACAGTTCCACATGCGCTGGCCCTCGCTGTGGTACAGTTCCACATACATTGGCCCTCGCTGTGGTACAGTTCCACACATAGTGACTCTCGCTGGGTCACAGTTCCACACGCGCTGACTCTCGCTGGGGTACAGTTCCATCGGACGCTGACTCTCGCTGTGGTATAGTTCCACAGACACTGACTCTCACTGGGGTACAGTTCCACAGGCACTGCCTCTCACTGGGGTACAGTTCCACAGACACTGACTCTTACTTGGGTAGAGTTCCATAGACACTGACTCTCACTGGGGTACAGTTCCACAGACACTGGCTCTCGACGGGGTACAGATCCACAGACACTGACTCTCGCTGGGGTACAGTTCCACATGTGCTGACTCTGGCTGGGGTACAGTTCCACATGCGCTGGCCCTCGCTGTGGTACAGTTCCACATACATTGGCCCTCACTGTGGTACAGTTCCACACATAGTGACTCTCGCTGGGTCACAGTTCCACACGCGCTGACTCTCGCTGGGGTACAGTTCCACCGGATGCTGACTCTCGCTGGGGTACAGTTCCACACGCACGCTGACTCTCGCAGGGGTACAGTTCCACACGCACTGTCTCTCGCTGGGGTACAATTGCACACGCGCTGACTCTTGCTGGGGTACAGTTCAACAGGCACCGACTCTCGTTGGGACACTTTTGCACAGGCGCCGACTCTCGCTGGGGTACAGTTCCACATGCGCTGTCTCTCGCGGGGGTACAGTTCTACCGGACGCTGACTCTCGCTGGGGTATAGTTCCACAGGCACTGACTCACTGGGGAACAGTTCCACAGATGCTGACTCTTGCAGGGGTACTGTTCCACAGACGCTGACTCTCGCTGGGGTACAGTTCCGGAGATGCTGACACTCGCTGGGGTACAGTTCCACAGACACTGACTCTCACTGGGGTACGGGTACCACGGACACCTAGTCTTGCTGGGGTAGGGGTTCCACAGACACTGACTCTCACTGGGGTACAGTTCCAGAGACGCTGACTCTCGCTGGGGTACAGTGCCGCAGACACTGACTCTCGCTGGGGTACAGTGCCGCAGACGCTGACTCTCACTGGGGTACAGTGCCGCAGACACTGACTCTCGCTGGGGTACAGTTCCAGAGACGCTGACTCTCGCAGGGGTGCCGTTCCAGAGACGCTGACTCCACAGGTGTACAGTTCCACCGGATGCTGACTCTCGCTGGGGTACAGTTCCACACGCACTGTCTCTCGCTGGGGTACAGTTCCACCGGATGCTGACTCTCGCTGGGGTACAGTTCCACACGCACTGCCTCTCACTGGGGTACAGTTCCAGAGACGCTGACTCTCACTGGGGTACGATTCCACTGGACACTGACTCTTGTTGTGGTACAGTTGCACAGGCGCCGACTCTCACTGGGGTACAGTTCCACACATGCTGACTCTCGCTGGGGTACAGTTCCACACACGCTGTTTCTCGCTGGGTTACAGTTCCACCGGACGTTGACTCTCGCTGGGGTATAGTTCCACACACACACTCTCTCTCTCTGGCGTACAGTTCCACACGCGCTGACTCTCGCTGGGGTTCAGTTCCACATGCACTGACTCACTAGCGTACAGTTCCACAAACGCTGTCTCTCACTGGGGAACAGTTCCACAGGTGCTGACTCTCGCTGGGGTACAGTTCCACAGACACTGACTCTCGCTGGGGTCAGTTCCAGAGACGCTGACACTTACTGGGGTACAGTGCCACAGACACTGACTCTCACTGGGGTACGGGTTCCACAGACGCCGACTCTCACTGGGGTATGATTCCACCGGACACTGACTCTCGTTGTGGTACAGTTGCACAGGCGCCGACTCTCGCTGGGGTACAGTACCACACACGCTGACTCTCGCTGGGGTAGAGTTCCACACAGGCTGTCTCGCGCTGAGTTACAGTTCCACACGTGCGGTCTCTCGCAGGGGTACAGTTCCACACACGCGGTCACACGCTGGGGTACAGTTCCACACGTGCTGTCTCTCGCTGGGGTACAGTTCCATATGCACTGTCACTCGCTGGGGTACAGTTCCACACATTCTGTGTCTCGCTGGGGTACAGTTCCACCGGACGCTGACTCTCGCTGGGGTATAGTTCCACACGCACTGTCTCTCAATGGGGTACAGTTCCACACGAGCTGACTCTCGCCGGGGTACAGTTCCACACGAACTGACTCTGACTGGGATACAGTTCCACAGACGCTGACTCTCGCTGGGGTACAGTTCCACAGACACTGAATGTCACTGGTGTATGATTCCACTGGACAATGACTCTCGTTGTGGTACAGTTGCACAGGCGCCGACTCTCGCTGGGCTACAGTTCCACACGTGCTGGCTCTCGCAGGGGTACAGTTCCACACACGCTGTCTCTCGCTGGGGTACAGTTCCTCACGTGCTGGCTCTCGCTGGGGTAGAGTTCCACACACGCTGTCTCGTGCTGGGTTACAGTTCCACACGTGCTGGCTCTCGCTGGGGTAGAGTTCCACACACGCTGTCTCGTGCTGGGTTACAGTTCCACACGTGCTGGCTCTCGCTGGGGTACAGTTCCACACACGCTGTCTCTCGCTGGGGTACAGTTCCACAGACACTGGCTCTCGCTGGGGTACAGTTCCACCGGACGCTGACTCTCGCTGGGGTAGTTCCACAGACACCAACTCTCGACGGGGTACAGATCCACAGACACTGACTCTCACTGGGGTACAGTTCCACATACATTGGCCCTCGCTGTGGTACAGTTCCACACATAGTGACTCTTGCTGGGTCACAGTTCCACACGCGCTGACTCTCGCTGGGGTACAGTTCCACCGGATGCTGACTCTCGCTGGGGTACAGTTCCACACGCACTGTCTCTCGCTGGGGTACAATTGCACATGCGCTGACTCTTGCTGGGGTACAGTTCAACAGGCACCGACTCTCGTTGGGACACTTTTGCACAGGCGCTGAATCTCGCTGGGGTACAGTTCCACACGCACTGTCACTCGCTGGGGTACAGTTCCACATGCGCTGTCTCTCGCGGGGGTACAGTTCTACCGGACGCTGACTCTCGCTGGGGTATAGTTCCACAGGCACTGACTCACTGGGGAACAGTTCCACAGATGCTGACTCTTGCAGGGGTACTGTTCCACAGACGCGGACTCTCGCTGGGGTACAGTTCCAGAGATGCTGACACTCGTTGTGGTACAGTTCCACTGACACTCGCTGGGGTACAGTTCCACAGACACTGACTCTCACTGGGGTACAGTTCCACAGATGCCGACTCTCACTGGGGTATAGTTCCAGAGACACTGTCTTTCACTGGGGTACGGGTACCAGGGACACCTCGTCTTGCTGGGGTACGGGTTCCACCGACAACGACTCTCACGGGGGTATAGGTTCCACTGGCACTGACTCTCTCTGGGGTACACGTTGCATAGGCACTGTCCCTCGCTGGAGTACGGGTTCCACGGGCACTGACTCTCACTGGGGTACAGCTCCACAGGCACTGACTCTCACTGGGGTACAGCTCCACCGGCACCGACTCTCACTGGGGTACAGTTCTACAGACACTGACTCTCACTGGGGGACGGGTACCACGGACATCTAGTCTTGCTGAGGTACGGGTTCCACAGACACTGACTGTCACTGGGGTACAGTGCCACAGACACTGACTCTCGCAGCGGTACAGTTCTAGACACGCTGACTCTCACAGGTGTACAGTTCCACAGATGCTGACTCTCACTGGGGTACAGGTTCCACAGACGCCAACTCTCGCTGGGGTACGGGTTCCACCGACATGGACTCTCACTGGGGTACAGGTTCCACTGGCACTGACTCTTACTGGGGTATGGGTTGCATAGGCACTGTCCCTCGCTGGAGTACGGGTTCCATAGACACGGACTCTTACTTGGGTACAGTTCCACAGACACGGACTTTCACTGGGGTACAGATCCATGGCATTGACACTCACTGGGGTAGAGTTCCACGGGCACTGACTCTCACTGGGGTACAGTTCCACGGGCGCTGTCTCTCGCTGGGGCACAGTTCCACACGCGCTGACTCTTACTGGGTACAGTTCCACAGATACTGACTCTCACTGGGATACATTTCCATGGGCACTGACTTTCACTGGGGTACGTGTTGCACAGAAACGGATTCTCATTAGGTATGGGTTCCACAGACACCGACTCTCTAGAGACACTGGGCTCGATTTTCCAAGCCCCGAGGAGGCGGGACAGCACGTAAAATCGGAGAAATTGGGGGCAGGTGGCCTTTTGCCAGGAGGCGGGAGGATGTGCAGCTTCTGGTCCCATCTCCTGGAGGTGGGAAAGGCTTTAATCCTTTTAACTGCCTGTTAACAGGTAGTTAACAGGCAGAAAAAGGGATTAGTGCCATTTTACCTTCACAGGTGAATGCTTCCCGACCTCGGAGAACCCTGCCGGGTTGGAGGAGACGTGGAGGATGTCGGAGGCACCTGGAAGTAAGGTGTAGAGGTGAGTGAGGGGTGCAAGTGTGGAGTGGTAAGTATGCAAGGTGAGTGATAAGTTTAAAAAAGTGTTCACTTATCTTTTTTTACTTCTATAGCCTTTAGCCGTGCTGGATCGGGAGAGCGGACATCCACCTTGTCAATTTCAGGTAATGGCTGATGGACCCTCCGATCCATCAGACATCTGAAATTTACTTTTTTACAATGTTTTTTCAGTCCTCACCACAAAAACTAATCAAACTCAAGAGAATGTCAGTGTTTGACAGCTTCACAGAGCTGTCAAACGCTGTCATTTCTTCTTTCAGGAAGTCTTGACAGATAGCACATCCGACGTTGACGTGATCTGGCAGTGACCTTTTCCCTAATTGGCTTGCTGAGCCCGCAGGGCGGGCTTAACAAGCTCAATCAGGGGAAAATCCCTTTGAATGGTCAGGCGAGGATGGAGGCGGGACATTGACACGACAAGCAGCAGTCCCACCTCCAAGTCGCCTCCATTGACAAAATCCAGCCCACTGACTCTCTCTGGGGTACAGTTCCTGAAGGTGCGGATTCTCGCTGGGGTACAGTTCCTGAAAAGTGCTGATTCTCATGCTGGGGTACAGTTCCTGAAGGTGCGGATTCTCACGCTGGGGTACAGTTCCTGAAGGTGCTGATTCTCATGCTGGGGTACAGTTGCTGAAGGTGCTGACTCTCATGGAGGTACAGTTCCTGAAGGTGCCGATTCTCACGCTGGGGTACAGTTCCTGAAGGTGCGGATTCCCGCTGGGGTACAGTTCCTGAAGGTGCTGATTCTCACTGGGATACAGTTCCTGAAGGTACTGATACTCGCGCTGGGGTACAGTGCCTGAAGGTGCGGATTCCCGCTGGGGTACAGTTCCTGAAGGTGCTGATTCTCACTGGGGTACAGTGCCTGAAGGTACTGACTCTCACTGGGGTACAGTTCCTGAAGGTGTTGATTCTCACTGAGGTACAGTTCCTGAAGGTGCTGATTCTCACTGGGGTACAGTTCCTGAAGGTACTGACTCTCACTGGGGTACAGTGCCTGAAGGTACTGACTCTCACTGGGGTACAGTTCCTGAAGGTGTTGATTCTCACTGAGGTACAGTTCCTGAAGGTGCTGATTCTCACTGGGGTACAGTTCCTGAAGGTGCCGATTCTCACGCTGGGGTACAGTTCCTGAAGGTGCTGATTCTCACTGGGGTACAGTGCCTGAAGGTGCTGACTCTCGCTGGGGTACTGTTGCAGAGGCACCGACTCGTGCTGCCCACAAGCACTCTTTGGTACCTTACACAAGTGTCCATTCTTCAGCGTGAACCTAAATACCGAGCTGTGTCACGATATTCTATCATGGAATCACCTGCGTCTGGTTCAGTCTTCAGCCACGATGCACACATTCGAGCAAACATCACTGGGTAGTGAGCAGGAGTCGGAACCCTGGCTAACTTTTCCCTTCCTTACCCAGGGGCACCAACGTGTTGGCTACATTCGGCAGATCAAACCAAGGAACCGCTTGTCTGTTCCGGTGAGTGTTAAAGATCCCACGGCCCTTCTCAAAGAGCAGTGAGTTCCTTAATAGCAACAGAAAATGCTGGAAAAACTCAGCAGTTCAGGCAACATCCGTGGACAGAAATTTGAGTTGACGTTTCGGGTTTGACCCTTCTTCAAAACTGGAGAGAAAAGGAACTAGATCGAAGGTAGGGCTGCGATCGGACAAAAGAATAAAAGAACCAAAAGAAGTAAAAGAGATTAGAAGCTAGACGAGATGGTAATATGCTGGGATTAGGTGTAAAGTGTACTGGCAGGGCAAAAGTTAGCTGCCAGGTGTGAGAGAGAAACAAAAGGAAAAGGGGGGGGGGGGAGGAAAGGAGTGGAAAAATATAAGTAAAAATGAAATAGGGGCCGAGGTTATGATCTGAAATTGTTGAACTCGATATTGAGACCGGAAGGCTGCAGAGTGCCTAATCGGAAGATGAGGTGCTGTTCCTCGAGTTTACGTTGAGCTTCCGTGGAACAGTACAAGAGGCCAAGGACGGTGAGGTCCGAGTGGGAATGGAGCGGTGAATTGAAATGACAGGCGACCGGAAGCTCGGGTTCACCCTTACAGACTGAACGGAGGTGTTCCACAAAGCGGTCACCCAATCTGCGTTTGGTCTCCCCAATGTAGAGGAGACCGCATCGTGAGCAGCGAATACAGTACACTAGATTGCGAGAAGTACAAGTAAATCGCTGTTTCACCTGGAAGGGGTGTTTGGGGCCCTGGACAGTGGGGAGGGGGGAGGTATAGGGGCAGGTGTTACATCTCCTCCACTTGCACGGGAAGGTGCCAGGCGAAGGGGAAGGGCTGTTTGGGGTGATAGAGGAGTGGACTAGGGTGTCTCGGAGAGAGCGGTCCCTGCGGAATGCTGAAAGGGGAGGGGAGGGGAAGATACGTTTGGTGGTGGGATCACTTTGGAGGTAGCGGAAATGCCGGAGGATGATCCGTTGAATGTGGAGGCTGAGCTTCTAATCTCTTTTACTTCTTTTGGTTCTTTTATTCTTTTGTCCGATCGCAGCCCTGCCTTCGATCTAGTTCCTTTTCTCTCCAGTTTTGAAGAAGGGTCAAACCCGAAACGTCAACTCAAATTTCTCTCCACGGATGTTGCCTGACCTGCTGAGTTTTTCCAGCATTTTCTGTTGTTATTTCGGATTTCCAACATCTGCAGTATTTTGCTATCGTAGCAGTGAGTTCCTTGGTGTCCTGATTGTATGTTCTGACGAAAGGTCTTCGACCTGAAACGTTAACTCTCTCTCTCTCTATCCACGGATGCTGCCTGGCCTGCTGAGTTTTTCCAGCGTTTTCTGTTGTTATTTCTGATTGTATGTGATGTGTGAGATGGGATGTCTGAGTGGTGCTGGTTCCCCTTTCCTTCCCCCTCTCCTAACTCTGAATGTCTCTCTTCCCAGCTCCTGCTGTGCGAGGCATGGAGGCGTGACCAGAAGCGAGCGCTGAAGGAATCTGGCAGGCGGAAGTCACCGTACATTCTGAAACGGCAACTGAATTTCAACAACAAATGGCCTTACATCCTGTGGCGTTTCCTCGGGCTCCCACTCCGCTGACTCCTGCGCCAGATCCACAAATGGTGGAGCAGCCCCCTGCTCCCTGCCCTGCTGTGTAACATCACCTGCAAAGCAAAACATTAAATAAAAGCACTTAATGGATGTAAATGAGTCATGTTGGAGGAAAGGCAGCATTCTCAGTGTTACAGAGAAGACAATCTGCACTGAAGAAGAACTGGTTAATGGGTAGTGTGTTTGATAATGGGACACCAGGACTCTCACACTAACAGCGCTAGTACGTGAAACAGATCAGTTTGCACCCTACTTGTATAGTACTGAGCCATACAGAGCAAGGTGGGCACAGGTTCCATGTCTGGTCTATGTTGAGCTAGCTGACCCCAGCAAGGGGAGCAGTTACGGCGCTAGTTAATCTCAGTAGACTTGGAAACAGCCAGGATTCTTGCTCCTGGTCGTTGTCCAGGGGTTCCTGGTCGTTGTCCAGGGGTTCCTGCTCCTGGTCGTTGTCCAGG
Organism: Somniosus microcephalus; assembly: GCF_052327205.1. NCBI lineage: Eukaryota > Metazoa > Chordata > Chondrichthyes > Squaliformes > Somniosidae > Somniosus > Somniosus microcephalus. The sequence continues at coordinate 43,644,508 of NC_141014.1, forward strand.
AGTTCCTGCTCCTGGTCGTTGTCCAGGGATCCCAGCTCCTGGTCGCTGTCCAGGGATCCCTGCTCCTGGTCGTTGTCCAGGGATCCCAGCTCCTGGTCGTTGTCCAGGGATCCCAGCTCCTGGTCGTTGTCCAGGGATCCCAGCTCCTGGTCGTTGTCCAGGGATCCCAGCTCCTGGTCGTTGTCCAGGGATCCCAGCTCCTGGTCGTTGTCCAGGGATCCCAGCTCCTGGTCGTTGTCCAGGGATCCCAGCTCCTGGTCGTTGTCCAGGGATCCCAGCTCCTGGTCGTTGTCCAGGGATCCCAGCTCCTGGTCGTTGTCCAGGGATCCCAGCTCCTGGTCATTGTCCAGGGGTTCCTGCTCCTGGTCGTTGTCCAGGGGTTCTTGCTGGAAGGTGCCTCCTCCCTCAGCATTTAACCAAACCAGTTATACTCATCGCCCCCCGGTGCCATTCCTGGAGTTTGCTAAACCACAAAATTTCCATGAGGGGGAGTTGCGCTGTGTTACCGTCCAATTGTTCATTGTTCCAGCTCAATATTACAGAAACACTCAGTGACCAGAGTGAGTAAAGGGCACAGATATTAAAAGCCACTTCTCTCCTTCACAGATCAAGAGATGCAGCTTTTCTCTCTGTACCCTGCCTGACACATCAGGTACTGGTCCCACCCAGCCCCTGCTTACCTGGAAACAGAGAACTTTATACTAAATACAAATACCTTAAACCTTTTAAACACCTCAGATTCTTGTTTCTATTAGCTAATGCCATCGGAACCACAGAACGCTGTAAGTAATTGAAGGGAAAGGCCAGCGCTGACACCCCGTCTGGTTAAGGATCGGGATGTCTGGTGGTAAGCTGCGTATTTTAAGTGGCGGTTTTACGATGATGTGAATGCACAGTCTTGTCTCTTTAACAAAACGATTCAAAATTGAAGAAAGTCGACACTGTCCCACAGTACTAGCCAGCAAAAGCTCTATCAGCCCAACACCCAGTGCCTAGCTGGCACCAGGCCATCTCTGCCTCTGTGTAGGAGTCCCGAAGGCCTTCCAATAGCATTGTATCCTTTGAAACAAAGCTTCCCAAACCCTGAAAGGGAGATATCCCGGCAACCTTTCCAATTCACGGAGAGAAATGACGAGACTGCCAGTCTTTACAGATCAGCCACATTCACGAGTGGAAATAGCATAACTGATGATCATCACCACCGCTTGTGCTCAGCTGGCACGATTGCTTTGTTTTACATTTTCCCCATAGTTCTCTCCTCTGCTGAAGGCACGTGTGACAGTGAGTGTTGGCAGGCTTTCTGGCCAAGGGGGCATCATAGCCTAGCCTGATCCAGTCCTCCCCCAACAGCCACACCTTGCATTCTAGCAGGGGCAAAGTTAGTGATCAGGAGCAGGAACTTGGGTTGATTTTGCTCCCCTCCCCAGCCCTGGACCACATTCCCTCATGCTTCCAGATCACACCTAGAACACTCCTTACAAACAGTACAGAATGCAGCGTCAGTCACTTCCAGCTCTCCAAGGCAGCGCAGTGAGAGAATGCAGTCGATAGTGGCCTCTCTGATGTCGATGTACTGCCTCATGTTGAAGTATCCCGCAGGCAGCAACACTGTGGAATCCACTCTGGGACTCTTGCACCTGGAATTTCCGCGGGGTTCCCCATAGTTACAGGGGAGAGATTGGGGAACGCCCAGGGACACGCGACCTGGCGCTCTGTATCGTTTAATAATGAAGGGTTCGGCTAAACACGGCACAGAAAGTTGAGCAGGACACCTTTGAGAATTCAATGTTGGCTACTTAAGAACGATATCCTGGTCCCAGTATGCCCTCTCTCCACAAAAATAAAAATGTGTTTGTCGTGTGTAAATCCCCAGCATAGCCCATATCATAGAATCATAGAAATTTACAGGACAGGAGGAGGCCATTCGGCCCATCTTGTCTGTGCCGTCCGACAAAGAGCTATCCACCCTAATCCCACTTTCCTGCACTTGGTCCGGAGCCTTGCAGAGTATGGCACTCCAAGTGCATATTCAAGTACTTTTTAAATGTGGTGAGGGTTTCTACCTCCACCACCCTTTCTGGCAGTGAGTTCCAGACCCCTAACGCCCTCTGGGTGAATTTTTCCCCCCTCAAAACCTCAGACACTTACTTTAAATCTATGCCCCCTGGTGATTTGACCCTTCTACTATGAGAAGTAGGTCCTATCCATTCTATCTAGGCCCCTCATAATTTTATACACCTTAATTAGTTCTCCCTTCAACCTCCTCTGTTTCAAAGAAAACCCCAACATAGCCAATCTTTCCTCATATCATCTCCCACACACACACCACTCCCTGCACAGCAAACCCACTCACTACAACCCGCACACCACACGCTTCTCCACGCCACTTCGCCACCACCCCTCGCACACCACCCCTGAACACCGATCCGCTCCACCCTGCCCCGCCCATTCATCACCCCCACTCCGCACACCTCTCCACACCCCTCTCCCCCCACACCTCTCCACCCCACAGCCCCACCCCCCACACCTCTCCACCCCACAGCCCCACCCCCCACACCTCTCCACCCCACTCCGCCACCATCCCTCGCACACCACCCCTGAACACCGATCCACCCCGCCCATCCCTCCACCCCCACTCCGCACACTTCCCCACACCCCCAGCCCCTCTCCCCACCGCACCCCACCCCCCTCCAACCCCGCACATCTCTCCACCCCACTCCGCCACCACCCCTGAACATCGATCCGCTCCACCCCGCCCCGCCCATCCCATCACCCCCACTCCGCACACTTCTCCACACCCACCCCCCTCCAACCCCGCACACCTCTCCACCCCCGCAGCCCCCTCTCCACACCCCTCTCCACCCCCCACCCACCTCTTCGCCCCCCACCCACCCACCTCTCCGCCCCCCGCCCCTCTCCGCCCCCGCAAACCTCTCCGCCCCCCCCGCCCCCGCACACCTCTCCGCGCCCCCGCACACCTCTCCGCCCCCCGCCCCCCCCCGCCCACCTCTCCGCCCCCCGCCCACCTCTCCGCCCCCCGCCCCCGGACACCTCCCCCCCCCCCGCCCACCTCTCCGCCCCCGCACACCTCGCCGCCCCCGCCCCCGCACACCACCCCTGAACACCGATCCGCTCCACCCTGCCCCGCCCATTCATCACCCCCACTCCGCACACCTCTCCCCCCCCCACACCTCTCCACCCCACAGCCCCACCCCCCACACCTCTCCACCCGCCCCCCGCACACCTCGCCGCCCCCCTCTCCGCCCCCGCAAACCTCTCCGCCCCCCCGCCCCCGCACACCTCTCCGCCCCCCGCCCCTGCACACCTCCACCCCCCGCCCACCTCTCCGCCCCCCGCCCCCCTCTCCGCCCCCCGCCCCCGCACACCTCCACCCCGCACACCACTCCGCCACCACCCCTGAACACCGATCCACCCCGCCCATCCCTCCACCCCCACTCCGCACACTTCCCCACACCCCCAGCCCCTCTCCCCACCGCACCCCACCCCCCTCCAACCCCGCACATCTCTCCACCCCACTCCGCCACCACCCCTCGCACACCACCCCTGAACATCGATCCGCTCCACCCCGCCCCGCCCATCCCCCCCACTCCGCACACTTCTCCACACCCACCCCCCTCCAACCCCGCACACCTCTCCGCCCCCGCACACCACCCCTGAACACCGATCCGCTCCACCCTGCCCCGCCCATTCATCACCCCCACTCCGCACACCTCTCCCCCCCCACACCTCTCCACCCCACAGCCCCACCCCCCACACCTCTCCACCCGCCCCCCGCACACCTCGCCGCCCCCCTCTCCGCCCCCGCAAACCTCTCCGCCCCCCCGCCCCCGCACACCTCTCCGCCCCCCGCCCCTGCACACCTCCACCCCCCGCCCACCTCTCCGCCCCCCGCCCCCCTCTCCGCCCCCCGCCCCCGCACACCTCCACCCCGCACACCACTCCGCCACCACCCCTGAACACCGATCCACCCCGCCCATCCCTCCACCCCCACTCCGCACACTTCCCCACACCCCCAGCCCCTCTCCCCACCGCACCCCACCCCCCTCCAACCCCGCACATCTCTCCACCCCACTCCGCCACCACCCCTCGCACACCACCCCTGAACATCGATCCGCTCCACCCCGCCCCGCCCATCCCCCCCACTCCGCACACTTCTCCACACCCACCCCCCTCCAACCCCGCACACCTCTCCACCCCCGCAGCCCCCTCTCCACCCCCCACCCACCTCTTCGCCCCCCACCCACCCACCTCTCCGCCCCCGCACACCTCTCCGCCCCCCGCAAACCTCTCCCCCCCCCCCCGCCCACCTCTCCGCCCCCCGCCCCCCTCCACCCCCCGCCCACCTCTCCGCCCCCGCACACCTCTCCGCCCCCCGCCCCCGCCCCCCTCTCCGCCCCCCGCCCCCCTCTCCGCCCCCCCACACCTCTCCGCCCCCGCACACCTCCACCCCCCCCGCCCCCGCACACCTCTCCGCCCCCCGCCCCCGCACACCTCGCCGCCCCCCGCACACCTCGCCGCCCCCCGCCCCCCTCTCCGCCCCCGCAAACCTCTCCGGCCCCCCGCCCCCGCACACCTCTCCGCCCCCCGCACACCTCCACCCCCCGCCCACCTCTCCGCCCCCGCAAACCTCTCCGCCCCCCGCCCCCCTCTCCGCCCCCCGCCCACCTCCACCCCCCCCGCCCCCGCACACCTCCACCCCCCCCGCCCCCGCACACCTCCACCCCCCCCGCCCCCGCACACCTCTCCGCCCCCCGCACACCTCCACCCCCCGCCCACCTCTCCGCCCCCGCAAACCTCTCCGCCCCCCGCCCACCTCTCCGCCCACCGCACACCTCCACCCCCCCCGCCCCCGCACACCTCCCCGCCCCCCCCGCCCCCGCACACCTCTCCGCCCCCCCCCGCCCCCGCACACCTCTCCGCCCCCCGCCCCCGCACACCTCTCCGCCCCCCGCCCCCGCACACCTCTCCGCCCCCCGCCCCCGCACACCTCGCCGCCCCCGCACACCTCTCCGCCACCGCACACCTCTCCGCCCCCGCACACCTCTCCGCCCCCGCACACCTCTCCGCCCCCCGCCCCCGCACACCTCTCCGCCCCCCGCCCCCGCACACCTCTCCGCCCCCGCACACCTCTCCGCCCCCCGCCCCCGCACACCTCTCCGCCCCCCGCCCCCGCACCTCTCCGCCCCCCGCCCCCGCACACCTCTCCGCCCCCCGCCCCCGCACACCTCTCCGCCCCCCGCCCCCGCACACCTCTCCGCCCCCCGCCCCCGCACACCTCTCCGCCCCCCGCCCCCGCACACCTCTCCGCCCCCCGCCCCCGCACACCTCTCCGCCCCCCGCTCCGCCCCCCGCCCCCGCCCACCTCTCCGCCCCCCGCCCACCTCTCCGCCCCCCGCACACCTCTCCGCCCCCCGCCCCCGCACACCTCTCCGCCCCCGCCCCCGCACACCTCTCCGCCCCCCGCCCCCCTCTCCGCCCCCCTCTCCGCCACCTCTCTGCCCCCGCACACCTCCGCCCCCCGCCCCCCTCCACCCCCCGCCCCCGCACACCTCCACCCCCCGCCCCCGCACACCTCCAGCCCCCCTCCACCCCCCCGCCCCCCTCCACCCCCCCGCCCCCGCACACCTCCACCCCCCCGCACACCTCCACCCCCCCGCCCCCGCACACCTCCACCCCCCCGCACACCTCCACCCCCCCGCCCCCGCACACCTCCACCCCCCCGCACACCTCCACCCCCGCACACCTCCACCCCCCCCGCACACCTCCACCCCCGCACACCTCTCCGCCCCCCGCCCCCGCGCACACCTCCACCCCCCGCCCCCGCACACCTCCACCCCCCTGCTCCCGCAAACCCCCCCGGCCCCCCGCACACCCCCCCGGCCCCCCGCACACCTCTCCGCCCCCCGCACTCATACCCCCCACACACCTCTCCGCCCCCCGCACTCATGCCCCCCGCACTCATACCCCCCACACACACCTCCAATCCCATTCCCTCACCCCACCCCGACTCCCAAAGTTGGATAGTGAGAGAGATGGATAAATAATGAGAGAAAGAGACATGGATAAAGAATGAGCGAGATGAAGAGAGACAGAGTGAAAGATACAGAGACAAGTGCACTTGCTTTCTAGTTCGGCAGTTTTAAAACAGTATAAATACCTCCAAGTACTGGCTGGGCCATGCAGCTTCCTAAACACTGTAGCTAAACCTCTAGAATAACCAGGAAAGCTATTTCCCATGAATAGAATCTGAAAAATGATCCTAACATCTCCTGCTTCACAGTTTGTGTGAATAAAGTAAAAGTTTGTGTGTGAGTGGAAGCAATGTGTCCACCCCCAGTGCAGCCTCCCCCCCAGCTCAAAGCAGCTCTCTGACCGGGCAACTGAAGAGACCGTCAATAGCCATCACTGCGATGCCCATGGCCATGCATCAGCCAGCCACTGGTAAGGGAAAGTACGAAGCCAGTGAGGAGAAATAAATTTATGCACACAGACATATACACACACACACGTTTCTCTAACCTGCCCAAAGGGCGAAGGGCAATCTGCAAACATTACAATAATCATCACTGTATCATAATGATGCAGTGAGAAATAATATATATAAAAATATATATTGAAGCAATGGCCAACTGTCCACTTTAGGCAGGTAGGGGGGTGGCTGGCTGTAGATGGATGAGGCTGATGGATGCAGGTTGGAAGGATCACTTTCAGACGATTTATTTACCGTTCCCACACCAGCTTGCGAGTGTGGATGAGTCAAAACACACACGCTTTAGCCATTACAGAAGGGCGAATTGTCTGCTTAATCTTCCACTCCGATAGGCTCAGGTAATCTCTCACCCGATTTTATCTCCAAGTTTGTTTTAAGTAGTTGACATCATTTCTATTAAGCAATGAAGATAAAGAGAACATTTATCAACAACAAATGCCAAATGACCTGATTGACCTTAAGGTGTAACACAAGTACACAGCTTCTGGGCTCCTCCATCGACCCATTTAAATTATAGTTATGATTTGGTTAAGCCAAATGTGTTGTCATTTTCACTCAAGCATTGGACAGCCTTCGAGAGAATCTTGAAACAGTCGCTCTCATTGCAAACCCGGCCACTAGATTATTTTTGTGTCATACAGAAATCTAGCCTCACCGAGGAGGCCTGGTTGGGTTTCCAGTGGGTGAAACTTCAGAATGGTGCATGGGAAAAGGCAGCACCACAAGCCGATCCAGAGCCTCCTCCTAGATGTTTATGTACGTGTTTGCGAGCAAGGCTTTGGCCTAGTCCTTCACAAGTCTATAGATGTGGTGTTGAGCTCCATGTTCACTGGTCGAGACCTCAAATACGTACGCAACACACAAGAGTAGTTCCTGTGTGTCTCTGTTGGTTACCACCTGGAAAAGATCAAAGAAAGGCAGTGTAATCATTCAAATAGAAACTGAACAGGAGACAGTGATGCACAGACAGCGAGTGTCACAGGATAGTGGACTTTGGAGTGAGACACAGATAGTGAGAAACAGACAGTGAGGAAGAGAGATGGGGAGTACAGCACAGATCTATAAAAGTAGAATCGCAAGTGGAAAAAGTAGAAAGAGGCTCAGATTTATATATGTTATATGTTATAGGCATGAATAGTGAAACAATGAGGTGATAGTAAAGGATATTGGAGCCATGAAAAAGGTGCAGTGCAGATTCACTGGGATGATACCAAGGATGAGAAGTTATGATTATGATGAGAGACTTGAAGAACTAGGGCAGTACATACTGGAAGCAGAGAAGGTGAATGAAAGATCCAAGTATTCAAAGTTTAGAAAGCAAACTGAAATATTATTTCTACTGGTTGATGAATAAGTAACAAGGGGCATATATTTAGGACTAGTTAAAAAAGCATAAAAAATTCACACAAAGGACTATTAAATTATGGCATATATTACCACAAGTGGCTATTGAAGTTAATTCACTCACAATGTTCAAAAGAGTTGAATAATCACTTGAAATAGAATAAAATATTAAAGGTTATGGGGAAAGAGCAGGTAAATGGGACTTGTGCAGATGGCTCCAGTGAGGGACTGGCAGTGGCACAGACACGATGGACTAAATGCCCCCTTCTCTACTTAAATTTCTATAATTGGCGATAACTATACCTGCAGAATGGTGAAATTCTCCAAGACACTATTCATCATGTACTTCTCCGGGAGTTGCTTGAGTTTGTGGATAAAGTTAATCAGATATTCGCACATCGGAGAACGATGGATTCGGTACAGAAAGCGGCCATTCTCAAATCTGGCATATTCTGTCTGCGAAAGGAAAATAAAGGCATTCTTCGACAAGAACCTGGAGCATAGGAAATAGGAGGTGGAAATAGGTGGTCTTAGTGATGGCGCGGATACGTGATAGGAAGCTCATCTCGGGGTCAAATATAACACCAAGAAAGTCACAAATGACATCCTAGCTGACTGTGAAAAGGTAAACTATCCCTCCTCGTCCTTCTTGACCTGTCTGCAGTCTTTGACACGGCTGACCACCACAATTCTGCTCTAACGCCTCCCCACCGTCGCGGCTGGGTGGGACCGCACTTGCCTGGTTCCATTCTTACCTATCCAGTCGTAGCCAGAGAATCACCTGCAATGGCTTCTCTTACCGCTCCCACACGATTACATCTGGAGTCCCCCAAGGATCTATCCTTGGCCCTCTCCTATGTCTCATCTACATGCTGCCCCTCGACGAAATCATCCAAAAATACAGCTTCAGTTTCCACATGTATGCTGATGATACCCAGCTCTACCTCACAACCACATCTCTCAACCTCTCCACTGTCTCTAAATTGTCAGACTGCTTGACCGACATCTGGATGAGCAGAAATGTCTTCGGTCCACGTCACAAACTCCATTAAATTGCCACCGACTCCATCCTTCTCCCTGGCAATTGTCCGAGGCTGAACCAGACTGTTTGCAACCTTGGTGTTACATTTGACCCTGAGATGAGCTCCCTACCACATATCCACACCATCACTAATACCACCTATTTTCACCTCTGTAACGTTGCCTGACTCTGTCCCAGCCTCAGCTTATCTGCTGCTGAAACCCTCATCCATGCCTTTGTTACCTCTAGACTTGATTATTCCAATGCGCTCCTGGCCGGCCTCCCACATTCTATCTTACGTAAACTTGAGGTCATCCAAAAGTTTGCTAACTCACACAAGTCCCGTTCACCCATCTCCCCTGTGCTCACTGACCTACATTGGCTCCCGGTTAAGCAACGCCTCAATTTTAAAATTCGCATCCTGGTATTCAAATCACTCCATGGTCTCGCCCCTCCCTATCTCTGTAATCTCCTCCACCCCACAACCCTCCGAGATCTCTGCGCTCCGCCAATTCTGGCCTCTTGAGCCTCCCCAATTTTAATCACTCTACCATTGGCGGCCGTGCCTTCAGCTGCCAAGGCCCTAAGCTCTGGAATTCTCTCCCTAATCCTCTCCACCTCTCTTTCCTCCTTTAACAAGCTCCTTAAAACCTACCTCTTTGACCAAGCTTTTGGTCATCTGCCCTAATATCTCCTTATGGGGCTCGGTGTCAAATTTTGTTTGATAATCGTTCCGCTGAAGCATCTTGGGACGTTTTTCTAGGTTAAAGGCATTATATAAATGCAAGTAGTTGTTGTTGTTGTTGAGGAGGAATGGCACTGAGGAAGTGGAAACAAACTGGCACGCACTGCCCCGACAGACAGCAGCAAGATTTTCCACCAACTGTGGAGGAAACGAGGGAGAAATGGAGAAATAACAACATTGTGATCTCTAGACCCTAAAAGTGTATGAAATCCTCCCCCATCCGTAGGACATGGACAACATACCTAAACGCCTCTGGGAGATAGCACTGACTTTACACATTGATTTTCCTCCTACAGAGCCATAGCATAACAAGTCTGCATCTGCACCTGGAGCTCCATCTGTGACACTGGTTACATGTGTGTCCCAGAGTGTTCGCAGGGTAATTAGGGGCATGTGTCGGGTAAGAACCGTGCAGAACACTGGCACTTTTACCAGGAATCTGCCAAATCTAAGAAAATGTGGACTTACTTCAACTTTTTCTACGACTTGTTTTCCAAAGGAGCAGACCTTGGAGGAGCAAGTGATGGTCATGTTCTCAGTGCTTTCATACTGGCTCGTGACTCCATAGAACATGCCTGCTTCATCCTGGATATTAATACTAAGATCAGCCTACAAGAGAAAGAACAAAGTATCAGAATCTGGTCAGTTTGAAAGGAAAACTAAACACATTACTCCTTCTCTGGTTGGTCACTATGAATGTTTCTCAGCTGTTGTCATCTCCCTCTGGCCAGAGCACTTTGTGATCACTACTTGAGCAAGGTTGCCATGCCAATTTCCCATGCTGCTAAGTATGTGTAAATGATGCAAATGTAACGCAAGTAAGGAGGACTGTGATAGACTTCAAGAAGACAGACAGACTGGTGTAATAGGCGGACACGTGGCAGAGGAAATTTAATGCAGAAAATTGCGAAGTGATACATTTTGGTAGAAAGAACGAGGAGAGACAATATAAACTAAAGGGTACAATTCTAAAGGGGGTGCACGAACAGAGAGACCTGGGGGTATATGTGCACAAATTGTTGAAGGTGGCAGGACAGGTTGAGAAAGCAGTTACAAAAGCATACGGGATCCTGGGCTTCATAAATAGAGGCATAGAGTACAAAAGCAAGGAAGTTATAAAACACTGGTTCGGCCTTAACTGGAGTATTGTGTCCAATTCTTTAGGCAGGATGTGAAGGCCTTAGAGAGGATGCAGAAAAGATTGACAAGAATGGCTCCAGGGATGAGGGACTTCAGTTACATGGATAGACCAGAGAAGCTGGGGTTGTTCTCCTTGGAGCAGAGAATGTTGAGAGGAGATTTGATAGTGGTGTTCAAAATCATGAGGGGTCTAGACAGAGAAACTGTTCCCATTGGCAGAAGGGTTGAGAACCAGAGGACACAGATTTAAGGTGATTTGCAGAAGAACCAAAGACGACATGAGGAAAAACTTTTTTATGCAGCGAGTGGTTATAGAGTCATAGAGTCATACAGCACGGAAAGAGGCCCTTCGGCCCATCGCATCCGCGCCGGCCATCAGGCCCTGTCTAATCTAATCCCATTTTCCAGCATTTGGTCCATAGCCTTGTATACTATGGCATTTCAAGTGCTCATCCAAATGCTTCTTGAATGTTGTGAGGGTTCCTGCCTCTACCACCCTTTCAGGCAGTGAGTTCCAGATTCCAACCACCCTCTGGGTGAAAAAGTTCTTCCTCCAATCCCCTCTAAACCTTCTGCCCCTTACCTTGAATCTATGCCCCCTTGTTACTGATCCCTCTACTAAGGGAAAAAGTTCCTTTCTATCTACCCTATCTATGCCCCTCATAATTTTGTACACCTCAATCAGGTCCCCCCTCAGCCTTCTCTGCTCCAAGGAAAACAACCCCAGCCTGTCCAGTCTTTCTTCATAGCTGAAGCGCTCCAGCCCAGGTAACATCCTGGTGAATCTCCTCTGCACCCTCTCCAAAGCAATCACATCCTTCCTATAGTGTGGCGACCAGAACTGCACACAGTATTCCAGCTGTGGCCCAGCCAGCGTTTTGTACAGCTCCATCATAACCTCCCTGCTCTTATATTCTATGGCTCGGCTAATGAAGACAAATATCCCATATGCCTTTTTAACCACCTTATCCACCTGTTCTGCTGCCTTCAGGGATCTATGTACATGCACACCAAGGCCCCTCTGATCCTCTGTCTTACCTAGGGTCTTACCATTCATTGTGTATTCCCTTGCCTTGTTAGTCCCTCCAAAATGCATCACCTCACAATTTTCAGGGTTAAATTCCATTTGCCACTGTTCCGCCCATCTGACCAACCCATCTATATTGTCCTGCAGACTGAGGCTACCCTCCTCGCTATTTACCACCCCACCAATTTTCGTGTCATCTGCGAACTTACTGATCATACCTTTAACATTCACATCCAAATCATTAATGTAGACCACAAACAGCAAGGGTCCCAGCACCGATCCCTGCGGTACCCCACTGGACACAGGCTTCCAGTCACAAAAACAACCTTCAACCATCACCCTCTGCCTTCTGCCACTAAGCCAGTTTTGGATCCAATGCGTCAAGGTACTCTGGATCCCATGGGCTCTTACCTTCTTGACCAGTCTCCTATGTGGGACTTTGTCAAAAGCCTTACTGAAATCCATGTATACCACATCCACTGCACTACCCTCATCCACACACCTAGTCACCCCCTCGAAAAATTCAATCAAATTAGTCAGACATGATCTTCCCTTGACAAAGCCATGCTGACTATCCCCAATTAATCCTTGCCTCTCCAAGTGGAGACTAATTCTGTCCCTCAGAATTTTTTCCAATAATTTCCCTACCACTGATGTTAGGCTCACTGGCCTGTAATTCCCTGGTTTATCCCTACTACCCTTCTTGAATAATGGTACTATGTTAGCTGTTCTCCAGTCCTCTGGCACATCCCCTGTGGCCAGAGAGGTTCTGAAAATTTGTGTCAGAGCCCCTGCAATCTCCTCCTTTGCCTCACACAGCAGCCTGGGATACATCTCGTCCGGGCCTGGGGATTTATCCACTTTTAAGCCTGCTAAAACCATCAGTACCTCCTCCCTCTCGATGCTAATATGTTCAAGTATATCACAGTCCCCCTGCCCAACTTCTATGTCTACATCGTCCTTCTCCATAGTGAACACAGATGCAAAAAATTCATTTAAAACCCCACTTACATCTTCTGGCTCCACACACAGATTGCCACTTTGGTCCCGAATAGGCCCTACTCTTTCCCTAGTTATCCTCTTGCCCTTAATATACTTATAAAACACCTTAGGATTTTCCTTTATTTTGCTCGCCAGTGTTATTTCATGGCCCCTCCTCGCTCTCCTAATTTCTTTTTTTAAGTATCCCCCTGCACTTTTTGTACTCCTCTAGGGCTTCCTCTGTCTTTAGTCCTTTGTATCTGCCAAAAGCCCTCCTTTTTTTCCTAATCCATTCTTGTATGTCCCTTGACATCCAAGGTTCCCTGGGCTTGTTGGTCCCACCCTTGACCTTTACGGGAACATGTTGCCATTGTACTCTCTCAATTTTCTTTCTGAAAGACTCCCATTGCTCTGATGTGGATTTTCCTACAAGTAGCTGATCCCAGTCCACTTTGGCCAGATCCTGCCTTATCATATTAAAATTGGCCTTCCCCCAATTTAGAACCTTTATTTCCGGTCCATCTCTGTCCTTTTCCATGACTACCTTAAATCTCACCGAATTATGGTCACTGTCACCAAAGTGCTCACCTACTAACACTTCTACCACTTGCCCGGCCTATTCCCTAGAATTAGATCCAGTACCGCCCCCTCTCTTGTAGGACTTTCTACATGCTGGTTCAAAAAACTCTCCTGGATGCACTTTAAGAATTCCACACCCTCTACGCCTTTCACACTCTGACTATCCCAGTTAATATTGGGGAAGTTGAAATCCCCCACTATTATTACCCTATTATTTGCACATTTCTCTGAGATTTGCCTACATATCTGTTCCTCTATCTTCCCCTGACTGTTTGGGGGCCTATAGTACACTCCCAGCAAAGTGCTTGCCCCCTTTTTGTTTTTAAGTTCTACCCATATGGCCTCATTAGAGGAACCTGTTAATATATCATCCCTCCTTACAGCAGTAATTGACTCCTTAATTAATATTGCGACACCCCCTCCTCTTTTACCGCCCCCCCCTCCCGCCCCCTGTCTCGCCTGAAGATTCTATACCCCGGAATATTGAGCTGCCAGTCTTGCCCCTCCCTCAACCATGTCTCCGTGATAGCAACAATATCATACTCCCATGTGTTCATCAACACCTTCAGTTCATCCACCTTATTCGCAAGACTCCTTGCATTAAAATAAATGCCATCCAGCCTTGCCCTACTCCCTTGTGCCGTTACATATTTGCTCTGCCTTCCAAGCTGACTTGTTTTTTCCTCTATATTTGGCTGTACATTACCCCCTATTATAGCTCCACTCTGTATCCCATCCCCCTGCCAAGTTAGATTAAACCCCCCCCCCCCCCCAAAACAGTGCTAGCAAACCTCCCCGCAAGGATATTTGTCCCGTTCTGGTTCAGGTGCAACCCGTCCGACTTGTACAAGTCCCACCTTCCCCAGAAGCAGACCCAGTGATCCAGGAAACTAAAGCCCTCCCTCCTGCACCAACTCTTTAGCCACGCATTCATCTGCTCTATCCTCCTATTCCTATACTCACTAGCACGTGGCACCGGCAGTAATCCAGAGATTACAACCTTTGAGGTCCTGCTCTTTAATCTGCTACCTAGCTCCCTAAATTCTTGATCTGGAACGCACTACTTGAAAGGGTGGTGGAGGCAGACTCAATCGTGGCTTTCAAAAGGGAATTGAAGGGAAAAATTTGCAGGGCTACAGGGAAAGGACAGGGGAGTGGGACTAGTTGAAATGCTCTTGCAGAGAGCTGGCACGAGCTCGACGGGCCGAATGGCCTCCTTTTGTGCTGTAACCATTCTATGATTCTAACTTTGTAAAGTTCAGCTCTTATGACGTTATTTTGATTTAAGCAAATCACACTGATGCCACATGAGAGGAGGGCCTCAGCTTTACATTCAGAAAACACGGGTCCTCATGATCATTTTTACTGACCCAGAATTTAACAAGGAAGAAGGTGTTTGGTGTCCCTTTCTCAAACAGCTCCTTCAGGCCCCCTTTCTTCTCTGGAAATTTATCATAGATTTGGCGAATGTCGACTGATTCAAGTAGAGCCTCGCTGTAGGATGGACTCGACTGGCCGATGTGGACAAACAGGTGTTTATTGTACTGCAAAGGAAGATCAGAAAAATACAAGTGTTTGAATACGCCAAAAGATAAATTTCAATTAAAAACTGGGACACAACTGGGCAGAAAACAGCTTCGGTCTGCCAATAATTCTAGATCAGGTCAGGGGCTAAGGGCAGGCCATCTGCTCCTCCAGAGGGAGAGGGCAGAATCCAGCAGATTACTCTTGGAATACCCCAAAATACCCAATTCAAGAGCAGCACTGGTAGGTTCTAAAAACAGACTACCTGCTTGTTGGATGGGAATGGTGCATGGCACAGGGTGGGAGAGGGTAACAGAGGAAGAAATGAAATCCGTAGACTTGGAACCTGGGTTTGGAACATTAGCAATGGTTACACTTCTACTACAAGCTATTTCAGATGCAAGTATCACATGATGCCCACATATTAAAAATACATCTCTACACCTATAGGCAGCGCTGGAGTAGAGAAAAGGGGGCAATTGGTGCCTTAATAATCAGAGTGGAGCAACAAATGATACAAACACATCACTGGTTCATTAATGTCCTTACACTTTCTCAAAACCCTTTGTGTAGACCAGACTATAAATCTTCTCTAACCTGTATGTTGCAAGATGACTAACAATGAGGCACTTACGGTTTCTGGATCCCTTTGCTGTTCCATGAAAGCCGAGAATTCCACAAGCCTGATCTTTGGAGTTCCAATGCAGCGACCCTGCCAGGCTGGACGGGAGGAGGCTGGCGAAAGGCCAACAGAAGCGCCATCATAACCTGGGTGGGAGAATCACAGCTTCAAATTTATTAATTTATGTCACAGGTGGCTCTATCATCAGCGCCCGGTATTATACACTGCTTTAGCAACTCAGACATCGCTTTCTAGTAGCCAGCCAGCCTGTCTTTGTTAGTCAGGAGCTACCACCTTATTGTGAACTTTGCTTGGGATGAGAGCAATTAAGATAATTGATCTCAGCCAATTGCAGTAGAGATGCTACAATTTGCCTCAGTGTTTCAGCCAAACATCTAGGAAACGTTAGTGCTCAACAGGGTCAGCGCACAATACCAACCCAACCCAACCCTAGAAAAACGGAAGTCAATGGGAATCAGGTGGAAAACTCTCCACTGGCCGGAGTCATACCTAGCACAAAGGAAGATGGTTGTGGTTGTTGGAGGCCAATCATCTCAGCCCCAGGATATCGCTGCAGGAGTTCCTCAGGGCAGTGTCCTAGGCCCAACCATTTCAGCTGCTTCATCGATAACCTTCCCTCCATCATAAGGTCAGAAATGGGGATGTTCGCTGATGATTGCACAGTGTTCAGTTCCATTCGCAACTCCTCAGATAATGAAGCAGTCCGTGCCCACATGCAGCAAGACCTGGACAACATTCAGGCTTGGACTGATAAGTGGCAAGTAACATTCGTGCCACACATGTGCCAGGCAATGACTATCTCCAACAAGAGTGTCTAACCACCTCCCATTGACATTCAATGGCATTGCCATCACCGAATCCCCCACCATCAATATCCTGGGAGTCACCATTGACCAGAAACTTAACTGAACCAGCCACATAAATACTGTGGCAACAAGAGCAGGTCATAAGCTGGGTATTCTGTGGCAAGTGACTCACTTCCTGACTCCCCAAAGCCTTTCCCCCACCCTACAAGGCACAGGTCAGGAGTGTTGGAATACTGTCCACTTGCCTGGATGAGTGCAGCTCTAACAACACTCAAGAAGCTCAACACCATCCAGAACAAATCAGCTCGCTTGATTGGCACCCCATCCACCACCTTAAACATTCACTCCCTCCACCACCGGCGCACTGTGGCTGCAGTGTGTACCATCTACAAGATGCACTGTAGCAACTCGCCAAGGCTTCTTCGGCAGCACCTCCCAAACCCACGACCTCTACCACCTCGAAGGACAAGGGAAGCAGGCACATGGGAACACCATCACTTCCAAGTTCCACTCCTAGTCACACACCATCCTGACTTGGAAGTATATCACCGTCCCTTCATTGTCACTGGGTCAAAATCCTGGAACTCCCTCCCTAAAAGCACTGTGGGAGTACCGTCACCTCACGGACTGCAGCGGTTCAAGTAGGCGGCTCACCACCACCTTCTGAAGGGCAATTAGGGATGG
Source organism: Somniosus microcephalus (assembly GCF_052327205.1). Taxonomy (NCBI): domain Eukaryota; kingdom Metazoa; phylum Chordata; class Chondrichthyes; order Squaliformes; family Somniosidae; genus Somniosus; species Somniosus microcephalus. Next base: position 43,661,513 of record NC_141014.1, read on the forward strand.
GCAATAAATGCTGGCCTTGCCAGCGACGCCCACATCCCATGAATGAATAAAAAAAATACTACACATCAGAATCACCACACAATGCTAATGACAACACTAGCACCAACCTAACACTGTACAATAGGATCACCACACAATGCGAACACCAACTCAACACTGCACAGCAGCAAGGTGATCTTTCTTACCTGAGATTGGAGCGTGGCTTACACTTGGCTGAAGAGCACTTGGCTGAAGAGCGAATGGCTGTTGGATGAAAGGTTTCACACTGCAAGATAAAGATATATGTTTATTAAAAAAAACAAAAATTACACCAACAGTGTCCCTGATCCCAGCACTGCTTCCTGTGAAAACAAGAGGTTTGGGAGTCATTCGCTCCCATCGCATGTGGACCCCATTCCATGGACAAAGCTCACGATCAAATAGAAGTTTACAACTTTCTTTGATGTAACTTTTAGTTGGGACTTCAATCCCCTGCAGCTAACATTCCTCCTACAGTCAGCAGAAGACACGAGCAACCACGAGGGCATGACTCTCCTTTCGGGACGGAGTTCTGGTCAGTGTCTCCCCATTCAGCAAAACTTACATCAGAAACGAAGTGGCAAGCAGATCAAATATATGTTCGTTCCATGCCATTCCACTGTGAGCCAGTGCTTTGAGTCTCAGCAGTTAGATGTAAGATCTGTGCCAGTGTATTTACTTAAATCTGCAGATGGTACAATTCACTACAATAAGGGTAACCTGATGAGAGGCTGAGCCATACATGGTCATCCTTGGTCTGGGCTTATTTAGCTGAACTCAGTTGGTACAGAATTTGTGTTGCTCCCTATAGACCTCAGTGCTCCTGGATTAGGATATGGAAAAGTCAGGCCGGGTTCCTGCTCCTGACCATGATCCAGTGACTCCTGCTGGAAAATGCACGGGTGGATGTTGGTGAGGGCAAGACTGGACGTGGATGTGATATGCTCCACTTTCGAATAACCTGCCCAAGCTCGCTGTAGAAGGTCACTAGGTAAGGTACGAGAGCATGGCTGGCAACGGAACTGTACCCAGTGAGAGTCAGCACCTTCAGGAGAAAAGGGGACCTGTACCCCAGTGAGAGTCAGCGCTTACACTGGAAGAGAGGACCTGTACCCCAGTGAGAGTCAGCACCTTCAGGAGAAGAGAGGACCTGTACCCCAGTGAGAGTCAGCGCTTACACTGGAAGAGAGGACCTGTACTCCAGTGAGAGTCAGCACCTACAGTGGAAGAGGGGACCTGTACCCCAGTGAGAGTCAGCACCTACAGGGGAAGAGGGGACCTGTACTCCAGTGAGAGTCAGCACCTACAGTGGAAGAGGGGACCTGTACTCCAGTGAGAGTCAGCACCTTCAGGAGAAGAGAGGACCTGTACCCCAGTGAGAGTCAGCACCTACAGGGGAAGAGAGGACCTGTACCCCAGTGAGAGTCAGCACCTACAGGGGAAGAGGGGACCTGTACCCCAGTGAGAGTCAGCACCTACAGGGGAAGAGGGGACCTGTACCCCAGTGAGAGTCAGCACCTACAGGGGAAGAGGGGACCTGTACCCCAGTGAGAGTCAGCGCTTACACTGGAAGAGAGGACCTGTACCCCAGTGAGAGTCAGCACCTACAGTGGAAGAGAGGACCTGTACCCCAGTGAGAGTCAGCACCTACAGTGGAAGAGGGGACCTGTGCCCCAGTGAGAGTCAGCACCTACAGGGGAAGAGGGGACCTGTACCCCAGTGAGAGTCAGCGCTTACACTGGAAGAGAGGACCTGTACCCCAGTGAGAGTCAGCACCTACAGTGGAAGAGAGGACCTGTACCCCAGTGAGAGTCAGCACCTACAGTGGAAGAGGGGACCTGTACCCCAGTGAGAGTCAGCACCTACAGGGGAAGAGAGGACCTGTACCCCAGTGAGAGTCAGCACCTACAGTGGAAGAGGGGACCTGTACCCCAGTGAGAGTCAGCACCTACAGTGGAAGAGAGGACCTGTACCCCAGTGAGAGTCAGCACCTACAGTGGAAGAGGGGACCTGTACCCCAGTGAGAGTCAGCACCTACAGTGGAAGAGAGGACCTGTACCCCAGTGAGAGTCAGCGCTTACACTGGAAGAGAGGACCTGTACCCCAGTGAGAGTCAGCACCTACAGTGGAAGAGGGGACCTGTACCCCAGTGAGTGTCAGCACCTACAGGGGAAGAGGGGAGAAAAGGAAAAGGAATGAGAAAAAAATTACAGCTCTTTCAAGAACAAGAGCGAACACACCCAGCAAAGACAAAACTGGGTTAAAAGGGACCAATGCAGTGAGTGAATTTCGGACTGTATCCCAGTGTCGAGGTTTAGGTAACAAACCTAAACTGTCTGAGCTTTGACCTGTGGTTTATAAAATGTGAATATCCAGTTGCTGTGTACAATGCTGAACAGCCCTCCCAACAGTCCCTGCTCTCCTCTGGAACTGCACCTACTCTTGTGAGGAGCCTGCTTCCCCCGAAGTTACAGCACCCGGCCAAAACTGAAAGAACTCGGGAGTCTGTGGAAAGAAAACAAACAGATAAAGATATAAACAGGAGGAAACGGCCACTAAGCAAATGTTGTATTTCGTCTCAATATCAGCTCTACTCCACTACAGGATCCTTTCTGGTTTGAAAGCAGAATGAAAGAGCATGCCAGCAAGTCTGGTAGTAAGTGGAAGCGGAACAAACAGTCTAGGTAGATTTCTGTCTGCATCGCTTGGGTGTTAAACATTATCTGGGTGAAACACAGACAGGAACACCTGGTGGGGAGGATCGGACACCCCAGATTTCCCTTCCATTACTGCCGTACGAACCTCTCTGCCAGATCTCCCTTTTTCTGCTCCGACCAGATGATGCTCAACACGCAGGCAGTAAAGATTTACCGTTTGGGGCATTAGATGAGCTTATTTAGTAAAGCAGGGCTGCACTGTTTTGGGGGGGGGGGGGGGCAGGTGATTTTGCTACTGACAGAAACCCTCTATTTTCAGTGAATGTGGAATCTGAGATGGTAAATAAAGAAAGACTTGCATTTCTATAGCGCCTTTCACAACCTCAGGATGTCCCAAAGTGCTTCACAGCCAATTAAGTACTTTTGAAGTGCAGTCACTGTTGTAACGTAAGAAATGAGGCAGCCAATTTACGCACAGCAAGCGCCCACAAACAGCGACGAGATAAATAATCAGGTAATCTGTTTTAGTGATGTTGGTTGAGGGATAAATATTGGCCAGGACACTGAGGAGAACTCCCCAGCTCTTCAGTACTGCACTAAAGTGCCAGCCTAGATTATGTGCTCAAGTCTCTGGAGTGGAACCCACGACGAGAGTGCTACACACGGAGTCATGGCTGACTAGTAGTCACCTGCCATCACTGGCCCAGGTCATTTAAGTTAGCAGTATCCAGAAATACACCCAGATTACACTGGAGTGAATGGGGGGTGGAGGGTAAGAATCAGTTCCAGTAACGCCTCCAAGCCAGACCTTCCCAACATCATCAGCAATCAGTTGTAAAAAGTCTGATGGGGCACTGGGCACATCACAGGGATATTTCTCAGGGGCTGACACTTATTGTAATTAGTGTAGTCCTTCATTCATCTTCACTGGCAGATGCAGAAGGCAGTGAAGGGAAACACATTCCTGATTCATCTCAGCTCCAACTAGAGCTAGAAGGACTGGCTACAGTCAGCATGCTCCTAATGTGCACTGTCAAGGCACAAAGAAGGTGAGGGTTCCTGTAGCAGTCTGCACTGTCCAGTGAGAGATGAAGTGTACTGGGAATATTTGCTTTCACATTGTAAAGTGCACTCATTTACCAACAAAATCTAATCACAAAAACAGCAGCTCCCTTACACACAAACAGGGCAGCAAGCAGAGTCTCAGTGGCAGTCCCCAACAGCTGCCACAGTGTCCTCACTTTATCTCACCCTGGCCCCGAATCAAATATCATTACCTACCCCTGATGTCACGGGAAAAGGGCGAGACATATTTGGCATGCCCAGTTTGTTTTGAACTGCAGTCGCTGATACGATCTGCGCTGACGACATGGCCGCCATACTGGCGAGGGCTTTGTCCTTTGCTGACTGATCCTAATGGACAAGAGAAGAGGGTGTGAGACAGAGCAACAAACTATTACTTGTCATCAGGATTCACTAACTGCCCATTAAACCCCATTGCTGCTGGCCCTGTAAGGGCAGCGGCGAGAGGAGCGGACCTGGGATAAAACGGCGAGAGCAGCGGTGGCGGCAGCGCTATAAAGAGAGAGAGGCAGCGCGAGAAACCTTCAAAACAGGGAAAAAATCAAGGCGTGCTATCACAGGGCAGCAGGTAGATGGTTGGTGAGTAGTAGAGGTTTTTTCCTCTAAGCTAGGAAACTGCAACTTACTTTACTTCACTGAATTAGTAACTTAAACTAGATAAACCAATTCATTAATAAAACTAAAATAATTGATTAGTTAATTAATTATTTTTTCAATCAAATAAATAAAGAAGGTTAGATAGACATGACAAGGCAGGCGGTGGGCCGTAACTGCAGCATGTGGGAGTTTGTGGGCCGTAACTGCAGCATGTGGGAGTTTGTGGAGACAGTGAGATCCCGAACAACCACATCTGTGGTAAGTGTCTGCAGCTCGAGGAACTTGGGCTCAGAGTTGTTGAGCTGGAGTCCGAGGTGCAGACATTGCGGGGCATCAGGGAGGGGGAGAGTTACCGGGACACTTTGTTCCAGGAGGCAGTCACACCCCTTAGGTTAAGGAGTACTTTAGAGTTTGTCAATGGTCAGGGACAGGAGGGTGTGAACGCGAGTCAGGAAGGTATGGGGACCCAGGACGTAGTGATAGAGGAGCCTCAGCCCTCGGCTTTGCCCAACAGGTATGAGATACTTACTACCAGTGGGGATGAGAACAAGGACTGCAGGGTGGATGAGCAAACTGACCATGGCACCATGGTGCAGGAGGCCATTCAAGTGGGGGGAGTGAAAAGGAATGTGATAGTGGTAGGGGACAGTATAGTCAGAGGGATAGATACTGTTCTCTGCAGCTGCGACCGGGAGTTCTGAAGGCTGTGTTGCCTGCCTGGTGCCAGGGTAAAGGATATCTCCTCGTGGCTGGAGAAGAACATGGAGTGGGAGGGGGAGGATCCAATTGTTGTGGTCCAAGTAGGAACAAATGACATAGGTAGAACGAGGAATGAGGTCCTGCTGAGAGAGTTTGAGGAACTAGGCTCGAAATTAAAATGCAGAACCTCACAGCTAATAATCTCTGGATTGTTACCTGAGCCACGCGCAAATTGGCATAGGGACAAACAGAATAGAAGGTTAAATGCGTGGCTCAAAGAGTGATGTGGGAGGCAGGGTTTCAATTCATGGGGCACTGGCACCAGTACCGGGGAAAGAGGGAGCTGTTCCATGGGGACGGGCTTCGCTTAAATCGGCTGGGACCAGTGTCCTGCCGAATCGATTAACTAGGGTGGTAGATAGGGCTTAAAACTAATGAAGGAGGGGTGGGAGCATTCAGGAAAGGGTAAATTGAAAAGCAGCAAGAGAAATGTAGAGCAGAGTAGTGATCTGGGTAAAGATAAGCAGAGTGGGTCAGGAAGGGACAGAAATATTAATAAAGGTAACAGGGCATTAGTGACTAAACTGACATCAGGGAAAAATAGAAAAAAGTTCAAGCTAAAGGTACTATATCTGAATACACAAAGCATTCACAAGAAAATAAATGAATGAATAGCGCGGATAGAAATAAATGGGTTTGATTTAATAGCCATTACAGAGACGTAGTTGCAGAGTGACCAAGGTTGGGAACTAAATATGCCAGGATATTTGACTTTTAGAAGAGACAGGCAGAATGGAAAAGGAGGAGCGGTAGCCCTGATAATAAAGGAGGGAATAAAGATAGTAGAGAGAAAGCATCTTGGCTTGAAAAAACAAAATGTAGAATCAGTTGTTGTTGTTGAAAAATCCCCTGGACCTGATGGCCTACATCCTAGGGTTTTAAAAGAGGTGGCTACAGAGATAGTGGATGCATTGATTGTCATCTTCCAAAATTCCACAGATTTTAGAATTGTTCCCACAGATTGGAAAGTAGCAAATGTAACCCCACTATTTAAGAAAGGAGGGAGAGAGAGAAAACGGTGAACTATAGACCAGTTAGCCTGACATCAGTAGTAGGGAAAATGCTAGAATCTATTATTCAGGACGTGGTAACAGGGCACTTAGAAAATAATAATAGGATTGGGCAGAGTCAACACGGATTTATGAAAGGGAAATCGTGTTTGACAAATCTGTTAGAGTTTTTTGAGGTTGTAAATAGCAAAATAGATGAGGGGGAACCAGCGGATGTGATGTATTTGGACTTTCAGAAGGCATTCGATAAAGTGCCATGCAAGAGGTTATTAAACACAATTAGGGCTCATGGGATTGGGGGTCATACACTAGCATGGATTGAGGATTGGTTAACGGACAGAAAACAGAGAGTAGGAATAAACGGGTCATTTTCGGGTTGGCAGGCTGTAACCAGTGGGGTACCACAAGGATCAGTGCTTTTCCTACCAAAGTTATCCACTTTGGTAGGAAAAATAGAAAAGCAGAGTATTTTTTAAATGGAGCGAGATTGGGAAATGTTGGTGTTCAGAGGGACCTGTGTGTCCTTGTACACCAATTCTCTGAAAGTTAACATGCAGGTACGGCAAGCAATTAGGAAAGCAAATGGTATGTTGGCCTTTACTACAAGAGGATTTGAGTATAAGAGTAAAGACATCTTACTGCAATTATATAGGGCCCTAATGAGACCACACCTGGAGCATTGTGGACAGTTTTGGTCTCCTTACCTAAGGAAGGATATACTTGCCATAGAGGGAGTGCAACGAAGGTTCACCAGACTGATTCCTGGGATGGGGGGATTGTCCTACGAGGAGAGATTGTGTAGACTAGGTCTATATTCTCTAGAGTTCAGAAGAATGAGGTGATCTCATTGAAACATACAAAATTCTTAGAGTTTGACAGGGTAGATGCAGGGAGGATGTATCCCCTGGCTGGGGAGTCTAGAACCAGGAGTCACAGTCTCAGAATAAGGGGTCGGCCATTTAGGACTGAGATGAGGAGAAATTTCTTCACTCAGAGGGTGGTGAATCTTTGGAATTCTCTACCCTAGAGGGCTGTGGAGGCTCAGTCGTTGAGTATATTCAAGACAGAGATTGATAGAGTTTTGGATATTAAGCGAATCAAAGGATATGGGGATAGTGGAGTTGAGGTCGAAGATCAGCCATGATCTTATTGACTGGCGGAGCAGGCTCGAGGGGCCGAATGGCCTACTCCTGCTCCTATTTCTTATGTTCTTATGTGGTCGCAGGCATGAAGGAGGCAAGGAGTTCCATAGTGTTGAGGTTCTGGGAAAGACTGAGTTAGATTAGCAGATGGTACAGTGGAATTAATTTTGGTTTCAAAGTGAGGATGTAGGGAGGAGGAACAACAGGTGGGATGGGGTATTTGGAGCTTGGGAGGAAAGTCTAGAGTAGCTCTGATCATAGAAGTATTGATAGAGGAAGGACACAACAGTGAGAACAAGAACAAGAACAACCACAATACAATGTTACAGAGCATGAGCACCGAGAGTGACAGTGCACTATGGAGAGAAAGAGAGCAAAAGAGAGAGAGGAAAGAGAGAGCAAGCAAATGAGAGAGCAAGCAAAAGAGAGAGAGGAGAGAAAGAGAAAGTGGGGCAGAAAGAAAAAAAAGAGACAAAAAGAATTAGCATGCACAGCAAGAGCATGAGCACTCAAACGAGGAATAGTGAGAGTGGGAGTGCAGGAGACTGAGAGACAGACGGATTACGAGAGAAGGATCATTGTCAAACAAACTTCTGTTGTATCCTGTTCAGGAGCGAGTGAGCTGCTAAAAGATGCTCTCCAACAGTGATCAATATATTACATTAAGCATGCTGACCAATTTGGGCCAGGTTACCTTGTTACGTTCATTGTGAGTGATAGATTTAGCCACAGTGGGGTGAGAATTCTCTGGCAGTGATGTATAGCGATTATTAAATGTGTTTCCTATTCACAGAGTATCTCCATTCTGAAGGACAAGTTTACAATTCCATTCACTCCACTAACATAGGGAATGTCAGTACATCGGGTAACGGGAGAAAATTGTACCCCAGTGTGGCAGCTGCCCCCATGATAACATTCTCAGGACCAGCAACAGAAGCTCTCAGATGCTGCCGAGACACACAAACTGCAAGGCTGCAATTATGCTGTTCGTCAGGGATTCTAGCAGGGGAAAGAAAACATCCTGGGATTCTGCAGCATCTATACAAAACACTCAGTATAGCAACGTGAACAGCTAGGAGCTACCCATGGGAATCCAAATATTAATTAAACCAGGTAGCAGAGTCCTCAAACACGGGCTGATATGTACGTACCCAGGTGACCCTGGAGCGGGTTCACGTGGTGTCCACTGGTTCCCTTTAAGCGTTTCACGGTCGGTGAGCACAGCTCGACATACACAGTTCGTTGACTAGCAAAATCGAATATTCTAAACTCACAGGCGTTTTTAGTTTGCTGTGAGCTGATTCTTTTAGTGGTGCCCCCCTGGTAAAAGGTGCACTTGTTAGAAATGCCACCTATTAGTTCTAACAAACTAGAACATGGGCAGTGAAGTAATAATGAAACAGGCAGTGGAGTATTGATAATGTAATGAATAGGATTGGAGTAATGTAATGAAAGGAATCAAGTTACCACTGGAGTTTGATTTGTTGGTGAAACACTGACAGTCACCATCAGAATCCCTTTAAAACAGTTGATAAGGAACTATCAAGACACCTGTTCCTTTCCATTGACGCCACATTCCCAGTATTTTTATTTAAACAGGAAGGACTGATTACACCAACAGGGAATCTACCAGACACGGTTCCTCATGGCCCCCACCCCTTCTCTGCAATATTAGCACACACTGAGAAGTATTTCAAATCACAAAGCACTCAGAAACAGTGCTCGAGTTTGTGGTAATGTTTACTCTGATGGTTTAAAGGGTTCTGATGGTGACCATCGTCAGTTTCCAGCTAAGTTAAACAATGCACCCGAATTAAACAGTCCCCTGCAAATAAAGCCACAAGCACCAGAGAGAAGGATGGGTTAGGCAGGTCACACAGCCAGAGAGCACAGCTTGAAATGGTCACTCTGTTGGGGTTGGGGGCAGCCTTGTACAGGGAGAATCCTGCAAGTAGGGGGACTTTACAAACTTTCCATGGTTCTCCCCCTCTCTCTTGAAGGCATTGACTCTTGTTTATGGTTCCACAGGTGCCACTCGCCCACCAATACCATAGCCAAGTGCCCATTCGTCATCAGTCAGCCTAGGCAACGAGTTTCAAAAGGGCTATTTGGCTACAGTGGACACCACAGCCGAGCCTGAGCTTGTCCTCACCACCCCAGTGACGGGGTGTGAGGACCCTGACTGAGCTCACACTGTATCTACCAGAGAAAACAACACGGGCAGCATACTTTTTTTATTCGTTCATGGGATGTGGGAAAGGCCAGCATTTATTGCCCATCCCTAATTGCCCTTGAGAAGATGGTGGTGAGCCGCCTTCTTGAACCGCTGCAGTCTGTGTGGTGAAGGTACTTCCACAGTGCCGTTAGGGAGGGAGTTCCAGGATTTTGACCCAGCGACGATGAAGGATCGGCGATATGCTTCTAAGTCAGGATGGTGTGTGACTTGGAGGGGAACTTGGAGGTGGTGGTATTCCCATGTTACAGTTGCCCTTGTCCTTCTAGGTGGTAGAGGTTGCGGGTTTGGGAGGTGCTGCCGAAGAAGCCTTGGCGAGTTGCTGCAGTGCATCTTGTAGATGGTACACACTGCAGCCATGGTACGCCGGTGGTGGAGGGAGTGAACGTTTAAGGTGGTGGATGGGGTGCCAATCAAGCGGCTGCTTTGTCCTGGATGGTGTCGAGCTTCTTGAGTATTGTTGGAGCTGCACTCATCCAGGCAAGTGGAGAGTATTCCATCACACTCCCTACTTGTGCCTTGTAGATGGTGGGAAGGCTTGGGGGAATCAGGAGGTGAGACACTCACCGCAGAATACCAGGCCTCTGACCTGCTCCCGTTGCCACAGTATTTATGTGGCTGGTCCAGTTAAGTTTCTGGTCAATGGTGACCCCCCCAGGATGTTGATGGTGGGGGATTTGGTGATGGTAATGCCATTGAATGTTAAGGGGCAGTAGTTAGACTCTCACTTGTTGGAAATAGTCATTGCCTGGTACTTCTATGGTGTGAATGTTACCTGCCACTTATCAGCCCAAGCCTGAAAATCGTCCAGGTCTTGTTGCATGCGGGCATGGACTGCTTCATTATCTGAGGAGTTGTGAATGGCACTGAACACGGTGCAGTCATCAGCGAACATCCCCATTTCTGACCTTATGTTGGAGGGAAGGTCATTGATGAAGCAGCTGAAGATGGTTGGGCCTAGGACACTGCCCTGAGGAACTCCTGCAGCAATGTCCTGGGGCTGTGATGGTTGACCTCCAACCACCACAACCATCTTCCTTTGTGCTAGGTATGACTCCAGCCAGTGGAGAGTTTCCCCCCCCGCCCCCAATTCCCATTGACTTCAGTTTTACTAGGGCTCCATGATGCCACACTCGGTCAAATACTTCCTTGATGTCAAGGGCAGTCACTCTCACCTCACCTCTGGAATTCAGCTCCTTTGTCCATGTTTGGATCAAGGCTGTAATGAGGTCGGGAGCGGAGTGGTCTTGGTGGAACCCAAACTGGGCATCAGTGAGCAGGTTATTGGTGAGTAAGTGCTGCTTGATAGCACTGTCGATGACACCTTCCATCACTTTGCTGATGATTGAGTGTAGACTGATGCGGTGGCAATTGTCCGGATTGGATTTGTCCTGCTTTTTGTGGACAGGACATATCTGGGCAGTTTTCCACGTTGTTGGATAGATGCCAGTGTTGTAGCTGTACTGGAACAGCTTAGCTAGAGGCACGGCTAGTTCTGGAGCACAAGTCTTCAGCATGACAACTGGGATGTTGTCGGGGCCCACAGTCTTTGCTGTATCCAGTGCGCTCAGCCGTTTCTTGATATCACGTGGAGTGAATCGAATTGGCTGAAGACTGGTTTCTGTGATGGTGAGGACCTCAGGAGGAGGTCGATATGGATCATCCACTCGGCACTTCTGGCTGAAGATGGTTGTAAATGCTTCAAATGTCTTTTGCACTCACGTGCTGGACTCCACCATCATTGAGGATGGGGATATTCATAGAGGCTCCTCCTCTCATTAGTTGTTTAATGGTCCACCACCATTCATGACTGGATGTGGCAGGACTGCAGAGCTTTGGTCTGATCCGTTGATTGTGGGATTCTTAGCCCTGTCTATAGCATGCTGCTTCTGCTTTTTAGCATGCATGTAGTCCTGTGTTGCAGCTTCCCCAGGTTGGCACCTCATTTTTAGGTATGCCTGGTGTTGCTCCTGGCATGGTCTTCTACACTCCTTATTGAACCAGGGTTGGTCCCCTGGCTTGATGGTAATGGTAGAGTGAGGGATATGGTGGGCCATGAGGTTACAGATTGTGCTGGAATACAATTCTGCTGCTGCTGATGGCCCAGAGTGCCTCATGGATGCCCAGTTTTGAGCTGCTAGATCTGTTCTGAATCTATCCCATTTAGCACGGAGGTAGTGCCACACAACAGAGTGGAGGGTGTCCTCAGTGTGAAGACAGGACTTCGTCTCCACAATGACTGTGCGGTGGTCACTGCTACCAATACTATCATGGACAAATGCATCTGCAACAGGTAGATTGGTGAGGACGAGGTTGCTGATGTAATGGAGAGGTTCAGGTGATTTTCAAACACTATTTAAGCTCCTGGTTTACAAAATCATGCTCACTCTGAGTGTATAACAGTCTTGTAACATCTCCCAGCTAGTCTCTAAAAGTATCCAAAAATACTGGATGTGGACAGACTCCACTCCACCCAGTTGATGCTGAGACCAATTCAGCGACAGAGTCATGTAGATATGTGTTATCTCAGGAAGCCAGTATTTATACTGAACTGTAGAATGCTGCTTACAATCCAGAGTGAGATGCAATACTCCTTAGAAGGGTTTTATTTTTCCTGATACTAAACATGTAAACAGTGGCAGGTGGCAGAGTCAGCAATTACGAACAGTTTCCACATGTCTCTCAGCACCAGTGCTTGCAATGGGAACCTTCCACCAAATCTAAAATTGGACAGGACGTGGGATCAAGGCTTGACTTGGGAGGCTTGTTTTGCTGCTGATGGAAATTCATTGAGAACCTGAAAAACTAAACGTGTCCATATCACAAGGCTGAAATAAATGGGGAGAATGGGTGATTTAAACACAGACTGTTGGAATCCAGTTTACATTTGAGCAATTTCCAGACAGCTCTCTCAAAAGGCAGACGGTTGATGGCAACTGGACATTGGGTGACCCTGCGTTAGCGGGTGACCCTGCGTTAGCGGGAGACCCCGCGTTAGCGGGTGACCCTGCGTTAGCGGGAAACATGAGTCTTTACAGCAACGGAATATCAGCACAAAGCAAGAGAGCCATTTCCCCACGAGCTCACCAGATTGATTGTCTGGAAACAATGAGAGATTGTCATCCATTCCAGTCACCAAATTGGCAGTCCATTCAAAATAAAAGTCAATAAAAAGATTAATCACTTTTAAAAAGCATTTATTGATGGAGGAGATATTTCCTCCACATCTCCTCCCTCTTTTCATTTCATCCAATTAACAGTTTAACCAAAACACTAGTAACCCATCCCCAACCAATGAAACCTGCTGAAATCACCCTCAGTCACACCAGGCCGGTCCTGTTCACAGGCTGAGAGCAGAGAGTGAAAGGCAGGGGGATGGGGAAACACAAGCCTGTCTAATTACAGAGACACACACAAATATCAGGCTGCTTAAGGAAAAAGAATAATAATGTAATCTTAAGGGTAATTGCTGGGGTTTTTCTCAGTCCCCTTCCCTCAGGGAGATATCTGTACCCTGACTGGGGTCTCTCAGTCCCCTCTCCCTCGGGGAGATATCTGTACCCTGACTGGGGTCTCTCAGTCCCCTCTCCCTCAGGGAGATATCTGTACCCTGACTGGGGTCTCTCAGTCCCCTCTCCCTCAGGGAGATATCTGTACCCTGACTGGGGTCTCTCAGTCCCCTCTCCCTCGGGGAGATATCTGTACCCTGACTGGGGTCTCTCAGTCCCCTCTCCCTCGGGGAGATATCTGTACCCTGACTGGGGTCTCTCAGTCCCCTCTCCCTCGGAGATATCTGTACCCTGACTGGGGTCTTTCAGTCCCCTCTCCCTCAGGGAGATATCTGTACCCTGACTGGAGTCTCTCAGTCAATTCAAATTCAAATCGCTTTATTGGCATGATAAGGTACATCTTATGTTGCCAAAGCATCAAAATACATTTATGGTTGAACACATAAACGCAGTTCTATTCATACAGTGTATAAACAGGTATATCCCCGAGTGTATAAATATACATTCGCCTTGTTTATATATACTCTTTTCTTAGTTTACTGGTTGTCCCTCTGTTCATGGCAAGCTGTAACATAGTGTGCCGCCAGTGTTACACAGCTTCTCTCCTCCCCCAGTAGGAATGGGAGTTTTTGGTTGTCATTCAGATTTCTGAATTCAGGGCATATTTGTGAGAATTTTTGGTAGAAATTCTCCCTGATGCCCTGATATTTTCCACAGGCTGTGAGGAAGTGCATCTCTGTCTCTACTACTCCCTGACTGCAGTGAGAGCATATCCTGTCTTCTCTTGGCAGCCTGGTCTGCCTTTTTCGATCGCTAGGCTATGTTCGCTAAGTCTGTACCTTGTCAAGGTTCTTCTCAGTTTGTTATCCTTTACCATGGTCAGGTAATCAGCTATGTTGTATTGTCTGTTTCGGGCCAAGTAGCAATTGAGTTTGCTTTGGGTTTTTGTTGTTTCTGCCCAATATGTCAGATATTTTTCCTTTTGCTTAGCGACGATTGTGTTGGGTCGAATTCTTTGTGTTACGCTGTCACTGTCCTGGGGCTGGTTATTGTTAGTATTGTTAGTAGTTACTTCACTGAGTCCCAGGACTAGTTGACTGAGGGTATTTTTCTTTATGGTCAGCTCTTGGCATTTCAGGGCGTCGTAGTGATAGCATTGGGGGTTGCTCATTTGTAGGTGATTCCAAAATTTGGTGGCTCTTTTTTGGATAGTGATTATTAATGGATATTGGCCTAGTTCCGCCCTGCATGCATTGTTTACTGTTTTCCTTTGAGTCCGGAGGATACTTTTACAGAATTCTGCATGTAGGATCTCAATTGGGTGTTTGTCCCATTTTGCAAATTCTTGTTGTGTTAGCGGTCCCCATACCTCACTGCCATAGAGTGCAATTGGTTCAATTACTGATTTGAAAATTTTGAGCCAAATGCTAATTGGGATTTCTATTTGGATTGATTTTTTGATGGCATAGAAAGCCCTTCTTGCTTTCTCTTTCAGTTCATTCACAGCCAGTTTGAAGTTTCCCGTAGAACTGATTTTTAAGCCCAAGTATGTGTAGTTAGTGGTTTGTTCAATTTTGGTTGTTCCTACTGTGAAATTTATTTTGGGTCCCTGATGTTTGGATCTTTGCTGGAACACAAGGACTTTGGTTTTTCTCAGTCCCCTCTCCCTCAGGGAGATATCTGTACCCTGACTGGGGTCTCTCAGTCCCCTCTCCCTCAGGGAGATATCTGTTCCCTGACTGGGGTCACTCAGTCCCCTCTCCCTCAGGGAGATATCTGTACCCTGACTGGGGTCTCTCAGTCCCCTCACCCTCAGGGAGATATCTGTACCCTGACTGGGGTCACTCAGTCCCCTCTCCCTCAGGGAGATATCTGTACCCTGACTGGGGTCTCTCAGTCCCCTCTCCCTCGGAGATATCTGTACCCTGACTGGGGTCTCTCAGTCCCCTCTTCCTCAGGGAGATATCTGTACCCTGACTGGGGTCTCTCAGGCCCCTCTCCCTCAGGGAGATATCTGTACCCTGACTGGGGTCTCTCAGTTCCCTCTCCCTCAGCGAGATATCTGTACCCTGACTGAGGTCTCTCAGTCCCCTCTCCCTCAGGGAGATATCTGTACACTGACTGGGGTCTCTCAGTCCCCTCTCCCTCAGGGAGATATCTGTACCCTGACTGGGGTCTCTCAGTCCCTTCCCTCAGGGAAATATCTGTACCCTGACTGGGGTCTCTCAGTTCCCTCTGCCTCAGGGAGATATCTGTACCCTGACTGGGGTCTCTCAGTCCCCTCTCCCTCGGAGATATCTGTACACTGACTGGGGTCTCTCAGACCCCTCTTCCTCAGGGAGATATCTGTACCCTGACTGGGGTCTCTCAGTCCCCTCTCCCTCAGGGAGATATCTGTACCCTGACTGGGGTCTCTCAGTCCCCTCTCCCTCAGGGAGATATCTGTACCCTGACTGGGGTCTCTCAGTCCCTTCCCTCAGGGAAATATCTGTACCCTGACTGGGGTCTCTCAGTTCCCTCTGCCTCAGGGAGATATCTGTACCCTGACTGGGGTCTCTCAGTCCCCTCTCCCTCGGAGATATCTGTACACTGACTGGGGTCTCTCAGACCCCTCTTCCTCAGGGAGATATCTGTACCCTGACTGGGGTCTCTCAGTCCCCTCTCCCTCAGGGAGATATCTGTACCCTGACTGGGGTCTCTCAGTCCCCTCTCCCTCAGGGAGATATCTGTACCCTGACTGGGGTCTCTCAGTCCCCTCTCCCTCAGGGAGATATCTGTACCCTGACTGGGGTCTCTCAGTCCCCTCTCCCTCAGGGAGATATCTGTACCCTGACTGGGGTCTCTCAGTCCCCTCTCCCTCAGGGAGATATCTGTACACTGACTGGGGTCTCTCAGTCCCCTCTCCCTCAGGGAGATATCTGTACACTGACTGGGGTCTCTCAGACCCCTCTCCCTCGGAAATATCTGTACCCTGACTGGGGTCTCTCAGACCCCTCTCCCTCGGAAATATCTGTACACTGACTGGGGTCACTTTTCTGTAGATTTAGCTCTTCAGTGATCTGCTCGAGTGACATCTTTAACTGGGAGTCCCTGGGACGTTCCCTGGGGGCCAGAGTACCCGTGACGCTTCCCACAGCGCTCCCTGGGGGCCAGAGTCCCTGCGACGCTGTCCTCTCTGGGTAACTACTGACGCATCACTTCATTGTCAGACACGGAGGGTTTCCACGCATTGGATGAGGTTGAAGGTTGCATTTCAGAGTGGCACTTGAGCATTCCACCGCGCACCATGTTGAATTAATGCCTGTCTCCCCCTTAACCTGCTCTACCCAGAGACTCCACCAACCTCTCAGTGTTCTTTGATCATCTTCTACATTATAACAGTGACCACACTTCAAAAGTAGTTCAATGTCCGTAAAGCGCGTTGGTCCGTCCCGAGGTGGTGAAAGGCGCTGTATAAATGGGAGTTATTTCTTAGTTTGTCTATCCTGTAATGCTGTTGCTATACAAATATACAGTGAATCACTTTTAAACTTATTTATTACTATGAAAGGGCAGAAACAAGTAATAAACAGTTGAAGGAGAATATATTTTACTTGCTGTGGATTGTTACTCAGTAGCACACACACAGTAACACAAAAGGAAATTAAGCATTACATTGGGACATAAATATCTTACCTTGCCTGACGATTCTACTACTTTTCAAGCACAATCACAATTGATGGTGGTGAATTTATTTTCCTGGTTATATCTGTATGTGTCCAATAATTGGAAGAAATGGGCAGAAGAGAGACTTGGGAGAGAAAATGAGAATGGGAATTTGGAGATAGCTGGGCAGAATGGCAACCAGACAGCACAGGATGGAAAATCTGAGCATGAGCAGCCAGGGAGAAAAAACAAACAGGGCCAGAGAAGGATGAGGGGACCAGACTAGGAATTGGAACTGGACAGGGATTTGGAACTGGTCTGAGTCTCCTCTTTAAACGTCTGCGCCAAACCAGATGTCTGGCACTGCTGTTTTCTACTTGATATGTTTAAACCCAGGAAATGGCTGCAAACTGGGACTTTAAAGACAGATTTGAATTTATGCTTAAATTCACAGGAAAAAAATGAAATTTGTGATTGAATGCTTACCCTGAGCAGTAGGAAAGTATACTCATCAGGGGCAAGGGGCAGTTATAGAGACGCTCTGTACTCATCAGGGGCAAGGGGCAGTTATAGAGACGCTCTGTACTCACCAGGGGCAAGGGGCAGTTACAGCAAGGCTGCGTACTCACCAGGGGCAAGGGGCAGTTACAGAGACGCTCTGTACTCACCAGGGGCAAGGGGCAGTTACAGCAAGGCTGCGTACTCACCAGGGGCAAGGGGCAGTTACAGAGACGCTCTGTACTCACCAGGGGCAAGGGGCAGTTACAGCAAGGCTGCGTACTCACCAGGGGCAAGGGGCAGTTACAGAGACGCTCTGTACTCACCAGGGGCAAGGGGCAGTTACAGCAAGGCTGCGTACTCACCAGGGGCAAGGGGCAGTTACAGAGACGCTCTGTACTCACCAGGGGCAAGGGGCAGTTACAGCAAGGCTGCGTACTCACCAGGGGCAAGGGGCAGTTACAGAGACGCTCTGTACTCACCAGGGGCAAGGGGCAGTTACAGCAAGGCTGCGTACTCACCAGGGGCAAGGGGCAGTTACAGAGACGCTCTGTACTCGCCAGGGGCAAGGGACAGTTACAGAGAGGTTGTGTACTTCCCAGGGGCAGTTTCAGCAAGGCTCTGTACTCAACGGGAGGAACAAAGGGGAATTTTTTTTTAAAACACTTAAGTTCTTTCAAAATCATTAAGCTGTGACTCATTCTTTCAGCTGTTAATGAGTAGGGTTAAAGGTCACAATGTATTACCATGGTAACCAGATAAAGCTGTAAACCGTCAGAGCAGGTGAGCCCTTACCTTTAACTTGCTGTGAATCTCACGCGACTTCCGTCGAGCAAGCACCTGAATGTGACTCGATACCTAATGGGGGACAGGAGAAAGAATGGGCTTAAAGGAAGAGTTTTACATCGTCTTATAAACTGTGGCTATCAGGATGAAGTGCCGGGACCAGGTGCATTTGTGACGTTCCTCCTGTCATTATCTGGAGGTGTTTCTTAAAACAGTACGTGACTTTCTCCTACAGATAAACAGAAATGAGACCCCGAGTCCATAAAGCCCACCATCCAGCAAATGTTTCAAACACTTACATAATTCGCCCACAGCCGAACCCCACAGTCACAAATACACTGCAGCTAATATGGGAAAAACTCTGGGAATTCTTCTCCAATTCCCCCAAGGTGCTTATCAAAATACTCTTACCATATTCACAAATTGCGCTCTCTTTGGGCACGTGCCTGTGAGCCGGTCTCCTGTCTGACACCACCGGGAGGCAGTGCACTCACTGGTAATTTTCTCCACACACCAAGGCACCCGAGGAAAGGACACTACACACACTCGCTCACTCTCGCATACTCACACACACACAAACTACACACTCACGCACACTACCGGAGAGAGGGGGAGTTGTTCAGGGAGTAAAAAACACATGAATTAAAAACAAAATCTTCATTAACAAACCTGTTTCCGTGTCCGCGTTTTTCCTGTCCGCAGCTTGATGTATCTGGCGATTAACTCATTGCGTCCTGCGCAAGGGAGAAACAAGAGTCACTAACTAATTAATTAGGCAGTTTAAGGTAAACTGTACAAACAACTTCTCTATAACTAGACAGGCATCTGCAATATTCCTTCCCGTCAAGAAAATAGAAGCACAGTAATTTAGTAACTGTGCGTTGGAAATTCACACTTGGCATATAGGATAGACTCCACCCCTTCTAGTTCACTGACCCCGCCTCCTGGAACATGAGGTTGTGGGTGTTGTATGAAGACAGCATTTGCTTTGGCTCAACAGAGAGCTTAAGTGTTTTAAATCCCCAGAGAGGGGGGAATTGTCCTATGAGGAGAGATTGAGTAGACTAGACCTATACTCTCTGGAGTTTAGAAGAATGAGAGGTGATCTCATTGAAACATAAAAATTCTTACAGGGCTTGACAGGGTAGATGCAGGGAGGATGTTTCCCCTGGCTGGGGAGTCTAGAACCAGGGGTCACAGTCTCAGAATAAGGGGTCGGCCATTTAGGACTGAGATGAGGAGAAACTTCTTCACTCAGAGGGTGGTGAATCTTTGAAATTCTCAACCCCAGAGGGCTGTGGATGCTCAGTCGTTGAGTATATTCAAGACAGAGATTGATAGATTTATGAATATTATTGAGGGAATCAAGGGATATGGGGATAGTGCAGGAAAGTGGAGATGATGTAGAAGATCAGCCATGATCTTACTGAATGGCAGAGCAGGCTCGAAGTCCCAAATGGCCTTTTCCTGCTCCTATTTCTTATAACATGTTCTGACAACTCCTCATACCTACAGAGCCAGAGTTACCCACCCTAGTGTGAGCAGCACTCCACACCTACACAGTCCATTACACACCCCAGTGTAAGCAGCACTCCACACCGACACAGACCATTACACACCCCAGTGTAAGCAGCACTCCACACCGACACAGACCATTACACACCCCAGTGTAAGCAGCACTCCACACCTACACAGTCCATTACACACCCCAGTGTAAGCAGCACTCCACACCGACACAGTCCATTACACACCCCAGTGTAAGCAGCACTCCACACCTGCACAGACCATTACACACCCCAGTGTAAGCAGCACTCCACACCTACACAGTCCATTACACACCCCAGTGTAAGCAGCACTCCACACCGACACAGTCCATTACACACCCCAGTGTAAGCAGCACTCCACACCGACACAGTCCATTACACACCCCAGTGTAAGCAGCACTCCACACCTACACAGTCCATTACACACCCCAGTGTAAGCAGCACTCCACACCTACACAGTCCATTACACACCCCAGTGTAAGCAGCACTCCACACCGACACAGACCATTACACACCCCAGTGTAAGCAGCACTCCACACCTGCACAGTCCATTACACACCCCAGTGTAAGCAGCACTCCACACCTACACAGTCCATTACACACCCCAGTGTAAGCAGCACTCCACACCTACACAGACCATTACACACCCCAGTGTAAGCAGCACTCCACACCTACACAGTCCATTACACACCCCAGTGTAAGCAGCACTCCACACCGACACAGACCATTACACACCCCAGTGTAAGCAGCACTCCCCACCTACACAGTCCATTACACACCCCAGTGTAAGCAGCACTCCCCACCTACACAGACCATTACACACCCCAGTGTAAGCAGCACTCCACACCGACACAGACCATTACACACCCCAGTGTAAGCAGCACTCCACACCTACACAGTCCATTACACACCCCAGTGTAAGCAGCACTCCACACCTACACAGTCCATTACACACCCCAGTGTAAGCAGCACTCCACACCTACACAGACCATTACACACCCCAGTGTAAGCAGCACTCCACACCTACACAGACCATTACACACCCCAGTGTAAGCAGCACTCCACACCTACACAGTCCATTACACACCCCAGTGTAAGCAGCACTCCACACCTACACAGACCATTACACACCCCAGTGTAAGCAGCACTCCACACCTACACAGTCCATTACACACCCCAGTGTAAGCAGCACTCCACACCTACACAGACCATTACACACCCCAGTGTAAGCAGCACTCCACACCTGCACAGTCCATTACACCCCCCAGTGTAAGCAGCACTCCACAACTACACAGACCATTACACACCCCAGTGTAAGCAGCACTCCACACCGACACAGTCCATTACACACCCCAGTGTAAGCAGCACTCCACACCTACACAGTCCATTACACACCCCAGTGTAAGCAGCACTCCACACCTACACAGTCCATTACACCCCAGTGTAAGCAGCACTCCACACCGACACAGTCCATTACACACCCCAGTGTAAGCAGCACTCCACACCTACACAGACCATTACACACCCCAGTGTAAGCAGCACTCCACACCTACACAGTCCATTACACACCCCAGTGTAAGCAGCACTCCACACCTACAGTCCATTACACACCCCAGTGTAAGCAGCACTCCACACCTACACAGACCATTACACACCCCAGTGTAAGCAGCACTCCACACCTACACAGTCCATTACACACCCCAGTGTAAGCAGCACTCCACACCTACACAGACCATTACACACCCCAGTGTAAGCAGCACTCCACACCTACACAGACCATTACACACCCCAGTGTAAGCAGCACTCCACACCTACACAGACCATCACACACCCCAGTGTAAGCAGCACTCCACACCGACACAGTCCATTACACACCCCAGTGTAAGCAGCACTCCACACCTACACAGACCATTACACACCCCAGTGTAAGCAGCACTCCACACCGACACAGACCATTACACACCCCAGTGTAAGCAGCACTCCACACCGACACAGACCATTACACACCCCAGTGTAAGCAGCACTCCACACCGACACAGTCCATTACACACCCCAGTGTAAGCAGCACTCCACACCTACACAGTCCATTACACACCCCAGTGTAAGCAGCACTCCACACCGACACAGACCATTACACACCCCAGTGTAAGCAGCACTCCACACCTACACAGACCATTACACACCCCAGTGTAAGCAGCACTCCACACCTACACAGTCCATTACACACCCCAGTGTAAGCAGCACTCCACACCTACACAGTCCATTACACCCCAGTGTAAGCAGCACTCCACACCTACACAGTCCATTACACACCCCAGTGTAAGCAGCACTCCACACCGACACAGTCCATTACGCACCCCAGTGTAAGCAGCACTCCACACCTACACAGACCATTACACACCCCAGTGTAAGCAGCACTCCACACCTACACAGTCCATTACGCACCCCAGTGTAAGCAGCACTCCACACCTACACAGTCCATTACACACCCCAGTGTAAGCAGCACTCCACACCTACACAGTCCATTACACACCCCAGTGTAAGCAGCACTCCACACCTACACAGACCATTACACACCCCAGTGTAAGCAGCACTCCACACCTACACAGTCCATTACACCCCAGTGTAAGCAGCACTCCACACCTACACAGTCCATTACACACCCCAGTGTAAGCAGCACTCCACACCGACACAGACCATTACACACCCCAGTGTAAGCAGCACTCCACACCTACACAGACCATTACACACCCCAGTGTAAGCAGCACTCCACACCTGCACAGTCCATTACACACCCCAGTGTAAGCAGCACTCCACACCGACACAGACCATTACACACCCAAGTGTAAGCAGCACTCCACACCGACACAGTCCATTACACACCCCAGTGTAAGCAGCACTCCACACCTGCACAGTCCATTACACACCCCAGTGTAAGCAGCACTCCACACCAAGAGATCAGATTTATGTTGAAATCCAATCACCTGTGCCCCTGTTAAAGCCAAATGACCAAGTCTGGAGTTAGCAGGCTGGACACTCCAGGGGGGCTAAATTTGGTTGATTTGCGCCTCCCGTTAGCGCCCTTAGGGCTCTAATGGGGCGCAAATCAACGAGTGCTTTGACATGACGCCGCTAACGCCTCCCGCGAAATTCAGCAGGGGATTAGCGGCGGCGCTAACCATTAGCGCTGCGCGGCAATGCCGGAGATGGCGTCATCGCCGTGCGCAGCGCCCCGACTGTAATATTGGGTGCCGCCCCCCCACTTACCACCAGAAGCAATGTCCGTTGGGGTCACGGGGGCTTACCTGCGGCCGGGGCGGCGCTAGTTAAAGGGGAGGTGGCGGGCAGCCATTTTTGTTGCTGGCAGCCTGCCAGCACCTGCCCCCGGCCCCTGTGAAGCCCCCCCGCGGGGTGCCGGCTGCTCTCCATGAGCCCGGCACTCCTCGAGTGTCGGGCTTGTTTGCCGGCACTCCCGATCCCTGGTGGCCCAGCTGGGCGCTGGGACGCACTGCACCAGGCCCCTCCCCTTTAATAAGGGGAGGAAGGCCTGCAGTACCATGGCACGTAGCGCCGCGATATAGGCTCGCAGCGCCCTGGCGAAGGTAGCGCCCCAAGGTAGCTACCCAATTTTTACCCCCAGGTGTCTCCACTCCCGGTGATCAAATGCCCACCTGAATTACTGGAGCAGCACTCTACACAAACATCATATCGAATTAAATCTAGGAATTTTTATGTTAAATTAACTCAGCTCTCTTTACACATTTTAAATAATTGCAAAACAGCAATAATGTGCCCCCCTGCCAACATTCAAACTTAAACACAGCCTGCTGTTTTCTGTTACTAGGCAACACTTTAGGCTTTGGCCTGGTTTTCTTTTTCTGCTCCATTTTTCAGAGTTCCTGCAATTTACTTCTGAATGCCACTCTACACATTGCTTCCAAGAATTCTAGACTCGCTCCCTCAGGGCCTGGCAGGTGCAGAGTCTTTCACTGTGCTGGGGATCAGCTAGACCTCTGCCCTTCCGAGCAGCTGCTGGTTGTCTTTCTTTCCTTCTCTCTTTCAGCTCCAAGCACCATTTACACAAGCCTGTCTTAGTTCACAAAAGGCCTCTAAAGGGTCAGCTGAACTAGCGCAAAGACGTTATTAAACAGCGGTCTAATAAGCAAGGCCTAGTGATTCTGAGACCTCCCTCCATGGCTTTGCTATTCATGTAGCTCAGCCCCTCAGACACGTTTAATATCACAATGGAGCCACATGTTTGTGTCTCTGTGTTTGGCTCCTGGTATGGTCGAGTGTTTCTTCCCTGCCCTCTGTTTTGAATACATATATAGCAAATAATATATACACACACACACACAGAGAGACAAACCTCAAACGGTAATGCTTAAAATGAGAATTCTATATACACAATGATTTTATAATTTAGTTTCCCCTGACTTTCAAAAGTACACTCAGACTTTATGGTCACTCTGCTGCTTTATAATAATGCTGCTATTTTGAAGATTCGCTTTCCCATTACAAGCAATCTCCATGCTGATGCAAGCACCTCCCCATACTCAGCCAAACATTCTTCCCTCTCCCCCTGTCCTGCTGCCCCCCCCAAGTTGACCACTTCTCTCCCTGACTCTTGCTGGGGTACAGTTCCAGGAGCGCTGATCACCTTCCAGGGCCCTTTCCTGATATGAGAACACTTCACAGGTGCATCTAGACAGTGTCTGTCCATAGGCTATTCAACTTTGGGGGCATCACATTCAAGCCTAATAGTGTCCTCGCCCAATGTGAACACACACACACGGCAGGAGTCCCTCAACAGCAGGGTTGAGGACCCCAGCCAACCTGACTGATGCCTAGCCGAGAGCTTGACAATTCCTGCATTAACCGCAATGAAAGTGAGAGACTCACACTTCTACAAACCCTACTGATCTGCAAGTGAAATGGAGGCCATTCAGCCCATCGTGTCAGTGTTAGCACAAGCTCCACATGGCAGCCACCCATTTTAATCTCGTTTCCTTACTCTTTCCCCATATTCTGCATTTTAATATATCTCCTCCATGCATTTATTTCTTAAATACTGCAAATGGCTTGATTTCAATAGTGGTAATGCTTTCATATTCTAATAACTCGCTGTTTGAAAAATTCTTCTAACCTGCCCTTTGTACACTTTTAGTATTAATCCAAGTTATGCTCCACTTGTTACTGATTCACCGACCAGTCTTAATTCTTCAAAATTTACCTTCTCAAAATGTAATGTTAGATCTATTATGCTTTGTGCTCGCAGGAATACAGCCCTAGTTTTTCAGCCCAAGTATTTAGCACATCATAACCCATATACTCTCATCTCTGCTATCTATGCTACACCTTTCGCCCCTCCAATATCCCCCTGTAATGGGATGCCCAAAACAGCAAGCAATACTCTGACTCTGGGTAAGCAATGCCTTGGACAGACTCATTACCAGCTTCTAAGCTTTTGTATCCTCTTCAAACACTGCCTCCGATTAGCCCTCTTTATGGTTTTTCCCAGCTGCAATGTTGCTTCTATAGATCTGTGCTGTGCACCCCTCCATCGCTCTGCTCCTCCACTCGAGAGTTTTACCAAAATGTACTACCTCACAATTTAACTGCAACTACCACCTGTCTGCCCCCTCCCCTACTCAGCAAGTGCCCTGCATTTTCCCTCACAGTTACCGCAGTGAATGAAGCTCCGTTACATGAATAGAAGACAGTTTGGAGACTCTGTTAATGCTAGTTTCAGTAGCGCATCAGCTGCTAAATCCCTGATGTGCTGCTTAAACTACCAGTACAGTTACAAAGAATCACTGTACTTGAATAAAGGGCAATGAATCAATCCAAGAGTTAAATGTTAAAACAAATCTGTTAATTTGCTGTTTGATAACTGTGCGTGCTTTCAGTTTGTCTCAGACAATTTAATCAGCCGAGCTGCTCTGGATTGGCAGCTGTCTCGCAGGCATTGTCTAATTGCCGCCTTTGCAATTGGCCGCTATTTGGTTATAGTTGACATTTGGAGGCCTGCCCAAATTAGTAACTATAACCCAATGATATTCAACTAGCAAATCACCTGTGGCATTGGTCAGCTGATACACAGTTTTCTAAAGACAGGAACATTTTACGACATATGAGCAATGGATCATTCTGCTGCTAAAATGGAACTGGCTTTGATCTAGTCTGTCCCTTAAAGGCCACCAAAAATGATTGCTGTAGGTTTAATTGCTATTTGGTGAGGGAAGCTTGCAGACTTGAAGCAAATTTCTGGCTCCAGGGAATAGGAACTGAAATAATTGTCTCTCTTAAAAAAAATCCTTTTGGCACTTTTGAATTTTGACAGATGGTCTCAAATGTTATATAGAAGGATAGAGGGCAAGAACACAAAACAATGCCATGAACAGGTTTGAAATGAAGAAAGATTAGTCAAAATGCCTTAATTTTTGAGGGCCAGGCTGATTTGTTGGCAAGTTTACAAGGTAAAGTAAGTTAATTCAGGGAAACCCTCACAGTTCACGATTGAGAAGATGGTTTCTCTCCACCTCTAGACAGAAGCATTCTATTCCAATATCAGTAACACAGAAGATGAAAGAAGTTCAGCGTTACCTGCACCTGGCTGCAACAGCTTCTACCCCTTTGACATGATGAGCAAGAAAGAAAAAATAATTTCATCTCAGATATAGCTAATCAAGTTAGAAGAGTAGCTTGTGATTGGAGTTTAAAGTGGTAATACATTTTTGTTGTTTTGTACACTTAAATTTAATGGTCTATTTTTAAAACAGGTTGTTGATAATAGCAGTGCCAAGAGCCACCCCTCCATTACATGCTCAGAAAGCCCCCATCATATCTCTCTCACTCAGGCTGAGAGCACTTAGGGAAGCCAGCTCACAGCTGTATGGGGGGGCGGGGGCGGGGACTTTGGCATGGAAATGGAGCTGACTCCTCCAAGGTGACGAACAATAGGACAGCGTAGACCACAGCTCCAGCTTCCTGCAACTGCCGCCTTTTGCCTGCCAATGGTTTGCATCAATACATCTGGTGCCAGCTACAGCCAATATGGTGGATCTGAACCCGGTTTTCAGAGCCAAACACAACCTTCCCGAAAACTCCACCAAATGAGCTAGGTATCCATTACCAGCTCACATGTACTGTATAAACATTCAATAAAATTACAGAATTTTATGCCAAGGGTTACAGAGAGCTCTTGCCTTGATGTGAAAGCTGACCTCTCCCCCAAAATCACATGACTTACTGTTTTCATTCCTTGAAGATGATGAGTGTTTCTTTCCACCCCCTCCCCCACCAATACCCATCGGACATGAGATCACCCATCTCAGACACAAAGGATTACGCTCAGTAATAGGAAAACTGAGTCAGGCAGAGTGATGCTGACTCGCACTCACCCAGTTCCACGCTCAGATCTAGCTTTACAGCTGTTTCTCATCAAATGTCTACTGTAATCTTTACAGACTAGAAGTTACCATCTGGCTAATATTTCTATTAAAATAGCAGAGAGGAACCTACTACAAGCATGTTGGGTTCATACAACATTACTGCCAGTAAATTTATCGCTTCACTTCGGTTTGCTGAGAGCTGCTGTGAAGAACACGATGGTTGTAACAAGTTACTTCTGTTCTTCACAGCCTCGCCTTCAACAATCTCATGCATAGTGCACCAAATGAATAAACCAGAGGTCAGACATACACTACATATCTCATTAGCACACAGTTGTGGGGCTCTGATGTGAAAATACAGGTGCCAAGGTCATCTGAACTCCCAAGAATGCTGCGCAGGTATTAACATGTCCTTTTTACTGTGTACACATATCTGCAATGAACACACTAGCTCCAGCAGCAGTGCAACCTTATTGACCAGGAGGTACTGAATACGGTGCTTCGTGAGCTACCCTCAACCAGGGCAGCAGCAGAGGCACTGTGATTGGTTTCAGTGCCTCTCGAATCCTGTATGTCTTCTAGGGATCAGAGATAGATACTGTTGTTCTCTACAGCCGTGATCATGAGTTCCAAAGGCTGCGTTGCCTGCCTGGTGCCGGGGTTAAGGATATCTCCTCGCGGCTGGAGAAGAATTTGGAGTGGGAGGGGGAGGATCCAGTTGTCGTGGTCTAGGAATGGGGTTCTGCTGAGAGAGTTTGAGGAGCTAGGATCCAAATTAAAAAGCAAAACCTCAAAAGGTAATAAATCTCTGGATTGTTACCTGAGCCACGCGCAAATTGGCATAGGGACAAACAGATGAGAGAGTTAAATGCGTGGCTCAAAGACTGGTGTGGGAGGAAGGGGTTTCGATTCATGGGGCACTGGCACCAGTACTGGGAAAGAGGGAGCTGTTCTGTTGGGACGGTCTCCACTTAAACCGGGCTGGGACCAGTGTCCTGGCGAATCGAATAACTAGGGCTGTAGACAGGGCTTTAAACTAAAAAGGGGGGGGGGGGGAAATTTAGAAAGCTAAAGATAAAAGTCAAGGCAATGGAGCAGTGTAGCGATTTGGGTAAAGATAAGCAGTGTGTGACAAGAAGGGACAGAGAGTTTAAAGGTAATCGTGCATCAGCGAATAAGATGAAAGGAGGGAATAATGGTAAAAGGTTAAAACTAAAGGCTCTTTACCTGAATGCATGAAGCATTCTTAATAAGGTAGACAAATCAGTGGCACAAATAGTGATAAATGGGTATGATCTAATAGCCATTACAGAGACATGGTTGCAAGGTGATCAGGGTTGAGAACTAAATATTCCAGGCTACGTGACTAATCAAAAAGACAGGCAGACTGGAACAGGAGGACGGGTAGCCCTGATAATTAAGGATGACATAAGAACAGTAGTGAGAAAGGATCTTGGCTCAGAAGATCAGGAAGTAGAATCAGTATGAGTGGAGAGAAGAAATAACAAGTGGCAGAAAACAGTGGTGGGAGTAGTTTATAGGCCCCCTAACAGTAGCTCTACCATTGGACAGAGTATTAATCAAGAAATAATAGGAGCTTGTAACAAAGGTAATACAATAATAGTGGTGGACTTTAATTTGCATATAGATTGGGCAAATCAAATTGGCAAGGGTAGTCTGGAGGACGAGTTCATGGAATGTATTCGAGACAGTTTCCTAGAACAATACGTCATGAGCAGTGGTGTACATTCAAGGAGATATTTCACAACTTTCAAGAAAAATATATTCCACTGAGGAAAAAGGGGCGTAAAAGAAAAGACAGCCATCCGTGGCTAAGTAAAGTAATAAAAGATAGTATCCGACTGAAAACAATGGCATATAAAGTAGCCAAATCTAGTGGGAGGATAGAAGATTGGGAAGCATTTAAAAGCCAGCAAAGATTAACTAAAAGATTAATTAAGAAAGGGAAGATAGATTATGAAAGTAAACTAGCAAAAATATAAAAACAGATAGCAAGAGTTTCTACAGTTATATAAAAAGAAAAAGGGTGGCTAAAGTGAATGTTGGTCCCTTAGAGGACGAGACCGGGAAACTAGTGGTGGGGAACATGGAGATGGCAAAAACGCTGAACAAATATTTTGTATCAGTCTTTACAGTAGAGGACACTAAAAATATCCCAACACTAGACAAACAGGGGGCTATGGGGGGGAGGAGCTAAACACGATTAAAACCACTAAGGAGGTGGTACTCGGTAAGATAATGGGACTAAAGGCGGATAAATCCCCTGGACCTGATGGCTTACATCCTAGGGTCTTGAGAGAAGTAGAGCAGTAGGGATTGCGGATGCATTGGTGGTAATTTTCCAAAACTCCCTGGATTCAGGAAAGGTCCCAGCAGATTGGAAAACTGCTAATGTAACGCCCTTATTTAAAAAGGGAGGTAGACAAAAGGCTGGAAACTATAGACCAGTTAGCCTAACATCTGTGGTTGGTAAAATGTTGGAGTCTGTACTGGCCGCGCTAGACGTGCTCCTATCTAGTTATCCAGCAAGTTAAACATTCTATTCAAAATAATTCTTCGTGAAGCGGTTTGCTGTTTGAAGCCTTTACTTGAACTAATTTGTGAAACTGTAAACAAAGACAAAGTATGTTTTGTACATAAACTGAGTGTGATAAAAATGCTAACTTCCGAGAAGTTATGTCATCACTTCCTGTGAACTATGAACTATGAACTGTGTACATACCTCACTTCCTGTAAATGTCACTTCCTGTTGGACTGGTATAAATACTGGTCTGTTCAGTATTGTAAGAGGCTTCTACCAGAGGCATGGTAAAGACCTCTCTTGTATATAGTGTGTTTATAAGTTACTTAAAGCTTACTTTAAAGTTACTTGATGGTAAGTCTCCTTTTTCTTACATCAATTTAAGTAACTTAGTATTTACACTGACAAATACTAGACCTTCAGACAAACTCGGAAGTTAAGGATCCAGGGAACCACCCATCATGGAGAAAATCCTTAGACCTATTCGTCTGGACTTGGACCCGAATACACCAGCAGCTGGCAGGGTATGGAAGCATTGGTATCGTACTTTTGAGAATTTTCTGGATGAATGTAAAGCGGATGCTCCTGCTAAATTGAAGATACTTGTCAATTATGTGACCCCAAAAGTGTTCGAATATGTTGATGACTGGGATAATTACGAAGAGGTGATTCGGGCACTTAAGAAACTGTATGCGAAGACCCCAAATGAGGTCTATGCTAGACATCTACTGGCCACAGCCCGACAAGGGCCAGGGGAATCAATTGACGAATTCCTGCAAGAACTTCGCAGGCTCAGCGTAGATTGTAACTTTCAGGCAGCCTCAGCTGAGCTGTACCGCCAAGAAATGATTCGTGATGCTTTCATCTGCGGGATTGCCTCTCCATTTATACGCCAGCGTCTACTAGAAAGTAAAACACTTGAGCTACAAAAAGCTTTTGAACTAGCTTGTTCACTGGATTTGGCAAAGAGAAATGCAGACCTCTATCAGCTGCCCAGATCTCGATCTGCTGCTGTAGCTGCAACCAGACAATTCAAGCGGTCTCAGGTGAACCCTATCATGGGGGAATCTAATTCTGATGAAGAAGAGGAGGACGACCCCACTTTAGCAGCCTCTTGGCAATCTAGGAAGGAATGCTTCTTTTGTGGAGATGCTTTTCACCCTAGGAAAACCTGCCCTGCTCGCAATGCAATCTGCAGTTATTGCGGAAAAAAAGGACACTTTGCTAAAGTTTGCCTATCAAGGGCCTCTACGAGGGCCAATCCAGCTAAGGCCTACCGAACTGCCCCAATTAGGGCCTATCAAGATGCTCCAGCTAGGACCTATCAAGCTTCCTCTCGAGCTCTCTCCCGAAGAAGCACACCGAGAGTTTTAGCCACTCTCTGTGCAACGACACCAATTACAGCTGCTTGCCCACAGAACCTGTCTCAGGCAGCCACAAAAATTTCAATTAAAGGGCATACCTTAGATGCCTTAATTGACTCAGGAAGTACTGATAGTTTCATTAAGGAACAGATTGTTGCGAAATTGAAACTACATGTCTTCCCATCGGACCAGGCAATTGCGATGGCCCAGTCATCACTTAATACCAGAATCTCCGGCTTTTGTGTTGTTGATATGACACTTCATGGTCGTATGTATCCCTCCACCCGACTTTCAGTGCTCAAAGACTTATGTAGTGATCTCCTCTTAGGGCTGGACTTCCAAAAACAGCATAAGAAACTCACCATTGAGTTTGGTGGATCCAAACCCGGACTTACTATTTCTAATATACCATCTAAATTACCATTTTGTGCACTATCAGCAGCTTCACTTGATGAACCCTCATTATTTGCCAGTATTCCGCCTCAATGCCAACCGATAATAACGAAATCACGGCGCTTTAATCAGGGAGACCAATCTTTTATTGCGGCTGAAATCTCTCGACTTCTAGCAGAGGGTATCATTGAACCATGTTCGTCGCCCTGGCGGGCTCAAGTCGTCATTGTCAAGAACCCTCTAAAACCTCACAAACAACGACTATGCATCGATTATTCGCAAACCATCAATCAATATACCGACTTGGACGCCTACCCATTGCCACGCATTGATGATATGGTTAATAAACTGGCCGAATACAAAGTGTTCTCAACTTACGATTTAAAAAGTGCCTATCATCAGTTACCCTTGAAGGTCTCAGATAAGCAGTACACAGCCTTTGAGGCTAATGGACGGCTGTACCAATTTCGTCGCCTCCCATTCGGGGTTACTAATGGAGTGGCTGTCTTTCAACGGGCAATGGATGGCCTGGTTAAGCAGGAAAACCTAAGGGACACTTTTCCCTATCTTGATAACATTACCATTGCAGGTCACGATCAACAGGAACATGACTCCAACCTCCAAAAATTTCGGGATGCCCTCCATCGCCATAATTTGACCCTGAATGAATCCAAATCTGTTGAGTCGCAACCGACCATCAACATCCTTGGCTACTGCGTAGGCAATGGTATCATTAAGCCAGACCCAGAAAGACTTCGCCCGCTCCAAGAGCTCCCGTCACCTAAGAATCCGGCTTCTTTACGTCGGGCTCTCGGTCTGTTTGCATACTACGCTAAATGGATTCCTCATTTTTCAGACAAAATCCAACCCTTGCTGCATGCTAGATCATTTCCACTGGGAACAGCGGCTGTTGCAGCCTTTAACCTTCTCAAAAAACAGTTGGAGAAAGCGGCTCTTCACTCCATCGATGAGAATCTCCCTTTCGTGGTTGAATGTGATGCCTCGGAGGTGGCGATCTCGGCTACTCTGAATCAGGAAGGTCGTCCTGTAGCATTTATGTCCAGGACCTTACAAGGTGCCGAGCTACATTATCCTCCGGTTGAGAAAGAAGCCACAGCCATCATAGAGGCAGTACGGAAGTGGAACCATTTTCTAGCTCGCCAGCACTTTACATTGATCACGGACCAACGATCAGTCGCCTTCATGCTCGATAATCGAAAACGAACCAAAATTAAGAATAATAAAATACAACTTTGGAGGATGGAACTGGCCTCTTTTGGTTATACCATTCTCTATCGGCCTGGCAAGGAGAATGTGGCCCCGGACACCCTCACACGGGCATTCTGCTCCACTATGTCATCCTCCACTCTCATGGATGTCCACAATGGTTTGTGTCATCCTGGCGTTACGCGCATGCTACATTTCGTACGATCACGGAATCTCCCTTTTTCCACTGGAGATGTAAAGAAAATATGCTCAGAATGCCGGCTTTGTGCGGAATTAAAACCTCAGTTCTTCCGCCCCTCAGATGGTATACTCATACATGCAACCCAACCGATGCAACGACTTAGCATCGATTTTAAGGGCCCAGTGCCCTCTTCAACTCGGAACACATATTTGCTCACCATGATCGACGAATATTCACGTTTTCCGTTTGCCTTCCCCTGCTCCAATATGCTGGCGTCCACAGTAATCTGCTGCCTTGAGCAGGTATTTTCTCTCTGTGGCATGCCGGCTTATATTCACTCAGATCGGGGTCCATCCTTTATGTCAAGGGAACTCAAGGACTACCTCTCAGAACGGGGAATTGCTACAAGCAAAACAACACCATACCATCCCATCGGAAATGGGCAGGTAGAGAGGTATAACGGTATCATCTGGAATTCCGTACGTCTCGCTTTAAGATCTCGGGGCCTACCAGACCAGCAATGGGAAACAGTGCTTCCGGATGCATTGCACTCTATACGGTCCCTGCTTTCTACAGCCACAAATACTACACCTCATGAGCGGTTCTTTGGATTCCAGCGTCGCTCATCTCATGGGACATCACTCCCGTCATGGCTAACTACTCCTGGACCTGTTTTACTCCGAAGATACGTTCGGACGTCTAAAAATGACCCTCTTGTAGACGAGGTCGAACTAACCGATGCCAACCCCACCTATGCAAACATACGATATTCCGACGGCCGAGAATCTACCGTATCATTACGGGATCTGGCTCCCTGCCCACCAGGACCTAGTGGGACATCGGGTGATGGCATTTCACCAGGAAACTCTTGGGACCTATCGGGTACCCCTCTCCAGGATCCTGATCGGACACCAACTAGCTTGGTGCCGGTAGAACCCCGTGCTCAAGGTTGCGACCCTCCCAGTACCGCGCATGAAAGTACTGATCCGCCACAGACCAGCTCTGCACCTCCCTCTGAACAGAGGCAGTCCGACTTTGAACCTATTGGGGCTCGTACTCGAAGCCATGATCTCCCCGACCCTTCAGAGGGCAATCCAGGCCACACAGACTCTGACCAATGGCCAACCGCATGTAAGCGGACCAGCGACCCTCTACGACGGGAATCCAAACGGGTGCGACTCTTCCTTGTTCGGCGGCTGCGGACCAAAAGGTAGACCACAGCCTCCTAATCCTGCAGGAGGGAAGAATGTAATAAAAATGCTAACTTCCGAGAAGTTATGTCATCACTTCCTGTGAACTATGAACTATGAACTATGAACTGTGTACATACCTCACTTCCTGTAAATGTCACTTCCTGTTGGACTGGTATAAATACTGGTCTGTTCAGTATTGTAAGAGGCTTCTACCAGAGGCATGGTAAAGACCTCTCTTGTATATAGTGTGTTTATAAGTTACTTAAAGCTTACTTTAAAGTTACTTGATGGTAAGTCTCCTTTTTCTTACATCACTGAGTACTACACATTCGATGTTACACAAGATATAAACATATTTACAACAGTAGAATAGACTAATTGTATAACTAACTAACATTTGAACTAACTTCTGTAACTATTAAATATTAACCTTTTACAAACATAGTATTATCAAAATATTACTCTGACAACATTGCTATTATGCTAAGAACCAAAGATACTCACAGATATTGCGTTTGGCCTAACATATGAAGTCAGATTACACTGGATTGTAATGGAACCTCTCATAGCAATTCTCCATTACTCAAGTCAGGTTCTTCCTGGTAAAACTGCTTCCTGGGGTCAACAGGAAGAAAGGTAGGAAGGTCAAATGACCTCTCACAGGAAGAACGGAACAAAGGTCAAATGACCTCACACAGGAAGAAAGGAACAAAGGTCAAATGACCTCACACAGGAAGAAAGGTCAGATGACCTTTCTAGCATACAAACTGTTAACACAATAACCGCCACCAGAGGGTGCTATCTGCATACATAAAATGTTCAGAATGTCACATAATGTCCATCGGTCCAGAACAGAGTCCATTATTAAGGAAGCAGTAACAGGACATTTGGATAAGCATAATTTAATCGGACAGAGTCAGCATGGTTTTATGAAGGGGAAGTCATGTTTGACAAATTTGCTCGAATTCTTTGAGGACGTAACAAACAGGGTAGATAAAGGGGAACCAGTGGATGTGGTGTATTTGGACTTCCAAAAGGCATTTGACAAGGTGCCACACAAAAGATTATTGCACAAGATAAAAAATCACAGGATTGGGGGTAATATACTGGCATGGGTGGAAGATTGGCTATCTAACAGAAAAGAGAGAGTTGGTGTAATGAAATCTGTTTGTCTTGATCCTGTATTTCCTGTATTCGTTTTGCACTCATGCATATTACCCTCCCCTACACTGTGTATAGTTTCACTTCCTCTTTCCTGACTAGCCTGGAAGGTTCCAGGTCTTGGCTCCGCCCCTGACTTCTCTTACATAAAGATCCCAGGATCTGTATGACTCATTCCTGTGAACCAGTCGGCGTGTTGAGATGTTAGCTCTGATCTTAATGATTAAAAGCCAACTTGTTTAAGTCTATAACTTCTAGTTTTGTGGTTATTGAAGACACATCAATTTTAATCACTAAAGAATACTAGGATGGATCGACTCCTAAAACCAGAGCGTCTGGACTTGGATCCACATTCTGCTGAAGCATCAAATCAATTTGAACACTGGCTCAAATGCTTCGAACTCTTCGCGGGGGCCTCATCCGCTAGCGAGGTAGATAAACTGAGTCGACTGACTACTCGCGTTAGTCATCGGATTTATTCGTTCATCCGGGACGCCACCTCCTACACGGAGGCCATCACTATCCTGAAGGCCCAATACCAGAGGCCGGTAAACGAAGTGTACGCCAGACATCTGCTGGCTACACGCAGGCAGCGACCTGAGGAATCAATGGACGATTTCTTACAGGGCCTAAAGGACTTGGTCCGGGACTGTAATTGCAAGGCCGTGATGGCCAACGTGTACTCTGACGAATTGGTCCGCGATTCCTTCATCACGGGCCTCAAATCGAATTATATCCGGCAGAGACTGCTGGAGAAGGAGGTCCTGGACTTAAAAAAGGCAGTGGCCACTGCGCGATCGCTGGACGTGGCCCAGAAAAACTCTGACTCTTATTCTTCCAGCCATACGGCCCTCACCGCCTCATGCGCGCCGAGCGGGCCGCCATCTTGGAATCAGCCATCTTCCCCATCCAGATCTCAGACCAGTTCTACGCCACCGGAGTCCCCACACAGAAGTCCACCCAGGAGTCCTACTACAGCAGCAATGTCTCGAGGCCCGAAATGCTACTTCTGCGGCCAGGCCAAGCACCCCAGACAACGATGCCCAGCGAAGGACGCTACATGCTTCAAATGTAAGAAAAAGGGGCATTTTAGCAAAGTCTGCAGGGGGAATCCGATTTCCAACTCCGTCACCGCCTCATGCATGCCGTGCGGGCCGCCATCTTGGGATCCGCCATCTTTTCCCAACTCAACGGCCGCCCAGGGCCCAACAGTGGCTTCGATCACGGTGGATCAATCCAGGCCACACCCGTTGACAAAATCCATGATGGACATACAGGTAAACGGGAATTAACGAAATGTTTAATTGACTGTGGGAGTACCGAGAGTTTTATCCACCCTAGCCTGGTACGGCGGCACTCATTAACGGTAACCCCTACACGGAGCAGAATTGCTATGGCTGCTAAGCCCCACAATTCGGACATTTTGGGCTACTGTGTGGTAACACTGACTGTAAAAGGCACGGACTACAAGGATTTTAAACTCCTCGTGATGCC
Organism: Somniosus microcephalus; assembly: GCF_052327205.1. Classification (NCBI taxonomy): domain Eukaryota; kingdom Metazoa; phylum Chordata; class Chondrichthyes; order Squaliformes; family Somniosidae; genus Somniosus; species Somniosus microcephalus. The sequence continues at coordinate 43,697,943 of NC_141014.1, forward strand.
AGAACTCTGTGTTAATGTAATCTTGGGCCTGGACTTCCAGTGCCACCACGAAAGTGTCATGCTAGCATATGGCGGGTCCCAGCCGCCACTCACAGTCTGTGGCCTATCAACCTTAAAAATCAGCCCGCCCTCTTTATTCGCTAATCTCGCTCCGAACTGTAGGCCCACAGCGACCAAAAGTAGACGGTACAGTCTGGAAGACAGACACTTTATCAAGGCGGAAGTGGACAGACTCCTGCGGGAAGGCATTATTGAATGCAGTACCAGTCCGTGGCGTGCCCAAGTAGTCATAGTTAAAAATAGCGAAAAGAAACAGATGGTAATTGACTACAGCCAGACTGTTAATATTTATACCCAGCTGGACGCCTACCCTTTACCCCGCATATCAGAAATGGTCAACCAGATTGCGCAATACCGAGTCTTCTCGACTATCGACCTCAAATCCGCGTATCACCAGCTCCCCATTAGAACGGAGGACCGCCCATACACCGCCTTTGAGGCGAACGGACGCCTCTACCATTTTCTCAGAGTGCCCTTCGGGGTAACAAATGGGGTCTCGGTCTTCCAACGTGAGATGGACCGCATGGTTGACGAGAATAAACTACAAGCTACCTACCCCTATCTGGACAATGTCACTATCTGCGGGCACAACCAGCAAGACCACGATCTAAATCTTGCGAGATTTTTTAAAACTGCCCTAAAGCTGAATCTAACCTACAATGAAGACAAATGTGTCTTCAACACAACCCGTCTCTGTATCCTCGGCTGTGTGGTGGAAGATGGGGTAATTGGACCGGACCCTGACCGATTACGCCCCCTAAAGGAACTGCCCCTGCCACACAATCCCAAAGCTTTAAAAAGGTGCCTGGGATTTTTTTCGTATTATGCCCAATGGGTGCCCAATTACTCTGATAAGGCCCGACCCCTCATTAAATCGACGTCCTTCCCACTATCAGCTGAAGCTCGGGAGGCTTTCACCAGTATCAAACAGGACATTGAAAGGGCTGCAGTGTGTGCAGTGGACGAACGCATTCCCTTTCAAGTTGAAAGCGATGCGTCAGACTTTGCCTTAGCTGCGACCCTCAATCAGGCTGGGAGACCTGTGGCCTTCTTCTCCCGAACCCTTCAGGGACCTGAAATCAGGCACTCTTCTGTCGAGAAGGAGGCACAGGCTATAGTGGAGGCAGTGCGGCACTGGAGACACTACCTAGCCGGCAAACGTTTCACCCTGCTCACCGACCAGCGGTCGGTGGCTTTCATGTTTAATAACAAACAAAGGGGGAAAATCAAGAATGACAAAATACTCAGGTGAAGGATCGAACTATCCACGTTCGACTATGATATTATGTACAGGCCGGGAGCCCTTAATGAACCCCCAGACGCCCTATCACGGGGAATGTGTGCCAGCATTCATACGGACAAATTACAGGGTCTCCACAACGACCTCTGTCACCCAGGGGTCACCCGACTATACCATTTTATAAAGTCCCGCAATCTGCCCCACTCCATCGAGGAGGTCAGGGCAATGACCAGAGCCTGCCGCATCTGTGCGGAATGCAAGCCTCGTTTCTACAGGCCGGACCGTGCACACCTTATCAAAGCCACACGGCCATTCGAGCGCCTAAGTCTGGACTTCAAGGGACCCCTTCCCTCTGCCGACCGTAACGTATACTTCCTCAATATCATTGATGAATATTCCTGCTTCCCCTTCGCCATTCCCTGCCCAGACATGACCAGTGCCACGGTCATCAAGTGTCTCTGTAATCTATTCTGCATGTTTGGCATGCCGAACTACATACACAGCGATAGGGGGATGTCATTCATGAGTGACGAACTGCGCCAGTTCTTGCTCTCGAAGGGGATAGCCACTAGCAGAACCACTAGCTACAACCCCCGGGGTAATGGGCAAGTGGAAAGGGAGAATGCTACTGTTTGGAAGGCTGTCACGCTAGCCTTAAAGTCAAAAGGCCTTCCAACCTCCCGCTGGCAGGAAGTCCTCCCAGACGTGCTCCACTCCATAAGGTCTCTGTTATGTACAGCCACTAACGTTACCCCTCACGAAAAGATGTTCGTTTTCCCCCGGAAATCCACCTCGGGCATATCTCTACCCGCGTGGCTGACATCTCCGGGGACAGTACTATTGCGGAAGCACGTGAGAGGCCATAAAACGGACCCCCTTGTGGAAAAGGTACAGCTCCTCCATGCAAACCCTCAGTACGCCTATATCGAATACTCTGACGGGCGAGAGGACACTGTTTCCATAAAAGACCTCGCTCCCTCGGGGAGCGGAGAGAACGATGAGAGACTACCCGATGAAGACCTACACTACAAAGAGACAGGACGCCCAGAGGTATCAATACCCAACTTTAACCTGGAGGACACTGCAGATAACCTGGAAGACACTGCGGAGGCCCGGACAGCGGAGGAACCAGAATCCACTGCCCTAGAGGCACCCCAACCGGCTTTGCGCCGATCACTGAGAACTGCAAAACCTCCTGACAGACTCACTTATACCAACTTTTAAGAAACATCACCCCGATGGACTAAATCTAAAGAAGGGGTGAATGTAATGAAATCTGTTTGTCTTGATCCTGTATTTCCTGTATTCGTTTTGCACTCATGTATATTACCCTCCCCCACACTGTGTATAGTTTCACTTCCTCTTTCCTGACTAACCTGGAAGGTTCCAGGTCTTGGCTCTTGGCTCCGCCCCTGACTTCTCTTACATAAAGATCCCAGGATCTGTATGACTCATTCCTGTGAACCAGTCGGTGTGTTGAGATGTTAGCTCTGATCTTAGTGATTAAAAGCCAACTTGTTTAAGTCTATAACTTCTAGTTTTGTGGTTATTGAAGGCACATCAGTTGGGATAAATGGTTCATTCTCGGGTTGGCAATCAGTAACTAGTGGTGTTCCGCAGGGGTCAGTGCTGGGACCCCAACTCTTTACAATCTATATTAACGATTTGGAGGAAGGGACCAAGTGCAACATATCCAAGTTTGCCGACGATACAAAGATGGGAGGGAAAGCAGTGAGTGAGGAGGACATAAAAAAACCTGCAAAAGGACATAGACAGGCTAAGTGAGTGGGCAGAAATTTGGCAGATGGAATATAATGTTGGAAAGTGTGAGGTTATGCACTTTGGCAGAAAAAATCAAAGAGCAAGTTATTATCTAAATGGAGAGAAACTGCAAAGTGCTACAGTACAAAGGGATCTGGGGGTCCTGGTGCATGAAACACAGAAGGTTAGTATGCAGGTACAGCAGGTGATCAGGAAGGCCAATGGAATCTTGGCTTTTATTGCAAGGGGGATGGAGTATAAAAGCAGGGAAGTCTTGCTGCAGTTATACAGGGTACTGGTGAGGCCACACCTGGAATACTGCGTACAGTTTTGGTTTCCATATTTAAGAAAAGACATACTTGCTCTCGAGGCAGTTCAGAGAAGGTTCACTCGGTTGATTCCGGAGATGTGGGGGTTGACTTATGAGGAAAGGTTGAGTAGGTTGGGCCTCTACTCATTGGAATTCAGAAGAATGAGAGGCGATCTTATCGAAGCATATAAGATTGTGAGGGGGCTTGATCGGGTGGATGCGGTGAGGATGTTTCCACTGATGGGTGAGACTAGAACTAGGGGGCATAATCTTAGAATAAGGGGCTGCCCTTTCAAAACTGAGATGAGGAGAAACTTCTTCACTCAGAGGGTAGTAAATCTATGGAATTTGCTACCTCAGAGAGCTGTGGAAGCTGCAACATTAAATAAATTTAAAACAGAGATAGACAGTTTCCTAGCTGATAAGAGAATTAGGGGTTACGGGGAGCGGGCAGGGAGTGAGTCTAGGTTCGGGTCAGCCATGATCCTATTGAATGGCGGAGCAGGCCCGAGGGGCCGTATGGCCTACTCCTGCTCCTACTTCTTATGGAACCAACCAGGGAACAGGCTATTTTAGATTTTGTTTTCTGTAATGAGACAGAGTTAATTAGTAATCTCATAGTAAAGGATCCTCTGGGGAAGAGTGATCATAATATGATAAGAATGTCATTTTCAAACTCAATGTGAAATTCTAAGTCCAACAATAGAGTCTTAAACTTAAAGCCAATTCCGTAGGTATGAGGGGCGAGTTGGCTGAAGTAGATTGGGAAATTAGATTAAAAGGTATGACAGTAGATATAAGTAGTGACAATCCTTTAAAGAAATATTCCAAAATTCTCAACGAATATACATTCCATTGACAAATAAAAACTCCATGGGAAAAGTGAGCCATCCGTGGCTACCTAAAGAAGTTAAGGATAGTATTAGATTAAAAGAGGCTTATAATGTTGTAAAGAATAGTAGTTAGCCTGAAGATTGGGAGAGATTTAGAAACCAGCAAAGGATGACCAAAAAATTAATAAAAAAAGGGAGAAAATAGAATGAGAGTAAATTAGCAAGAAATATAAAAACAGATTGTAAGAGCTTCTACAAGTATGTAAAAAAGAAAGAGAGTAGCAAAAGTAAGCATTGGTCGCTTAGAGGCTAAGACAGGAGATTGGGGAACAAGGAAAAAGCCGAGGCTTTAAACAAATATTTTGTATTTGCCTTCACAGTAGAAGACACAAAAAGTATACTAAAAATAGTGGGGAACCAAGGGGCTAATGAGAGAGAAGAACTTAAAGTAATTACTATCAGTAGAGAAAAAGTACTTGAGAAACTAATGGGACTAAAAGCCGACAAATCCCCTGGACTCAATGGCCTACATTCTAGGGTTCTAAAATAGGTGGTTGCATTGGTTGTGATCTTGCAAAATCCCCTAGATTCAGGAAAGGTCCCAGCGGATTGGAAGGTAGCAAATGTAACCCTGCTATTCAAGAAAGGAGGGAGAGAGAAAACTGAGAACTACAGGCCAGTTAGCCTGACATCAGTCGTCGGGGAAAATGCTGGAATCCATTATTAAGGAAGTGGTAACAGGGCACTTAGAAAATCATATGATTAGGCAGAGTCAACATGGTTTAATGAAAGCTAAATCGTGTTTGACAAATTTATTAGAGTTTTTTGAGGATGTAACTAGCAGGGTTGATAAAGGGGAACCAGTGGATGTGTATATTTGGATTTCCAAAAGGCATTCAATAAGGTGCCACATAAAAGGTTGTTAAGCAAGATAAGGGCACATGGGGTTGGTGGTAAGGTATTAGCATGGATAAAGGATTGGTTAACTGACAGAAAACAGAGAGTAGGGATAAATGGATAATTTTCAGATTGGCAGGCTGTAACTAGTGGGGTGCCGTAAGGATCAGTGCTTGGGCCTCAGCTATTTACAATCTATATTAATGACTTAGATGAAGGGACCGAGCTAGATGGAAAAGTAAGATGTGTGAGGACGCTGATGCGCTATCAATTACTCATAAAAGACGGAGAGTTAGGAGAGTAACTAAAGGCTTTTATTAGCAAAGAACAGAGCATGCCTCTCGTGGTTGACTGGGTTCCAAGAAGGCAGGGGGCTGCAGGTCAATCACCTTTATACCTGGGCCTGTGGGTGGAGCCAGCCGAGACATGTTGAGGCATGCATAGGTACAACAGTGTGCAACAACAACAACAACAGTGAATAACAATAACAGTGGTTTACCACATTCACCCCTTGTTTAAAATTGAGTCCGGCGGGGTGAAGTGTACTAAAGGTTCGTGTAAGTAAGTCTATCAGGTGGCCTTGTATGCCGTCCTGATCGTTGTGGTGGCGGCGGTGATGGTGCAGCATCCAATGTTGAATCTGGCGTCTCATTGAGTGGTTGGGTGGTCAATGACGGGTCCTGGGGCTGCGGCATGCCGTCTAGCGGGGTTGGGTTGTGGGTAGTGGTGGATGGCAATGGTAGTGTTTCAGGGGCACCCAAAGGTGCGAGATCTCGTGTGGGGGCTGTGTCCTCCCGCCCGTCCGGGTACGCTACGTAAGCGTACTGGGGGTAGGCGTGGGTAGTGGTGGGTGGCGAGGGAGGTGTTTCGGGAGCACCCGAAGGTGCGAGGTCTCGTATGGAGACTGTGTCCTCCCGCCCGTCCGGGTACACCACGTAAGCATACTGAGGGTTGGCATGGAGGAGGCTCACCCTCTCGACCAGGGGGTCAGTCTTATGGGACCTCACGTGCTTCCGCAGTAGGACGGGTCCTGGAGAAGTCAGCCATGTCGGTAACGAGATCCCCGATGTGGACTTCCTGGGGAAGGAGAACATTCTCTCGTGAGGGGTAGCATTGGTGGCTGTACAGAGCAGTGGCCGAATGGAATGGAGTGCCGCAGGGAGGACTTCCTGCAAGCGAGAGGTCGGAAGGCCCTTAGATTTCAAGTTTAAAAGGACTGCCTTCCAGACCGTCGCATTCTCCCTTTCCACCTGGCCATTCCCCCAGGGGTTGTATCTGGTGGTCCTGCTTGTAGCGATACCTCTCGAGAGCAGGTACTGCCGGAGTTCGTCGCTCATAAAGGATGAGCCCCTGTCGCTATGAATATAGCTAGGGAAACCGAACAAGGCGAAGAGGTTATTCAGACATTTAATGACCGTGGTACTGGTCATGTCTGAGCAAGGGATGGCAAACGGGAAAACTCATCAATTATGTTGAGGAAGTACACATTGCGGTCGGAGGAGGGGAGGGGCCCTTTAAAATCGACGCTCAGCCGTTCAAAGGGGCGCGTGGCTTTGATCAGGCTTGCTCTGTCTGGCCTATAAAAATGCGGTTTGCACTCGGCACAGATTTGGCAGTTCCTGGTCATGGTTCTGACCTCCTCGATGGAGTAGGGCAGGTTACGGGATTTGATGAAGTGAAAAAACCCGGTGACCCCGGGTGGCAGAGGTCATTGTGGAGGGTCTTCAGTCTATCGACCTGCGCGTTGGCGCATGTACCACGTGATAGGGCATCTGGGGGCTCATTGAGTTTCCCGGGCCGGTACAAGATATCGTAATTGTAGGTGGAGAGTTCGATTCTTCACCTCAAGATCTTGTCGTTCTTGATTTTGCCCCTCTGCTTATTATTAAACATAAAAGCTACTGAACGCTGGTCAGTGAGCAGGGTAAATCGTTTTCCGGCCAGGTAATGCCTCCAATGTCGCACAGCTTCCACAATGGCCTGGGCCTCCTTTTCGACAGAGGAGTGTCGAATCTCGGGGCCCTGGAGGGTCCTTGAGAAAAAGGCCACGGGTCTCCCCGCCTGGTTAAGGGTTGCAGCTAGGGCAAAGTCGGATGCGTCGCTCTCCACTTGGAAAGGGATGGACTCATCCACTGCGTGCATTGTGGCCTTCGCAATATCTCCTTTTATGAGAGTGAAGGCTGCACAGGCCTCTGCTGCCAGGGGGAAGGAGGTGGACTTGATGAGGGGTCTGGCTTTGTCCGCATAGTTGGGCACCCACTGAGCATAGTACGAGAAAAACCCTAGGCATCTCTTCAGTGCTTTTTGGCAGTGGGGGAGGGGGAGCTCCATAAGGGGGCGCATCCTGTCGGGGTCGGGGCCGATGACTCCGTTCTCCACTACACAGCCAAGAATGGCAAGGCGCTTGGTACGAAACATACATTTGTCCTTGTTGTATGTTAGGTTCAGCCGCTGGGCCGTACGGAGGAATTTCTCTAGATTAACATCATGGTCCTGCTGGTCGCGGCCGCAGATGGTGACGTTGTCTAGATAGGGGAAAGTGGCCTGGAGCGCGTTCTGGTCAACCATCCAGTCCATCTCCCGTTGGAAGACTGAAACCCCGTTGGTGACGCCGAAGGGAAATCTGAGGAAGTGGTAGAGACGACCGTCAGCTTCAAAAGCTGTGTACTGGCGGTCCTCAGCCCTGATGGGGAGCTGGTGGTATGCCGACTTCAGATCAATCGTCGAGAACACCCGGTATTGTGCTATCTGATTGACCATGTCAGATATGCGGGGGAGTGGGTATGCATCTAGCTGGGTGTAGCGATTGATCGTCTGGCTGTAGTCAATAACTAGGCGCTGTTTTTCGCCAGTCTTCACTACCACCACTTGTGCTCGCCATGGGCTGGTGCTACTTTCAATAATCCCTTCCTTCAGGAGTCTTGCTACCTCGGATTTAATGAAGCTCCTATCCCTGGCACTGTAACGCCTGCTTTTGGTAGCGATGGGCTTACAGTCGCGGGTGAGGTTAGCGAACAAGGAGGGGGGGGGGACTTTAAGGGTGGAGAGGCTGCAAATGGTGCGCGGCGGGCGATTTAAAAGCTGCTGGCTGCAGACTGTGAGTGGGGGGAGGGGTCCGTCGTACGCTAATGTGACACTTTTAAGGTGGCACTGAAAATCCAACCCCAGTAGAACGGCAGCGCAGAGATGGGGCAGGACCAGGAGTTTAAAATTTTTGTATTCTGTGCCCCTTACTGAAAGGGTCACTACACAGTAGCCACCGACGTCCGCTGACTGGGCTTTGGAAGCCAAAGAGATCCGATGTCGCGTCGGCAGGACCGGGAGAGAGTAACTGCGCACCGTGTCGGGGTGGATAAAGCTTTCCGTGCTCCCGCTGTCAAAAAGGCAGGTAGTGGCGCGGCCGTTTACCGTAATGTCCATCATGGACCTGGACAGTTGATGAGGGAGAGATTGGTCCAGCGTCACGGAGGCCAGCGTATGGTCGAGCGAGTCGATGTGGTCGTCAGATGAGGCGGTGGTTGAGTCCGGGTCCCCCGTGGTTGAAGTTCGAGACGTCCGAGATGGCGGACAAAATGGCGGCGCCCATGGTCCCGATCCCCACGCGGCTGGGGGAGCCCAAGATGGCTGCCCCCACGGTTCGCACGCGGCGCTGCTGGCGTTAGCGGTTTTACCTTTGCAGGCGCTGACATAGTGTCCTTTCTTCCCGCAGCCGGAGCAGGTAGCGTTTCTCGCCGGGCAGCGTGCTCTGGGGTGTTTTGCCTGGCCACAAAAATAAAATTTCTGTGCCTTGGACATCGCAGCAGCAGTTGAAGGTGGCGGTCCCATGACCCAAGGTTGTGGCGTCCACGTTGCGGAGTGGTTAGGGGAGAAGGCGTCCATATTCCTGTGGGCCGCGTCGAGCGAGAGCGCGAGGGACACTGCCTTTCTCAGGTCCATTTCTCCCTTTTCCAACAGTCTCTGCCGGGAGCAGTCGGACCTTAGACCCGCAACGAAAGCATCTCGGATCAGTCCCTCCGTGTGTGCTGCGGCTGATACTTCTTTGCAATCGCAGTCTCAGCCGAATATCCGTAGTGCCCGTAGGAAGGCCTCCACCGATTCCCCGGGCTGCTGTCTGCGGGATCTTAAGAGGTGCCTGGCATAGACCGTATTTACCGGGCGTGCGTATTGCCCTTTTAGCAGATTGATAGCCACCGCGTAGGTCGTCGCGTCCTGGATTATTGTATAAACTTGGTGGCTCACCTTTGAGGCCAGGATTTCCAACTTGTTTTCGTCCAGGGTCACAGTTGAGGCTTGCAGGTAGGCCTCGAAGCAACGCAGCCAATGCGCGAATTTGGTAGCCGAACCCGCTTCTTGGGGGTCTAGGTCCAGGCATGTTGGTCTGAGGGCTCGCAGCAGCTCCTGCTGCTCAGCGTTTGGTGCAACAGCCTACTGTTCAGCGTTTGTCGACATTTTGTTTTTGCTAATAAAATTGATGCGCTATCAATTACTCATAAAAGACGGAGAGTTAGGAGAGTAACTAAAGGCTTTTATTAGCAAAGAACAGAGCATGCCTCTCATGGTTGACTGGGTTCCAAGAAGGCAGAGGGCTGCAGGTCAATCACCTTTATACCTGGGCCTGTGGGTGGAGCCAGCCGAGACATGTTGAGGCATGCATAGGTACAACAGTGTGCAACAACAACAAGTGAATAACAATAACAGTGGTTTACCACAGACGCAAAGAGCCTGCAGAGGAATATAGACATGTTAAGTGAGTAGGCAATAAAGTGGCAGACTGAGTATAATGTGGGGAAATATGAGGTTATTCACTTTGGTAGGGAGAATAACACTCTCTTCCTCAGGCGACCCAAGGCTGCTGCCACACTGAAGGCAGTGTTGGACTTCGTCATCGACGTCTGCCCTTATTGACAGTAGGCTCCCGAGGTATGGAAAGTGGTCCATGTTGTCCAAGGCCTTGTCGTGGATTTTGATAATCGGGGGGGCAAAACTGTGTGGCGGGGGCAGGTTGGTAGAGGACCTTTGTCTTACGGATGTTTAGTGTAAGGCCCATGCTCTCGTACGCTTCGGTGAAGGTGTTGATGATGGTTTGGAGTTCGACCTCCGAGTGTGCGCAGACGCAAGTGTTGTCTGCATATTGTAATTCAATGACAGAGGATGGGACGACCTTGGATCTGGACTGGAGGCGACGGAGGCTGAACTGCTTCCCGTTTGTTCTGTAGATTAGCTCCACTCCAGTGGGGAGCTTACTGAGGGTGAGATGGAGCATTGCAGCAAGAAAGATCGAGAAGAGTGTTGGTGCAATGACACAGCCTTGCTTGACCCTGGTCGGGACGTGAATTGGGTCTGTGGTGGATCCATTGGTCAGGATCACGGCTTGCATGTCGACGTGAAGCAGGCAGAGGATGGTGACAAACTTTTGAGGGCAGCCGAATTTGAGGAGGACACTCCATAATCCCTCACAGTTGACAGTATCGAAGGCCTTTGTGAGGTCAAAGAAGGCCATGTACAGCGGTTGGTGCTGTTCCCTGCATTTCTCTTGTAGTTGACGCGGGGTGAAGATCATGTCCATTGTGCCCCTTAGTGGGCGGAATCCGCATTGCGACTCTGGGAGGAGCTCTTCAGCCACTGGCAGAAGGCGATTAAGGAGGATTCTTGTGATGACTTTCCCTGTGGCAGACAGCAAGGAAACTCCTCTGTAATTACCGCAATTGGACTCATCACCTTTCTTGAAGATTGTCACGAAGACCAGGACCTCAAACCTGGCACTAAGCTCATGGTCTGCAGAGCAGTAGTGATACCTGCCCTCCTGTATGCTTCAGAGACATAGACCATGTACAGCAGGCACCTCAAAGCACTGGAGAGGTACCACCAACACTGTCTCCGCAAGATCCTGCAAATCCATTGGCAGGATAGGCGCACCGTCAGTGTTCTCGCTCAGGCCAACATCCCCAGCATCGAAGATCTGACCACGCTCGATCAGCTCCGATGGACGGGCCACAATGTCCGCATGCCCAATACGAGACTCCCAAAACAAGCGCTGTACTCGGAGCTCCGACACGGCAAGAGGAAACGCTTCAGGGACACCCTCAAAGCCTCCTTGAAAAAGTGCAACATCTCCACCAACACCTGGGAATCCCTGGCCCAAGACTGCACAAAGTGGAGGAGAAGCATCCGGGAAGACGCCGAACACCGAGTCTCTTCGCCGGGAGCAAGCGGAAGCCAAGCGCAAACAGCTGAAGGAACGCAAGCACCCCACCCACCCCTTCAACCACCATCTGCCCCACCTGTGACAAAGACTGTAGGTCCCGCATTGGACTCATTAGTCACCTGTGAACTCATGTTAGTGTGGAAGCAAGTCCTCCTCGGTCCCGAGGGACTACCTAAGAAGAAGAATAGAAAAACAGAATATTTTTTAAATGGTGAGAAACTATTAAATGTTGGTGTTCAGAGAGATTTGGGTGTCCTTGTACAAGAAACGCAGAGTTAGCATGCAGGTACAGCAAGCAATTAGGAAGGCAAATGGCATGTTGTCCTTTATTGCTAGAGGGTTGGAGTATAAGAGCAAGGAAGTCTTGTTACAATTGTACAGGGCTCTGATGAGATCATACCTGGAGTACTGGGCACAGTTTTGGTCTCCTTATTTAAGGAAGGATATACTTGCCTTAGAGGCAGTGCAACGAAGGTTCACTAGATTGATCCCCGAGATGAGAGGGCTGTCCTATGAGGAGAGATTGAGCCTATACTCTGGAGTTTAGAAGAATGAGAGGTGATCTCATTGAAACATACAAGATTCTGAGGGGGATTGACAGGGTAGATGCTGAGAGATTGTTTCCTCTGGCTGGAGAGTTGAGAACTAGGGGGCAGAGTCTCAGGATAATGGGCCAGCCTTTTAAGACTGAGATGAGGAGGAATTTCTTCACTCAGAGGGTTGTGAATCTTTAGAATTCTCTGACCCAAAGTGATGTGGATGCTCAATCGTTGAGTATATTCAAGGCTGAGAGAAGATAGATTTGTGGACTCCAGAGGAATTAAGGGATATGGGGATTGGGCAGGAAAGTGGCAGGAAGCCATTCAATAAGATCAGTCATCTTATCTTATTGAATGGCAGAGCAGGCTTGAGGGACTGTATGGCCTACTCCTGCTCCTAATTCTTATGTTCTTAAATACTGGGGATAAAAGATTTCAAGTTAGCTTCTGGTATTGGTTACACATTACATTACAAGCTGTTCATTGTGTAATTTTGGGGCTTTTCCGGTGTTGGATGCCAGCACCTTTTGTCTGGGGGGATGATGTCTACAAAAGGAAATTAAAGAGTATTGGGCCCATAGCTTAACAAAATCCATTACACAAGGAGTCTGTGTTGCGAGCCCCTAGCCTGTATTTTTAATAGCTCACTGCATTCTGGAATGGTTCCTATAAACTGGAAGGAGGCTAATGTAGTCCCCATCTTTAAAAAAGGTGACAAGACAGACCCAGGTAACTATAGGCCCATTAGTTTAACATCAGTACTGTAATAGGTAAGATGCTTGACGGAATCATTTTCCAAAAAGCTTTTGATAAGGTACCGCATAAGAGGTTTCTCTCGAAGATCGAAGCCTCTGGTATTAGTGATAATCTATTCAGAACTGGGTGGCAGGACATAGGCAAAAAGTAGTTGTAGATGGATTTGGATCTTTTTGGAGACTGGTCACCAGTGGTGTCCTGCAGGGATCAGTGTTGGGACCGTTGCTCTTCATTATTTTTATTAATGATCTGGATGTAGGTGTTGGGGGCACAATCTGCAAATTTGCAGACGATACCAAGATCTGTGCGAGTGTTAGAGGTGATGCTAGGCCACTAGACTAATTCCCAATCTAAAGCATCTTCGTTATCAAGATAAGCTAAAAGAGTTCGGACTCTATACCTTAGAGAGGTGTAGATGTAGGGGGGATCTGATTGAAGTTTATAAGATAATGAAAGGAATAGACAGTTTATTTCAATTAAATAGGTTAGGCAGGACTAGGGGTCACAAATTTAAGTTGTATAAGGCTAGATCTAGGTTAGATGTGAGGAGATGGTTCTTTTCCCAGAGAATGGTGGACCTCTGGAACAAGCTGCCGTCTCGTGGAATTCCTTCAAGCGAGAGCTGGATTTGTTTCTAGCTGGGGCAGAGATCACCTTTTACAGAAGGAAGGTACTGCAGGGAATTCAGGGCTAGAGTGATCTCCTGCACTAGTTTTGATCTCCTAGATGGGTCGGAGAAGAATTTTCCCCCCAAATTGGTGCGCGTTTAAAAAAAAATTTTGCCTCTCCCAGGAGATCACATGGTTTCAGGTGGGGTGGAGTGTATATGTTGTGATACACAAGGTATCGCAATTGAGAGAGGCAGGCTCAATGGACCAGATGGTCTTTACCTGTCCGTCATTGTTTGTATGTTCATTCACACACACACTCGCTTTATACACACTCACAGCTGTTACATACTCTCTCATACAGTTACACATACTCAACATAAACGTTAGAAGATTTTGAAATTTGTTCTCCAGCTTTTCATCAAATAATTTTGGAAAAATAACAGAAACTGCAGGAAGCAAAACAGAAACATTCCAGCATTGGCTAGATTAAATGCTACTGATGTACCCTGGGAAAGTATGCCACCGTCTCCGAAACCAGACACAGACTGGGCTCCTGCTCACCGTCTCCAAATCCAGGCACGGGGATAGGAGAGATGTACAGGGGGGCAGGAGATGAGATGTACGGGGGGGGGGGGGGGGCAGGAGATTAGATGTACAGGGGCAGGAGATGAGATACACCTGGGATCTGATCTGCACACAATCGCCTATTAATAGTGTAAGTTGAAGTAAGAATTTCAAAAATAACCTGCCCTGGAGTGAACTTGCACACCAGGGCCAGTGACAGTTCAGATATTGATCACAATCATCTGTTGCCCGTGCAGTGACCTTGATGCTGAAGGTTGTGCAGTGTAAGGCGGGTCCCCAGCAGGGTCTGCCTATTTGGCATATTTGAAATGACTGCACGGTTATGTTACTTGCAGCCAGGAATCCAGGCCACGTGGCTGCCTGGAATTTGGACATGGATGCAAAAGCAGCATGGGTCAAGAAGGACAAATGGTTTATAATTTACCCGTTTAAAAAGAAAAGGCTGTGCTGACTCTCGCTGTGGCAGTTTCCAGGGGTATCAACTTCTCCAGCCACTCATTCTCTACATACGATCGCAGAGAGCACTGGCAGCGTGTCCACACAAAGAGACCACAGTGGAGCCCGATCCGGCCCTCACCCAATCACCGCTCACGCTTTCTGGCACGATTCACTAGTTATCAAGACTAGGATCCCTGGGGGCTTCTCCCCTTCCTAGACCAGCGTGCTGAGGCCAATTGCAGCACCCCAACTGAGATCCACATGGACTGGGGATGGACTGTGTGACTTTCCTTACCAATCTACAAAACTCAGAAAAGCTGAAGAATTCCCAAAAAAATGTAGTGAAGAAAAAAAAACTTTCATTTATATACCGCCTGTCACGATCTCAGGACGTCCTGAGGTGCTTTACAGCCAATTAAATACTTTTGAAGTCTAGTCACTGATGTAATGTGGGGAAATGCAGGATCTTTTACGTACACCCGAGGGGACAGACAGGGCCTCGGTTTAACGCCTCATCCAAAAGACGGCAGCGCTCCCTCAGTACTGTACTGAGTGGTCATCTGGATTATGTGCTCAATTCTCTGGCATGGGCCTTGAACCCACAACCTTCTGACTCGGGTGAGAGTGCTACCCACTGAGCCATGGCTGACACTGCGCACATTTGCAGGTCCCCAAGACTTTGGCCAACCAGCACCTAAGCTCTCTGGACTTAGGTAAGAAACATGTGCCCTACAAAGAGAGCGTTTTAGGACATTTTCCTACATTAAAGGCACAATATAAATACAAGTTGTTGTTGTTTTTGCACTCCATATGGGACAAGCAGAAAGTCTACTGGTGTGGATTTCTCAGTAGGTTGGGTTGGAGACTGTAAGACGGTTTCTGTTGGCGTTGAGATACTCAGTTGATCAAAAATAAATGTTTCCACATGAAGAACGGTCACCGGGGTGAGGTAGTAGAGGGCAGCTGCCGCCTGTGGGACTGCGGCCCAGCAAGAGTCAGCAACTTCAGGACAGGAGAGAGGAAATGGGGGTGGATACAAATCAAAACCTGCAACACCAGCCTTCTCATTTTTACTGTGTTGAGATGACTACAGGCACAAAGGGTCAGTAGAGCAGGCTGTCTGAAAAGAAAGTCTGAATCAATCAGGCAAAACATCAGAGCTCTGGTAATCAACATGGACAATGCATAGTTCAATAGAACGTCAAATGACATCATGGTGCCTGTGAATTCCCTAACCACCAGGCTGTCGGAATCAAACACTAGCCACACGCAAATCTGATACTTTTCATGTCGCAGTTAAATTGGCCTCAATGTGGAATAGAATTGGTTTCACAGGCTAAAAAAAGCAGGTCAATGTGTGAATGATCCACAGAGCACCCAGATCACAACTGACTGACCCCAAATGTCTTTTGAAAGGGGGATGCAGACCGTTTAAAAATTTATTTAAAAATAGGGCCAGTCACACACCCCTTACCCAGTCAGGCAGCCTGCCTGGAGCATGGATCAAATTTCCTCTTCATGACCAAGGATGTTTCCGTGTTCAATGACCTTGAGACTAAACCATGAGTCAGGGGAATGTTACAGCAGGTCACAATGACACTGCTTTTTAAACCAAACCACTTCCTTTCCTCACCTGTACACCTTGACAATTGATATTTGACCGACTCACATTCACATTAAAGTTAACACATGCTTCTGCTCCGGTTCCAGCACTCCTGTTGTACATTTGACATCATTGTCGAGTAAAACTGTTACTTGTTCAATGACAAAACCTTATGCTATTGTGGCAGTCTTAACCAACTTTTAATGTTGACCTTACATGTGATGTACTGAAAGATCTGATTCCCCTGTGCGGGGGGCGGGGAAAGAGTCCTTGGGCCCCTCCCCCATACCAGCAGAGAACTGGCAGTGATTCAGAGCCTCAGCCCAACAGGCGGGGGAGGGTGGGAATAAAGCAACTAAAAGCCAACAAGAGAAAATTCAAAACCAACAGGCAAATCCACTGAACTGAGGTGATGTTTTCAAAAGGAAAATTAAATGAAAATCTCATTTTGTTCCAGCCACTATCCCAAGGGCCAAATGGAAACCTGTGGCTGTGAAACTTCCTTATCACCATCAGGCCAGGGGCAGGTCTGGCATTTTGACCTCTCAGAACAGGCCGACATTTGACTCGCTCGAGTCCCTGATGCCCTTGATTATGCAGCAGCTGCTGAATCAGTGCCGCAGCAAATCAGCAGCTGCTCCAGTTTATACATGTACCCTGTCTGCAAGTACTCCACATAGATGGACAATTTCTATACACTGAACCCCAAGTGACTTAGAGTCCCAGGAACTGCACACTCTGTCTCTTACCTTGCACTTTCCGTTTGCAGCTCCTTCCAATTTCTGGTCAGAGAGACATGCAGAAGGCCCACTTTCACGCCTTTGCCAATGCCACCTCAAGCCAACCAAGTCAGTCACTGCGAGATGCACCTGTGTGATCTTCAGAAGACTCTCCTGTTTTTACCTTGTTCATATTACAGCCTTGGAGCGGTTGTCAGCAGCAGCTTTAGGGGCTGGGACATGATGTAAATGAAACAGTCCTACAGGTATCAGCAGCAGATTTGGGTACAGGAGTGTGGTGGTTATGGTGCTAGATTAATAACCCTGAGGTCAGGAGTTCAACTCCACCACAGCATGTTCTGAGTTAGCTTTAGGGAAGGAGTGACCAGGAAAGCTGTTGTTTTTGTTGGATAAACCCAACTGGTTCACCAAGGTCCTTCATGAAGGGTTCCTGCCACCCTTACCCTGTATGTGACCCCAGTGCACACTATGTGATTGACTCTTAATACCCTGAGGGCAACAAGGGATGGGTAATAAATGTGACCTGCCCAGCATTGCTCCCCCTCCCCCGAGAGCAACGTGCACTTTCCTCCTCTGTGACCTTCGAAGGGTCATCGACCTGAAACGTTAACTCTGTTTTTCTTTCTCTACAGATGCTGTCTGACCTGCTGAGTGTTTCCAGCATTTTCTGTTGTTATCTCAGATTTCCAGCGTCCGAAGTATTTTGCTATTGTCATGGAGAGGGGTATCTGGCCATCGGCACCCATTTTTCTTATTGTATTTATTTTCCTATATTTCTTCCCTCTGCCTTCGCGTGTTGGGGCATGATTCCACTGCTGCTGGTATCTTGCTCAAGTGGCCATTCTTCATGCATGAGCCTAAATTATGGGCGTCAGCAGGTTATTCGACTACAGGGGCATTACAGTGCCTGTCCACACCTGACATCCACACAGATATACTCTCCACAGGAGTCACAAAATAATGGGAACCCTGCCTGATATTTACAGGGGCACAGAGGTCAATGAGGGCAACCCAACTGCAACGCTGGCGAGTCAAACAAACAGAACCAGGCCAAAAGCAAGGAAACGATGATAGAAATGTTACATTTTTTTTTAAAAGGTGCTTCTAATTGTAATGTATGTACCTTTAAGGGGGGGAACTACTTTCTACAGCTCATGTATACTGTAGTACCGGCAGTGACCACACCTGTATATAACACTGAGTAGTAATCTGTTGTTTCAGTTGCAGTTTGAACCACGTTGAGTAAACACCTGTTGTACCGTTCTCTGCAGTCCTTTTCTTATTATTACACGGACGTAACAGTGGCGATGAGCAAGTTCGAACCTACCTGCAACTCTGCATCACCTCCCAGGGATTCGCTCCTGGAGAACAGTGGAAGAAGGTCGAGTCCAGAAGCACGGGCGTCGACCACGGGCAACCGCCCAGTCATCCAGCGGAGATTTGAGCATCGCAGGGGAGGCTGTCGAGAGCCAGGCTTGGTTTTCCAGTCACGGTGGTCCAGCGAAATGGGCTGGCAACAAGTACTGCGCAGACCCTTCCCGGACAGCGACGGGCTAGAGCCCGACCGAGCGGCACAGAAAAAGGCCGAGCAGTGTCGACGGGGGAGAGAGAGAGGGCAGAGCGCAGCCGGTGTTCAGGACCGAGCAGCGTCAACGGGGGAGAGAGGCGAGAGAGAGCAGATCGCAGCCGGTGTTCAAGGGCCGAGCAGCGTCAACGGGGGAGAGAGGCGCGCAGGAAAACGCGAGGCGCTGCCATTGCCACGAGGACCGCAGAGCGGCATTGGCAGCAGCGCAGGAGCAGCACACGAAACCCACAGGGCGTCGCCATTTGCCACGAGGGCCGCCGAGAGCGGCGTTGGCAGCAGCGCAGGAGACGCCATTTTAAGCCGCAGCGGGGAAGAAAGGAAAGCGCGGGAGACGCCATTTTAAGCCAGTCTAACCACACCCAAAAATGCCGAAGAGTGGCAGTATCACAGCGTTCGACAATGAAGTCGAAGATTGGACGACATATGTCGAACGCATAGAAGTATACTGCAAGGCGAATGAAGTGCCAGATGACAAGAAAGCGCTGGTATTGTTGAATTCAATGGGTGCAAAAACGTATGGCTTACTACGAAACCTAGTAACCCCAGAGAAGCCAGTAGAAAAGGATTTTGAAAACATAGTGTCAATCCTACAGGACCACTTAAACCCCACACCGCTGCTGATAGCAGAAAGATTTAAGTTTCACAAAAGGAACCAGCATAAAGATGAAAGTAATGCTGAGTATTTAACGGAACTGCGCAAGCTATCGAAACACTGCCAGTTTGGAACGGGACTAGCAGATACTTTAAGGGACAAGTTTGTGTGTGGGCTTCAAAGTGAAGGAACCCAGAAACGGCTTCTATCAGAAAAGGATCTTACGCTGGACAAGGCTTTCAGCATTGCAGTATCACACGAAGCAGCAGCACGGGGCGCTGCAGAGATACAACGGAGACTGCAAGAATATGGCACAAATGAAATGTCATACGGAACAGTGAAGTGCTATCGCTGCGGCAGAACAACACACGACCACAATGATTGCTGGTTCAAGGACAAAGTGTGCAGACAGTGTGGAAAAGTAGGACACATAGCAAGAGTCTGCAGGTCGGGAAAGAAAACCAGCAGCAAGAAATCTCCACAGGAGAAGTACAAGAAGGTACATAAGGTGACGGAGAGTAGTTCAGACGAACAGAAGAGTGATACAGACTCCGGAAGCAAGGAGCTGGGTTGTCTGAAACTACATAATGTGATCAAAACGGAGGATCACCAAACTATCTGGGTCACGCTCAAGATAGCAGGAGTCCAAGTGAAAATGGAATTTGACACAGGATCAGCCCTAACAGTCATAAACCGAAGGGACTACAAGCGGCTATTCTCACATACACCCTTGAGAAATACAAAGATTGTCTTGAAGACGTACACGGGGCAAAAAGTCTACCCCAAAGGAAAAATAAGGGTGAACGTTATATATAACGGCAAGGAAACACCAAAAATGGACCTATATGTATTGCCAGATGGAGGACCACCACTACTAGGACGTGAATGGATCCGGAAGATACAGCTAGATTGGCATTCCATACAACCACTGGCTGTAGATGCCAAAAAGGATGACGACGTCACACCTGAACGACTGTCAAAAATGCTAACTGACGCACAAGAAGTGTTCCAGCAGGGACTCGGAACACTAAAAGGCATAACAGCGACGATCAAAATAGAGGAAAATGCAAGCCCAAAGTTTTTGAAGTCCAGACCAGTACCTTATGCGATCCACCCAGCTGTCGAAGCAGAGCTGGAAGGTTTGGAACGTTCAGGAGTACGGTCCAAAGTGGACTGGAGCGAGTGGGCTACACCCATCGTTCCTGTAATGAAGAGGTCGTTGAGTAATACGCCTGGGGAACCAAAGAAGGTTCGCATCTGTGGGGACTTTAAGGTGACAGTGAACCCAGTCCTTCACACGGTACAATATCCGCTTCCACGGATTGAAGATATTTTCGCCTCGCTATCTGGAGGGAAACGCTTCACTAAGATTGATCTGGCCCAGGCGTACCTGCAAATGGAGGTAGAAGAAGCCTCGAAACAGTACCTCACGATCAACACTCATAAAGGCCTCTACCAATACAACCGGCTGGTGTTCGGGGTAGCATCAGCTCCGGCTATTTGGCAAAGGGCAATGGAACAAGTCCTGCAAGGGATTCCAGGGACCCAGTGTTATTTGGATGACATCCTGGTCACGGGCGAAAATGACAGTGATCACCTCGCCAACCTGGAGCAGGTGCTCACTAGATTTAAGGAATATGGGCTCCGAGCTAATCGCTACAAATGCAAGTTTCTCCAGAAGCAGATCTCGTATTGTGGCCACGTTATTGCTAAAGAGGGGTTACATAAGTCCCCTGAAAAAATTGAGGCAGTAGTCAAGGCTCCAGCACCGGAAAATGTGTTGCAACTGAGGTCGTTCCTCGGGCTGGTGAACTACTACCATAAGTTCTTGCCGAATTTGTCTACAGTACTACACCCACTGAACACCCTACTGCAAACGGGGGTACCATGTAAGTGGAGTGACGAATGTAAACGAGCTTTCCAGAAGAGCAAAGCATTGATCACATCAAAAGAGGTGTTGGCTCATTTCAACCCAGCACTACCAATTCGGTTGGCGTGTGATGCATCACCCTATGGTATTGGAGCAGTGCTGTCGCTCAAATTCCCGGACGGCTCGGAGAGGCCGGTAGCCTTTGCGTCTCGGTCACTAACCTCAGCTGAGTGTAACTACGCCCAGATTGACAGGGAGGCCCTCAGCCTAGTGTGGGGAGTGAAAAAGTTTAATCACTATCTGCACGGGCAGAAGTTCACCTTGCTGACTGACCACCAACCACTTGTCTCCATCTTTAATCCAAAGAAGGGCGTTCCAGTGATGACTGCGCAACGGCTACAAAGATGGTCCTTTTTTCTAGGGGCGCACCAATATGAAATCGAGTATAAGGGCATGAAACAGCATGGAAACGCTGATGGGCTATCACGCCTGCCACTGCCTACTGCGGAGGAAGCACCAGCAGTGGATCCTGTTGAAATATTTCATTCGACTATAATTGAATGCTTGCCAGTAACTAACGCTGGTATAGAGGAGACCCGAAATGACCCGACACTGTCTCAGGTATATGATTTGACAGTGAAGGGATGGCCAGCACATGGCGACTCACTGATGCCAGCATTCTCATCCAGAAGAGAACAGCTGTCAGTATGCCAGGGGACCTTGATGTGTGGATCCCGAGTGGTAATTCCACCCAAGTTAAGGGAGAGAGTGCTCAATGAGCTTCACGAAGGTCATCTGGGAGGGGTGAAAATGAAAAGCCTTACTAGGGCTTATGTGTGGTGGCCGGGGAGCGATCAGCAAATCGAGGACCTGACAAAGAACTGCTCAGGATGCCAGAAGGTCCAAAATGCACCACCACATGCCCCTCTGCACCCATGGGAGTGGCCCTCATCTCCATGGCAACGGGTGCATATTGATTTTGCTGGTCCACTCATGGACTCAATGTTTCTAATAGCCGGGGATGCGCACTCGAAATGGCCTGAGGTGATCAAAATGTCCTCCACCACCACGGAGAAAACTATTGCAGTCCTACGGACCATTTTTGCCAGGAACGGCTTGCCAGAGCAGATTTGCTCTGATAACGGACCACAGTGTGTGTCCGAAGAGTTTCGAAGATTTATGAAAAGGAATGGGTTAAGGCATTACACATCCGCCCCGTATCATCTAGCCACAAATGGATTGGCTGAGAGGTTTGTACAAACCTTTAAAAAAGCAGTAAAGGCCATGTGCGATGACAACATTCCACTGCAGCATAAGGCGGACAATTTCCTGTTAACCTACAGAAATGCGACACATGCAGTCACCAACCAGGCCCCGGCCATGATGTTCTTTAACCAAAGGTTGAGATCTCGTCTGGATTTGCTCAGACCAAATGTACGAAGAGATGTTGAGAGTAAGCAATTCCAGCACATCAATGAGAAGCTGACAAGGAGCTTCAATGTAGGGCAACCAGTCTTGGCCCGCGACTACCGAACAGAGAAATGGCAACCAGGAACGATATGCACACGGCAGGGGCCACTAATGTACACAGTGGACGTTGGGGAAGAGCATCGTGAGACGCCATGCTGACCAGATCCTAGAGTCACAGGAACGAGTCACCCCCATGCCTCGCCCATACGTACCTGGTGATGAACCCGACATACAGGTAGCATCTACCCCAGAAACAGTAGCATCGGAAGCTGATGAACCAACCAACGACAGGGGGCCAGAATCGCCTCCGCACCAAGAGCAAGACACTCGGGAAAGGCGCTATCCAGAAAGGATCAGGAAGCCTCCCCAAAGACTGAATTTATAATAGACTATTTTCAGCTAATGTTGCATGGTAAAAGTGTTAATTGTAATTAGTTTGATATTTGATTGTTAAATGAGTGTTATGGTACTGTTAATCTAAAAGGGGAGGAATTGTAATGTATGTACCTTTAAGGGGGGAACTACTTTCTACAGCTCATGCATACTGTAGTACCGGCAGTGACCACACCTGTATATAACGCTGAGTAGTAATCTGTTGTTTCAGTTGCAGTTTGAACCACGTTGAGTAAACACCTGTTGTACCGTTCTCTGCAGTCCTTTTCTTATTATTACACGGACGTAACACTAATGGTAAATCTCCCTTTCACAAAGAAGTCCATGTGGGAAAAGTCCCTCTTTATAGCGGAAGAAATGCTCAGAGAGGGTACTACCTGCTCAAAATACTCCCCTGACGTCGTCATGGAAAGAAAATGCGCAGCACAGATTTGTTACCTTTTAAAACTAGAAATCTTCAGACCTGCCTTGCTGGAGGCCCCTCACATCAGATCTCCTCCCTCCCCCATTGATACAAAGGCTGAATCAGGTGATGTTACTGACAAGGTGGAGCAGCTTCATGCTCGAGTGACTCCATTTATTTTAATGGAGAACACAAATATAGACTGACCTAGGAGTCAATTCCAAGACAACCAAACTCAATGTCTGCTGTGTACACAGTATCAACCTGAACTTATGCACTAAGCTACAGATTGAGTACACTCAATGAGGCTAACAGACTGGACAACTCTCCACCTCAATGGAAACAACAGACTGAAGAATCAGTGTTCAGTGTTAATGTACAGCCCATAGTTTGCTCCTCCTTGAAATGAAAGTGTCTGTCACTCACCGTACATTTTTCCTTCATCTGACAGGATAATTTTCCGCCTGCCACATGGTGGGTAGATGGCCAGTGCCTCCTGGAAGCTCTGCTCAATGTCAGGACTCCACACTCCCTCTGCGTCATTGTCCAAATTCTTCTCGATTGAGTCGCTCATTGTCTCGGAGTCGTGGTCAGGGCTTGCGCCCTCGCTCCAGCCGTTTGTCTCTATTTTAACTGTGTGGGGTCTCCAAGCTGCAGCTTGGAGGGCAGCACAGCACAGCTGAGAGAAAAAAGTAAAAGCATTTCAGGAATTGATAAATAAATTTGAATAGATGCACGTCAACATCAAACGGGCTTGTGCCATCTCATTAGGGTTGCTGGGGGCACAAAACTCGTCTTCGTGCTCAGCTATTCCAGCTGCTACACCTCCGTTTGCAAGTTATTTTTATTCCTTCTCCTTTGGCCTCCTTCTTTCCTTCCCAATCTAAAGACAGTCTTGTAATTAACTGGAAGGAGGAGCACAAGAGTGGAGGAGGGAAGAGAGAGACAGTGATTGGGAAGGACAATGGAACAGTGAGAGACACAGGTTGGACCAATTTGGAAAAGAAAGAGACACACAAGACACTGGATTGGCAGGTGAGAAATTATCAGCCAATTAATGGTTCTTGGAATAATTTTATATTTTTATCTTTAACATTTAATTCCCTGATCTTCATCACAGGCCACTGCAGCTTCCAATTTTCAATATCTGTATTGTTATGTTGACACGGAGGAGATTGCGCAGTCCTCTGTAGAATTCCACACTTACACGTAGAATTTCAATGCTGCAACCTGAAGCAGCACCAGACTCAGGGAGGAGAAAATCATCCAATGTATCAACAGCATGTCAAGAAAGTACACAGACACTTCCCCACACATGGAGGGTAGCATTCACAAAATACATAGGGAGTCTCAAGGAGGGGGAAAGGATTTCTCCAATAACATTAGGGGTTTCTGAGTATATATAAAAATTAACTAACCCAGCAGGCCGGCGAGTCTGCAACCTTCCAGGCCTAGGCCTGTGCGGCTTAGTCCATCGATTCCCATTAATTTCTCTCCCCCCTCATTCCCATCTTTACCAAATGAGCCAACAGAGAACCCGTTGAGGGGAATGGTGCTGCCAGTGGGCTTGAACTTACTTTAGTTCTTCCACAGTGTTTTATTTTAAATAATGGAAACCTGCACAAGATCTAATAAAAGATTTGGCCGCTTCATAACTTAAACTTTTGATCTCAGAAGTTCATGATCATTTCTGATTTTTTTCACTTAGTTATTATCAACGAATGAGCTTGCTTGCTTACTATCTAGCTATCTATCTACAGGAAACTCTTTATTATCCGGCACCGACAGGACCGGCGTGGTGCCGGTTTATCAAAAAGTCCGGATTACAGAGAGGTATAGTTAAAAGGTACGAGAGCTCCGTACACAGCAACAAATCCAGGCTTCCCTGTTGCTTAGCAACAGGTGCAAGAAGCCCAGCCACAGACCAAGAGTCCCTGTTAGCAACAAGTGCAAGAACCCCGATTACACAGCCACTGATACAGGAACGGCCACTAATATGAAGTAAAACTTTCCTGAGCCTACTCCTGAATTTTGCCGGTTAACAGAGATTTCCGGTTATTTAGGTGCCAGTAAATCGAGAGTTTCCTGTATCTATCACATGTTTCTAAGAGCTCCTTGGAGGCAAAGTTTGTCCCATTTGGGAATTTCCACAGCAACATGATAAGTGTTTATACAGGGCCCTTTGCTCTCCTGCTACATCCATGTCATTCATTTTAATGATGAAAGGTGAAAGGAATTTCTTCAATGGGATCCACACCAACTGTACACCAAAGCTTGGCCATAGCCATTCCACTATCAAAATGCTGTAACAGACAATCATATCCATTGACTGAAACACAAAGGCAGGATTGATTGAGAAATGTGGAACCAACAGTTTCGGCACTACCTGCTGACTGGCACCAATCTTCAGTGAGTGGCATCAATGGGTAAGATAGCAGAGAAAGTCGACACTAATCTGGTGAAAACAAACACTCTAATTTCCACAGACATCAAGGTCAAGGGTGTGTGTAACATTCTATGATTCTGTGCAACACTTGCAGACAACTGTTGACACTTCACAGCACATTGAATGCAGCACTCGGCACTGGTTACAGACGACTGGTTCACAACCAGCAACCAGAGTATGACATGCTGACCAAACAGAAGTCAATGGTTATTCTCTCCTACCATCTCACCCACTTCATCTGGGTGGGGAAGTACATTAAACGTCGTCTCCCCACAATTGCAGCAGAAATGAATTACTGCAGATGACACAGAAGAGTCAATGTAGAGATTTTGATGGGCATGCAACACGTTGGTGGCTGGAGTGGCCACATCCTGAATTTCAAAAGAATTTTTTTAATGGTTTCCATTTTGAAATCAAATCAAAAAATTCCATGCCACTTTGAGATTTTTTGACAATTTTTACACAGAAAAGATTCAAAGTTTTTTTTTATATTTAAAAAGTTACTGCAATAAGAAGTAGTTAAAATGCTAATGAACTAGACTTGATGTTGTTTCCTCATAGACTCATAAATAATAAGTGATAAATATTTTGAACCCATTACTGTGGGTCTGGAGTCACATATAGGCCAGACCAGGTAAGGATGACAGGTTTCCTTCCGCAAAGGACATTAGTGAACCAGTTGTTTTTTTTTAAACAACAATCCGGTAGTTTCATGGTCACCATTACTGATACTAGCTTTTAATTCCAGATTTAGTTAATTACTGTAACTGAATTTGAACTCCAGATTATTAGTCCAGGCCTCTGGATTACCAGCCCAGTAACATAACCACTATGCTACTGTACCCATATATTAGAGTTGGGGGGTATATCATAGAAAGAGTGCTTTATACACACACTGCGCTTGTATGGCTAATCAGTACCAGTACTCTGGGAGGAAAAGAAATATCACACAGACCAATATGCTTTTCCTAACTCCAGTGGCAGACCTGTCCCCACCAGGATGTCACCCTGGTATTATATAACCCAACATGCTCTCTCCAGAGATCGTGCAAGTTTGAAAACAGAATCTATAGTTGTATTGCTGAATGCTTTTCACAGTGGGCACAGTATGAAATTTTCACAAACCCACCATTACCCTTTACTGAAACCCTAGTTACAGCATTGGGGGCCCTTAAACAATGTACATTGTGATCAGCAGTTGCAGTATGCCTGAGTGTTCTAACAAGAGGCACATTTCGCTGGACCCTAACTGAATAGTTCTGAAGGGCATTGTGAAGAAATTATTTTTACAGTCAGTCCTTCTTTAGCTGTCTCTCTCATTTAGAACAGCTGCTGTCCAGGCTAACACCACCTGTTGCAGATCTTAATGGGACACAGTAAAAGCAAGGCCTGGTGATCAGGCTGGCAACGGGCACAGACCCACATCTCCCATCAAGCATCGCGGCCTCACACTGACAGCTGCCTGCTGATGTCATTTGCTTTCTTTAAGTGAAAAAAAAAACCTCAATGACTTGTTTAGAATGAAAGATTAATGTAAATATAAAAACATCTTTTTTTAAAGTGATAGCAGAGAAATGGGCAATGAGTTTATGAGGTAGAAGCAGATGCACTCTCAGCGTGGGGTAAACAAACAACGGAAAACAGCTCTGATTATACGACTGTGCAATTCAGAGTTTTTATTTGAAATGTGTTGATGTAATAACTTTGTTGATGTGGATAGGAGCACAGCCGCAATCTAACAGAGGCAAGAGTATCTGGTAAATTGTCTTGCAAGACATTATTTCAGTTTAGTAAAAAGATACCAGTCATGATGTCACTGTCCCATCAACCAGACTAATCACCTTTAAAAAAAGGTTGTCTGAAATATTGCCAAAATCAAAACACCCCATTGATAAAGTTCAACAGACTACCGCTGCTCATCCGATTTCTTCTTATCCTAACCTGGTGACTGAGGCTGATGTATCTGCCCTGGTGCTGACTCAGCTGAGATCAGCTCACCCAGCACAGATCAAGGATCTGATTGATGTTTTGAAGATTTTCCTATGCACATCCTGCACAACTAGCACTGCCAGCCCATAAATATAAGCCAAATCATGTTCTGTTATGTAAAATATTATATATTAGTTAATAACATATTTGGTGGGGGTGGGGTTACTGTCCTGAGAGTACGGTAGCCTCGGATAACTGAGTTTGGTAATGCATATGTTTGGCTACTGACCAGCTGCTGAACAGATTTGGAATCTTATCTCTTTCTGAGACTGTATCACACGGGAAACAATTTAAAACAAGGAGGAAAACGCCAGAGATTACTGCTCACAATTCAACACCAACAACATCCTCCCGCTCCACGTGAGGGAGAACTTGGCAAAAACCTCCCCAAGGGGCAGCCTGTTAACTACAAGTATACCATATAACGGGAAACGTTCATACAGCTTATTCTTTGGAAATGAAAATGGAAAAAATTTCCACTGTATTCCCAGTATATAATATTACCATGTATCAGAATTAATAGAAAAGTACATTAAAAATGTTTTTAGTGAATTTTGTGTTTATCAAATGGAGGGTCAGTCCTTGGGTATGGACAGGGAAGCTAAGAATTCTAGCAAAACTGGACCAGCAACTTCAAAAGAAGCTGATTGCTCAAAAACAGCCCTGAATATAGGTTTGATGACGCATGATGTCAAGGAGTTAGACTGAAAGTGTAGTCAGACATGGGCTGGTCATAAATTAAGCTGCAGGTTTCTTGCTGTTGGAAAAACTAGAGTACAAAAACTGTGGTCGATTTAGAAATTCCCAAGAAAGAAAGACTTTATGAAGCACTTTTACATCCTCAGGACATCTTAAAGTGCTTCACAGCCAATGTAGTCACTGTTGCTATTTGGCAAATACAATTGACAATTAGCATACAAATAAATGTTGGCCAGGACACCAGGATAGGGTTCTAAAAGAGGTGGCTGCAGAGAAAGTGGATGCATTGGTTTTGATCTTCCAAAATTCCCTAGATTCTAGAACGGTCCCAGCGGATTGGAAGGTAGCAAATGTAACACCACTATTCAAGAAAGGAGGGAAGAGAGAAAACAGGGAACCACAGGCCAGTTAGCCTGACATCAGTCATCGGGAAAATGCTGGAATCCATTGTTAAGGAAGTGGTATCAGGGCACTTAGAAAATCATAACATGATTAGGCAGAGTCAACATGGTTTTATGAAAGGGAAATCGTGTTTGACAAATGTATTAGAGTTTTTTGAGCATGTAACTAGCAGGGTAGATAAAGGGGAACCAGTGGATGTAGTATATTTGGATTTCCAAAAGGCATTCAATAAGGTGCCACATAAAAGGTTATTACACAAGATTAGGGCTCACTGGGTTGGGGGTAATATAGTAGCATGGATAGAGGATTGGTTAACGGACAGAGAACAGAAAATAGGGAAAAACGGGTCTTTTTCAGGTTGGCAGGCTGTAACTAGTGGGGTGCCGCAAGGATCAGTGCTAGGGCCTCAGCTATTTACAATCTATATTAATGACCTAGATGATGGGTCAGAGTGTAATGTATACAAGTTTGCTGATGATACAAAGCTAGGTGGGACAGTAAGCTGTGAGGAGAACACAAAGAGTCCGCAAAGGGATATAGATAGACTAAGTGAGTGGGCAGTAAGGTGGCAGATGGAGCATAATGTAGGGAAATGTGAGGTTATTCACTTTGGTAGGAAGAATAGAAAAACAGAATATTTTTTTAAATGGGGAGAAACTTTTAAATGTTGGCGTTCAGAGAGATTTGGGTGTCCTCATGCAAGAAACACAGAAAGCTAGCATGCAGTTACAGCAAGCAATAAGGAAGGCAAATGACATGTTGGCCTTTATTGCACGGGGGTTGGAGTATAAGTGTAAGGAAGTCTTGCTACAATTGTACAGGGCCTTGGTGAGATCACACCTGGAGTACTGTGCAGAGTTTTGGTCTCCTTATCTAAGGAAGGATATACTTGCCTTAGAGGCGGTGCAACAAAGGTTCAATAGATTGATTCCTGTGATGAGAGGGCTGTCCTATGATGAGAGAGTGTGTAGAATGGGCCTATACTCTCTGGAGTTTAGAAGAATGAGAGGTGAACTCATTGAAACATACAAGATTCTGAAGGGGATTGACAGGGTAGATGCTGAGAGGTTGTTTCCCCTGGCTGGAGTGTCTAGAACTAGGGGGCATAGTCTCAGGATAAGGGGTAGGCCATTTAAGACTGAGATGATGAGGAATTTCTTCACTCAGAGGGTTGTGAATCTTTGGAATTCTCTGCCCCAGAGGGCTGTGAATGCTGAGTCTTTGAGTGTATTCAAGGCTGAGATAGATAGATTTTTGGACTCCAGGGGAATCAAGAGATATGGAGATCGGACGGGAAAGTGGAGTTGAGGTCGATGATCAGCCATGATCTTATTGAATGGCGGAGCAGGCTCGAGGGGCTGTATGGCCGACTCCTGCTCTTATTTCTTATGTTCTTATGCTAACACTCCTGCTCTTCTTTCAGCAGTGCCATGGGATCTTTTACGCAGACCTACATAGGCAGATGGGTTTTGATTTAGCATCTCATCCAAAGACAGCATCTCAGACAATGCAGTAGGACCTCAGTAATGCACTGAAGTGTCAATCTTGATTATGTGGCTTGAACCCACGATCTTCTAACTCAGAGGTGAGAGTGCTACCACTGAGCCACACTGTACTAAAAGGGGATATGAGTACTTAAAGTGGGAAGTTTATTTCTTCGGCCAGGGTATCTAG
Organism: Somniosus microcephalus; assembly: GCF_052327205.1. Lineage (NCBI taxonomy): Eukaryota > Metazoa > Chordata > Chondrichthyes > Squaliformes > Somniosidae > Somniosus > Somniosus microcephalus. The sequence goes on from NC_141014.1 coordinate 43,728,044, forward strand.
ACTGCGGCAGATGTGCCACATGCCGACCCGAGCCCTGGCATTTCGGTCCTTGAAGCCTAGACAACTCCATTCTATCGTGCTTTTATTTCTTATTGACTGGCTTATCCTGTTTGGAAAGAGCTTATCTTACCACTGTTTCCTCACTGGCAGATAAATCATAAATCAGAATACCAAGGTGGGTTAGAATGAGCAACTTGAGATATGTGCAAATTAATGTGGGCAGGGATTGAAACTTGCAGTGGCCCCGAGGGCCCACGATATGAACCAAGGTGACTCACGACGAGGAAACCTTGGACACCCCCATCCTACAGGATCTACATTTGTTGCTTTTTTAGGCCTTTTGGACCCTCCGGTAATTCCACCTTTCAAGAAAATGTTTTTTTTTGGAATGGTTACAGGTATTTTAATATATGAAAATAAAAGCAGGTGTAGCAACTTCAGTACAATTTTACAGGGTCCACTTCCTTTTACTAAACTGTTTACAACACAATAATCCCAATTGGCAGTGTATTCCAGGTTCTAAGAAAATCCTGGACTCACTACCACCTCTGCCGTGTCCGGACCGAGGGGCGGGCAGAGATTAGTTTCAGACAGCATAAGGATATAGAGGCACTGGAGAATGTGCAAAAAAGATTTACAGGGGTGATATCATAACTGAGAGGTTATAACTATCAGGAAAGACTGAACAGATTGGAGTTCTTTTTGTAATCTCAAATAGGTTGACTGCCTCCACTCTGGACTTTGTAATCTATTAAATCGTTATTGATTATTAATGTCACTCATCATAATTCCCCGTGAATGGGCAGGTTCTCTCCCCGTTACTGCATATCATGAGCATGTGCTGTACTCACAAACACACACACCACAGTGATATATAGTCATAAAATCTTAAATGGGGAAACTCTGTCATTATTTAAATTCAGTGAAACTCATTACCACTCCAACCCATTCTCTATTTTATTTCCAAGTCTTGGCAATGTAAATGCAGTGACAGGAATGTCAAACAAAGCCAGTGAACACATTCCTAACAGGGAACATCCTCCGCGTCTCAAACATGAAGCTGCGCCCAAGAAAACAAACCTTCACACAAGACAACAGCTGGATGTGCCCCAGGGGCTTCACTGCAGCAAATTACACTTTTGAACATAAGAACATAAGAAATAGGAGCAGGAGTCGGCCAATCGGCCCCTCGAGCCTGCTCCGCCATTCAATAAGATCATGGCTGATCTGATCCTAACCGCCAATCTACTATCACAGAACCATCTCCTGAATCTAACAGAAATAGACACACGAAATAGGAGCAGGATCAGGCTACACGGCCCCTGGGCCCGCTCCGCTACCCACAGGGCCATGACCGATCCGAACCTAGACTCATGTCCAAATTCCTGCCCGCTCCCCGTAACCCTTAATTCCCTTTACTTCTAGGAAACTGTCTATTTCTGTTTTAAATTTATGTAATGATGTAGCTTCTACAGCTTTTTGGGGCAGCATATTCCATGGACCTACCACCCTCTGAGTGAAGTAGTTCCTCCTCATCTCAGTTTTGAAAGAGCAGCCCCTTATTCTAAGACTATGCCCCCTAGTTCTAGTTTCACCCATCATCGGGAACATCCTCCCCGCATTCACCCGATCCAACCCCTTCACAATCTTATATGTTTCAATAAGATCGCCTCTCATTCTTCTGAACTCCAATGAGTAGAGTCCCAATCTACTCAACCTCTCCTCATATGTCCATCCCCTCATCCCCGGGATTAACCGAGTGAACCTTCTTTGTACTGACTCGAGAGCAAGTATGTCTTTTCTTAAGTATGGACACCAAAACTGTACGCAGTATTCCAGGTGCGGTCTCACCAATACCTTGCACAACTGAAGCAATACCTCCCTATTTTTATATTCTATCCCCCTAGCAATGAAAGCCAACATTCCATTGGCCTACTTAATCACTTGCTGCACCTGCATACTAGCCTTTTGAGTTTCGTGCACCAGGAACCCCAGATCCCTTTGTACTTCAGTACTTTCCAGTTTCTTGCCATTAAGATAATAACTTGCTCTACGATTTTTCCTGCCAAAGTGCATAACCTCACACTTTCCAGTATTGTATTCCATCTGCCAAATCTCTGCCCACTTACTTAGCCTGTCTATGTCCCCTTGCAGGGTTTTTATGTCCTCCTCACTCACTACTTTCCCTCCCATCTTAGTATCATCTGCAAACTTTGATATGTTACACTCGGTCCCCTCCTCCAAATCATTAATATAGATTGTAAAGAGTTGGGGACCCAGCACTGACCCCTGCGGAACACCACTAGTTACTGATTGCCAGTCTGAGAATGAACCATTTATCCCAACTCTCTGCCTTCTGTTAGATAGCCAATCCTCTATCCATGCCAGAATATTACCCCCAATCCCATGATTTTTTATCTTAAGCAATAATCTTTTGTGTGACACCTTGTCAAATGCCTTTTGGAAGTCTAAATACACTACGTCCACTGGTTCCCCTTTATCCACCCTATATGTTACTTCCTCAAAGAACTCCAGCAAATTTGTCAAACATGACTTCCCCTTCATAAAACCATGCTGACTTTGTCCTATTAAATTATGATTATCCAAATGTCCTGTTACTGTCTCCTTAATAATGGACTCCAAAATTTTACCTACCACAGATGTTAGGCTAACCAGTCTATAGTTTCCAGCCTTCTGCCTACTGCTCTTTTTAAATAAGGGTGTTACATTAGCAGTTTTCCAGTCTGCCGGGACCTTTGCCGAGTCCAGGGAGTTTTGGAAAATTATTACTAATGCATCCACAATCCCTACCGCCACTTCCCTCAAGACCCTAGGATGTAAGCCATCAGGTCCAGGTGATTTATCCGCCTTGAGTCCCATTATTTTACCGAGTACCACTTCCTTAGTGATTTTGATCATGTTTAGCTCCTCCCCGCCATAGCCCCCTGTTTGTCCAGTGTTGGGATATTCTTAGTGTCCTCTACTGTAAAGACTGATACAAAATATTCATTCAGTGCTTTTGCCATCTCCATATTTCCCACCATTAATTTCCCGGTCTCATCCTCTAAGGGACCAACATTTACTTGAGCCACCCTTTTTCTTTTTATATAACTATAAAAACTCTTACTATCTGTTTTTATATTTTTTGCTAATTTACTTTCATAATCTATCTTCCCTTTCTTAATCAATCTTTTTGTTATTTTTTGCTGTCTTTTAAAGTTTTCCCAATCCTCTATCCTCCCACTAGATTTGGCTGCTTTATATGCCCTTGTTTTTAGTCGAATACTATCCTTAATTTCTTTACTTAGCCACGGATGGCTGTCTTTTCTTTTACACCCTTTTCTACTCAGTGGAATATATATTTTTTGGAAGTTGTAAAATAACTCCTTAAATGTACACCACTGATCATGTATCGTCTTACCCTTTAATCTATTTTCCCAATCCACTGTACTCAATTCCGCTCTCATACCTTCATAGTCTCCTTTATTCAAGCTTAGCATGCTTGTTTGAGATCCAACCTTCTCACCCTCTAATTGAATATGGAATTCAACCATGTTATGGTCACTCATTCCAAGGGGATCCTTTACTAGGACATTTTTTGTTGTGTCTGTGTGTTGATAGAGACACTGAAGGCAGGAGTTGGTTTCATAGGTGTTTACTAAACAAAGTCTGGAGGAGAACTAACTGATACAACACAATATACAGGCTTATATAGCCCGAGTGGCCATTACCGGCATTACAGTACACATGGGGCTCTTAAAGGCACATACACTACAATTCCTCCCCTTTTAGCCAACCAGTACATAATATTTTAAGTAATTATTAATTACATGTTACAAGAAAAATAATCTACACATTGCTGCAGTTAATTAATTATAAGTCAGTCTCTCTGGAGGCTTCCTGACTCAGTCCGGATAACGCCTCGGTGGTGTAGTAGTTTCTGGTGGTGTAGTAGGTTCTTTTGGCAAGGCTGATTCGGCTTGAATGCCAGTGTCGGGTTCATCGGGTTCCAGTATCACCGGATCGGAGGTAGATATGGGTATCTCTACTTCATCGTTTGGCGTATAGAGTTGTGGTGTAGGTTGTCCCTTTTCGGATGACTCTTTGATTTGGTCAGAACGGCGCCTTATTATGCTTTCTCCAATGTCCACGGTATACATCAGCGGTCCTAGTCGTGTGCAGATAGTTCCAGGCTGCCATTTCTCGGTACGGTAGTCCCGGGCCAAAACTTGTTGACCTATCTGGAAAGTTCTAGTTGGCCTTTCATTCATGCCTTGAAATTGCCGGTTCTCCACGTCCCTTCTGATGTTGGGCTTGATCAAATCCAGCCGGCATCTTAGGCTTCTATTGAAGAACATCATGGCGGGAGTTTGGTTTGTAACCATATGTGTTGCATTCCTGTATGCGAACAAGAAGTTATCCACCTTGTGCTGAAGTTTTATGTCTTCATTACCCATGGCCTTTATGGCCTTCTTGAAGGTCTGGACAAACCTTTCAGCCAATCCATTGGTGGCGGGATGGTATGGGGCGGACGTGTAGTGCTTAACCCCATTGTTTTTTAAGAACTTCCTGAATTCTTCGGACACAAATTGCGGTCCATTATCAGAACAGATCTGTTCCGGCAGCCCATTCCTGGCAAATATGGTCCTTAATACTGTGATGGTTTTTTCCGTGGTGGTGGAGGACATCTTTATTACCTCCGGCCACTTGGAGTGTGCATCAACCGCGATTAAGAACATTGAGTCCATAAATGGACCAGCAAAGTCGATGTGTACCCTTTGCCAGGGAGATGAGGGCCAGTCCCATGGATGTAGAGGGGCTTGGGGTGGAGCGTTTTGGACCTTCTGGCATCCTAGGCAGCTCTTGGTCATTTCTTCGATGTCTCCATCGATACCTGGCCACCATACAAACGCCCTGGCTAGGTTCTTCATTTTCACGCCACCCAGATGCCCCTCGTGAAGCTCCTTTAGAACTTTATCCTGGAGTTTGGGTGGAATCACTACTCTGGATCCACACATCAAGGTTCCTCGGCACACTGATAGCTGTTCTCTTCTTTGCGAGAATGCTGGCAACAGTGGTTCGCCATGTGCTGGCCATCCCTTCACTGTTAAATCGTAGACTCGTGAGAGAGTCGGGTCATTTCTAGTTTTCCTTTCAATGGCAGAATTTGTTACTGGTAGACATTCGACTATGGTAGAGTGGAAAATCTCCACTGGGTCTACGGTAGGTTCTTCTTCTACCGTTGGCAACGGTAGGCGCGATAACCCGTCAGCATTCCCATGCTGTTTTGATCCTTTGTATTCTATGTTGTATTGGTGTGCCCCTAGAAAAAGGGACCACCTCTGTAGCCTTTGCGCTGTCATAACGGGAACACCCTTTTTAGGGTTGAATATGGAGATGAGGGGTTGATGGTCAGTCAACAAGGTAAATTTTTGTCCGTGTAGGTAATGGTTGAATTTCTTCACTCCCCATACCAGGCTGAGTGCTTCCCTGTCGATTTGGGCATAGTTACGCTCAGCTGAGTTCAATGAGCGTGACGCAAAAGCTATTGGCCGTTCCGAACCATCAGGGAATTTATGCGATAATACTGCTCCTACGCCGTAAGGGGATGCATCGCACGCCAGTCTGATTGGCAGTGATGGGTTGTAATGAGCCAAAACTTCTTTGGACGTGATTAAGTCTTTGCATTTATGGAAGGCACGTTTACAGTCTTCGCTCCATTTCCAAATTACTCCTGTTTGTAGCAGTTCATCAAGAGGGTGTAGAAGAGTTGATAAGTTCGGTAAAAATTTATGGTAGTAATTTATTAATCCCAGGAACGACCTTAATTGTGAAACATTTTCAGGTGCTGGGGCTTTTATGACCGCTTCAATTTTTTCAGGGGACTTATGCAACCCTTCCTTATTAATTATGTGGCCACAATATGATATTTGATTTTGGAAGAATTTGCACTTGGGGCGATTTGCTCGTAGGCCCCGTTCTCTCAGCCTAGTGAGCACCTGCTCCAAATTGGCAAGGTGCTCGTTGTCGTTTTCTCCTGTTACAAGGATGTCGTCTAGGTAGCATTGAGTCCCCGGAATCCCTTGGAGGACTTGCTCCATAGCTCTTTGCCAGATAGCTGGAGCGGATGCTACTCCGAAAACCAGTCGATTGTACTGGTACAGACCTTTGTGTGTATTTATCGTGAGATATTTTTTAGAGGCCTCTTCAACCTCCATCTGTAGATATGCCTGTGCCAAGTCAATTTTGGTGAAACGTTTCCCTCCGGATAGTGAGGCGAAAATATCTTCTATCCTCGGAAGAGGATACTGTGCCGTGTGAAGGACCGGGTTTACAGTCACCTTGAAGTCTCCACAGATGCGAATTTTTCTTTGTTCTTCAGATTTATCATTATTCAATGCTTTCTTCATGACTGGAACGATGGGTGTTGCCCACTCGCTCCAATCTATTTTAGATAATACGCCTGCCTTTTCCAAATTCTCCAGCTCTGCCTCGACTGCTGGACGAATTGCGTATGGCACCGGTCTTGCCTTAAAAAACTTGGGAATTGCTGCATCTTCCACTTTTATTGAGGCGGTGATGCCTTTCAAGGTTCCTAGTTTCTCTTGAAACACTTCTTTGGCATTGGCCAAGATGTCTTTTAATCGTTCAGGTATGACGTCATCATCGTTTTTTTTCTTACTGGTCACCGTCAGTGCCTGAATGGAGTGCCAGTCTAAACGTATTTTCCTGATCCATTCATGTCCCAACAGCGGTGGACCACCATCTTGTAGAATGTATAAATACAACTTTTGTATTTCCTTGCCGTTGTATACAACAGGCACCCTTATTTTTCCTTTGGGGTATACTTTCTGCCCCGTATATGTTTTCAAGATAATGGATGTGTCTTTTAAAGGTATATGCGGAAATAGCCGCTCGTAATCCCGTCGATTTATGACGGTCAGAGCTGATCCTGTATCTAGCTCCATTTTAACTGGGGACCCTGCTATCGTGAGGGTAACCCAAATGGTCTGGTAATCATCTTTGGCAATTACATTATGTAATTTGAGACAGCTTAGTCTCTTGTTTTCGGAGTCGCTATCGCTCTTCTGGTCTTCGGAGCTACTGTCCGTCATCATTTGTACCTTTCTTTATTGATTTTTTTTTTTTCCTGTCTGTGTATTTTTTTTGTCCAGGTTGGCATACCCATGCAATGTGTCCAATCTTTCCGCATTGCCTGCATGCTTTGTCCTTGAACCAGCAGTCCCTCTGGTCATGGGTGGATCTGCCGCAGCGATAACATCTCTCGAAACCCTGTGTCATTTCATGGGTGCCGAAGTCCTGTGTCTTTTGTTGTATCTCTGCAGCTCCTCTTGCGGCTGCTTCGTATGATACAGCCATACTGAAAGCCTTGTCCAGTGTTAAATCTTTTTCAGAAAGCAGCCTTTTCTGTGTTCCTTCACTTAAAAGACCGCAGACGAGTTTGTCTCGAAGATAATCTGCTAGTCCTGCCCCGAATTGGCAGTGTTTTGATAGCTTTCTTAATTCGGTGAGGTAATCAGCGTTACTTTCATTCTTGTGTTGATTTCTCTTGAAGAATTTGAATCGTTCCGCTATCAGCAGCGGTGTTGGGTTTAAGTGCTCCTGTAGGGTATCAACAATTTCTTTAAAATTCTTGTCCTTTGGTTTGGCTGGAGTGATTAAATTTCGTAACAGCCCGTATGTCTTTGCGCCCATTAGATTTAGCAGTACTGAAGCTTTTTTTTCATCTTCTATTCCATTTGCGGTGCAATATACCTCCACTCTTTCCACATATGTGGTCCAATCCTCTATCTTGTTATCAAAAGCATCAATATTGCCAGACTTAGGCATCCTAGAAATACAATGGCGCTTCCCGCGCTTCCCCGCCGCTGCCAACGCTGTTTCCCGCGGTTTCCGTTCTTTTTATTTATTTATTTACAGTTGGAGACTCGTCCCCGCCGGACTCTCTCTCTAGGTCTGAACGCCGACCTGCTTGCAGCGCCGGCCGTCTCCCGAGTGCTCCCTCCCCATCTGTTACTGCTTGCCTCCGCTTTCGCTGCTTGGCCCAGCTGTAGAGCCAGCCGCTGGAGCCCCCAGCCCGACGCCCAGGAAGGATTATTGCAGTACCTGCCACCAGCTTGGCTAGCTGGTGAAACCACAGCTTTTTCTTTTTCTTGATTTTTCTTCAACTTTGGACGCCAGAGGTGCTGCCGAATTGCAGGTAAGTCCGTTTCCAATTCGTCGCCACTGTTGTGTCTGTGTGTTGATAGAGACACTGAAGACAGGAGTTGGTTTCATAGGTGTTTACTAAACAAAGTCTGGAGGGGAACTAACTGATACAACACAATATACAGGCTTATATAGCCCGAGTGGCCATTACCGGCATTACAGTACACATGGGGCTCTTAAAGGCACATACACTACATTTTTAATTAATCCTGTCTCGTTACACAGGACCAGATCTAAGGTTGCTTGCCCCCTGGTCGCTTCAGTTACATACTGCTCAAGAAACCCATCCCTCATACACTCAATGAACTCATCCTCAAGGCAGCCCTGCCCAATTTGATTTGTCCAATTAATATGATAGTTAAAATCCCCCATAATTATAGATGTTCCCGTATTAAAAGCCTCAACTATTTCCTGATTGATACTCCGTCCAACAGAGTTGCAACTGTTCGGAGGCCTATAGACTACGCCCACTAGTGTTTTTTTCCCCTTATTATTCCTTATCTCCACCCAAACTGTTTCATTATCCTGATCGTTTGACCCAATATCATTTCTCTGTATTACAGTGATTCCTTCCTTTATTAACATAGCCACCCCACCTCCCCTTCCTTCCTGCCTGTCCTTCCTGATCGTTAAATAACCTGGTATGTTTAATTCCCAGGCATTGTCACCCTGCAGCCATGTTTCTGTAATGGCCACAAGATCATACCCATATGTAGTTATTTGTGCCATTAACTCGTCTATTTTGTTACGAATGCTACGTGCATTCAGATAGAGAACTTTCAAATATGTTTTGTGACACTTAGTTCCTGCTTTTGCCCTTTTTATTACTTTACCTTTTACTCCATACCTTCTGCCCCTTCCTGACACGCTCTGGTTTTTAATTTCCCCACTGCTACCTAAGTCTATGACCTTCTCTGTTGTCATTTTTATTATTTGCTCTCTAGGAACCTCCCCCCGACTAGTTAGTTTAAAGCCCTCTCTACAGCCCTAGTTATATGATCCGCCAGGACTCTAGTCCCAGCACTGGCCAAGTGAAGCCCGTCCCAACGGAACAGCTCCCTCCTGCCCCAGTACTGGTGCCAGTGTCCCAGGAAGCAAAACCCATTTCTCCCACACCAGTCTTTGAGCCACGCATTTAACTCTCTAATTTTATTTGTCCTGGCCAAATTCGCTCGTGGCTCAGGTAATATTCCAGAGATTATTACCCTTGAGGTTCTGTTTTTTAATTTGACCCCTAGCTGCTCATACTCCTTTAACAGAACCGGCTTCCCAGTCCTATCTACGTCGTTTGTACCAACATGGACCACGACAACTGGATCCACCCCCTCCCACTGCAAGTTTCTTTCCAGCCCAGAGGAGATGTCCTTAACCCTGGCACCGGGTAGGCAACACAGCCTTCGGGACTCTTGCTCTCGGCTGCAGAGAACTCTATCTATCCCCCTAATAATACTATCCCCTACCACTACAACATTTCTATTTACTCCCCCCTCTTGAATGGCCCCCCGTTCCACGGTGCTGTGGCCGGGTTGCTCATCCTCCCTGCAGTCCCTGCTCCTGTCCCCACAGGGAGTAAGAACCTCAAACCTGTTGGACAAGAGCAAGGGCTGCGGCTCCTCCAGCTCTACCTCCTGGATCCCCGTACCTGCCTCACTCGTAGTCACACCGTCCTGTCCCTGACCATGGGCTACATCTGAATTAATTAACTTCATAGGTGTGACCACCTCCTGATACACAGAGTCCAGGTACTTCTCCCCCTCCCTGATGTGTCGCAGTGTCTGAAGCTCAGACTCCAGCTCATCAACACGGAGCTGGAGTTCCTGTAGCAGCAGACACTTGTCATAGACGTAATCACCGTGAGCCTCAATGGGGTCCACCGGCTCCCACATCTCGCAACAGTAACACATCACCTGCTCCATTCTATGTAATTAATTAAATTTTTTATTGTTAGTTATGGACACCCTCTGCCCGATTTTAGATGCTAGTATCCCCTTTAATTAATTGGATTTAAATTAAATCAATCCCTCTAATTACACCAGTTAAATGGTTTACCAACAGTCACTCTGCACCAGAAAGGCCTTATTAACTACAACCCACAGAGTTAAAGTTTGAAAAGAGCACCTAACACCCCACTTACCCTAACTCACACTTACCCAAACTCACAGCACTCTCTGCTGACTCACACTAGGACTGGTCTTTTTATACTGTTTGTTTGTTTACAGCCAAATGAGTCACCCCTGCTGATTGGTTAGAAAACTGGTTTCCACTGCCTGCTGTGCCAATTTACTCCTACTGCAGTGTAACCTTGTTTTACTCTTCTTAAACCAACAGAATCCCAAATATTTAACTTTTCCCCTTTACTTAAACTGCTTAAGTAATCTTATCAAGAATGATTTAAAGAGAAATAACAATTAAAGAACTCTCACACTTACCCAAACTCACAGCACTCTCTGATGACTCGCACTACGTATTATATATAGATATATTTAAACATACACAGATGGACACATATTTGGAGAAACATTAAATAAACAAACCTGTAACTGCAACACTCTAAATCTCTAGAAACACCCTAAAACTTTCCTACCTCATTTGTATATAAAAACAAAAAGGGAATGCTCCACCTCTAAATCTTTGGTTGGGCTGCAGTTAGAATATTGTGTCCAGTTTTGGGTCTCCTACTTTAGGAAGGATGCCAAGGCCATGGACAGGGTGCAGAAGAGACTCGCTAAGATGACACCAGGAATGAGAGGCATCAGTTGCAAAGAGAGTTACGAGTGGAATCAGGGCGGGTTGGTGGTTAAAATAGCAGTTGACTGCTTCCCACTGCCGTTTTAACTGCCGATTCTGGAAGTGACGCTCAGTGCCAGAATCGCCAGTGAAACCTGGCGGCATGTAGCTTCAGGCCAGAAGAGATCTAGGTAAACTCAAATATTTTTTATTTTGTGGGCCAGGAGGAGCAGGAGTGTATATCTGGGTCCCACAAGGAAACCCTAGGCCTCCTCTACCCAGGGCTTCCTTTCCCCTCCCCCAATTGTGATCACCTCCAGACCCATACCACAGCACTTATGTGATGTGCTGGGGACCATTTCCTCTGGTGCCAGATCCAATAGTCATTCCTGCTGGCTTCAGGCGACAGTCCATGTTGCAACATGGTAACGAGTCCTGGAGTTAAAACGGCCTGAGGCTCATCCACTTCCCGCCTAACGCAGTTACGCCCCGAGTTAAAATTGGGGCTTAGCACTCTTTTCATTAGAACAAAGAAGTTAAGAAAAGAGCTAATAAAGGTATTCAATATAATAAAGGCTTTTGATAAGATAAATAAGGAAAAACTATTTCCACTGGCCAGTGAGGCAGTAACTAGAGGGCATCAATTTAAGATAATCACCCAAGGAATGAAAGGAGCTTAGAAGCTTTTTAAAAAAAAAACACAATTGTTAAGACATGGAATATCCTACCACAAATATATCAATCTATATATAATGTGTGCATGTATATTCCCACTGCCCTCCACATTTAATTGATTTCCATTACTTCCCACCCTAAGGGGATATTTTCTAATTAGTACTTTAAATGGGCGATGCCTGTCTAAAGTAATATTTGTAGGAATGTAGTACAAACAAGCTCAGTGTAATTGAAATTCTCCCATCAGAAAATATATCCCTCCATGTTTAACTAGTTCCAGTATATTTGATTAAAAAATAAATTCATTTTCTATTAATTGCAGTGCTCCTCTGAGGTCAGCTCAGCACAGCTCGTGATTGATTGAGTGGATTGGGCCTATACTCTCTGGAGTTTAGAAGACTGAGAGATGATCTCATTGAAACATATAAGATTCTGAGGGGGATTGACAGGGTAGATGCTGAAAGGCTGTTTCCCCTGGCTGGAGAGTCTAGAACCGGGGGGGCATAGTCTCAGATTAAGGGGTTGGCCATTTAAGACTATGAGGGGAAATTTCTTCACTCAGAGGGTTGTGAATCTTTGGAATTCTCTACCCGAAAGGGCTGTGGATGCTGAGTCGTTGAGTATATTCAAAGCTGAGATAGATTGGTTTTTGGACTCTTGGGAAATCAAGGGATATGGGGATCGGAAAGTGGAGTTGAGGTCAAAGATCAGCCATGATCTTATTGAATGGCGGAGCAGGCTTGAAGGGCCGTATGGCCTACCCATGCTTAATTCTTATGTTCTTATGAGCATGGGGATTCTAGACTGTACTACAAATGAGGACAGATGGTCTGTGATTTCCTCCACTGACAACTATCTTCTGACACTCGCTGCTTTTATACTGCTGGGTTACTACCACTGACTCCCAACACGCGGGGGCAACCATAACGTCAATTCATTGCATTCACCAATTTACTTGGAATGGCGCTGGAACACCACTAGCATCTGTGGAACTGTACCAGCAATGACTCGCATCTTCAGCAAAGGAGAAATTGTGGGGGATGCAACGGAGGATAAAAGACGACAGTGGGGTGGAAAAAGAAACACAAACACACGCCCAGGTCCATTGCCCAACTTAAATTAGACATCTTGTGAGACATGTTGAAGCTGCAGAGTTGGTGGTCACTGGTCTGGAGCCACCCACAGCTCAGAAGGTCTCATTGAGGCAATGTTAAGTGGACTATAGGAGAATGGGAGATATTTACTAAAAGAGCAGGGATGCAGTGAGTTGCACTTTCCCTGCTAAGTAGTGCTTAAGGTGCTTGAGTATGGCGGAGAGATAGCACACCTGTCAGGCTCCATAGAAACAGCTCTCACACCGGCACATGTTAGGAGAGCTGACAAAGCTTATTCCACTGTACCCTTCAGCTATGACTTTCCAGAGCTGGTTCTAATCATTTTAATTAAATGAGAAGAATAATTTTGCTTGGTTCAGTGAGTACTGAAGTGCATTTCATAGAATCATAAAAACTTTACAGCACAGGAGGCCATTCGGCTAGTCGTGCCTACGGTAGCTCTTTGAAAGAGTAGTCGTGCAAAGTCCAACATCCTCGCTTTTTGTCCGTAACCCTGTAAGTTCCTCATCTTCAAGTACTGGCCATAATCTTCCAACCCTCCTTAGATACAGGGGTGGTGCCAGAGGACTGGAGAATTGCAAATGTTACATCCTTGTCCAAAAATGGGTGTAAGGATAAACTCAGCAACTGCAGGCCAGTCAGTTTAACCTCGGTAGTGGGGAAGCTTTTAGAAGCGATAATCCGGGACAAAATTAAGAGTCACTTGGATAAGTGTGGATTAATTAAGGAAAGCCAACGTGGATTTGTTAAAGGCAAATCGTGTTTAACTAACTTGATTGAGTTTTTTGATGAGGTAAAGAGAGGCTTGATGTGGTGTACATGGACTTCCAAAAGGCGTTTGATAAAGTGCCACATACTGTAATAGGCTTGCCAGCAAAGTTGAAGCCCATCGAATAAAAGAGACAGTGGTAGCATGGATTTGAAATTGGCTAAGTGACAGGAAACAGAGAGTAGTGGTGAACGGTTGTTTTTCGGACTGGAGGAAGGTATACAGGGGTCGGTACTAGGACTACTGCTTTTCTTGATATTTATTAATGACTTGGACTTGGGTGTACAGGGCATAATTTCAAAATTTGGAGATGACACAAAACTTGTAAGTATAGAGAACATTAAGGAGGATAGTGATAGACTTCAAGAGGACATAGACAGGCTGGTGGAATGGGCGGACACGTGGCAGATGACATTTAATGCAGAAAAGTGCGAAGTGATACATTTTGGTAGGAAGAACGAGGAGAGGCGATATAAATTAAAGGATACAATCCTAAAGGGGGTGCACGAACAGAGACACCTGGGGGTATAGTGCACAAATGGTTGAAGGTGGCAGGGCAGCTTGAGAAAGTGGTTAAAAAAGCATAGAGGATCCTGGGCTTCATAAATAGAGGCATAGAGTACAAAAGCAAGGAAGTTATGATGAACCTTTATAAAACACTGGTCCAACCTCAACTGGAGTATTGTGTCCAATTCTGGGCACCGTACTTTAGGAAGGATGTGAAGGCCTTGGAGAGGGTGCAGAAAAGATTTACAAGCATGGTTTCAGGGATGAGGGACTTCAGTTATGTGGATAGACTGGAGAAGTTGGGGTTGTTCTCCTTAGAGCAGAGAAGGTTGAGAGGAGATTTGATAGAGGTGTTCAAAATCATGAGGGGTCTAGACAGAGTAGATAGAGAGAAACTGTTCCCCTTGGCAGAAGGATCGAAAACCAGAGGACACAGGTTTAAGGTGATTGGCAAAAGAACCAAAGGTGACATGAGGAAAAACTTTTTAACGCAGCGAGTGGTTAGGATCTGGAATGCACTGCCTGAAAGGGTGGTGGAGGCAGATTCAATCGTGGCTTTCAAAAGGGAACTGGATAAGTCCCTGAAGGGAAAAGATTTGCAGGGCTATGGGGAAAGGGTGGGGGGAGTGGGACTAGCTGAAGTGCTCTTGCAGAGAGCCAGCACGGACTAGACAGGCCGAAAGGCCTTCTTCTTTGCTGTAACCATTCTATGATTCTACCTGTCCAACTCCCTTTTAAAATTATTTATGGAGTCAGCTTCCACCACCTTTTCAGGTGGAGCGTTCCAGATCCCGACAACTGAGTTAAAAGAATTCTCCTCATCTCCCCTCTAGATCTTTTGCCAATGATTTTGAATCGATGACCACTAGTTATTGATCCACTTGCCAGAGGGAATAATTTTTCTTTCTCTACTGTAACAAAATCTTTCATCATCTTAAAAGCCTCTATCAGGTCATCTCTTAACCTTCTCTGTTCCAAGGAGAACAGTCCTAACTTTTCCAACCTCTCCTCATAACTGAAGTCCCTCATTCCTGGTAACATGCTGGTAAACCTCATCTGTACCCTTTCTAAGGCTTTTACATCTTTCCTGAAGTGTGGTGACCAGAATTGTCCACAATACTCCAGCTGAGGCCTAACCAGTGATTTATAACGTTCCAGCACGATCTCTTTGCTTTTATATTCTATTCTTCTATTTATAAGCCCAGGTAACTCAAATGCTTTTTTAACCACCTGATCAACTTGCCCGCTGCCTTTAAGGATTATATGCACACCGAGGTCTCTCTGCTTATCTACACTTTTCAGAATCGTGCCATTTATAGTATGTACTAGCTGAAGTGCCCGGCGGTGCCGAGGCTTTTTCGAGGGCATGTTGTTGTTGGAAGAGAGAGAGAGAGAGAGAGAGAGAGAGAGCAACGGGGGGGGGGGGGGGG
The DNA here is from genome assembly GCF_052327205.1 of Somniosus microcephalus. Lineage (NCBI taxonomy): Eukaryota > Metazoa > Chordata > Chondrichthyes > Squaliformes > Somniosidae > Somniosus > Somniosus microcephalus. The sequence goes on from NC_141014.1 coordinate 43,743,496, forward strand.
GGGCGGGGAGAGAGGGAGGGCGGGGGGGGAGGGAGGGCGGAGGGGGAAGGGAGGGCGAGAAGGGGGGGAAAGGGGGGGGAAGGGGAGGGAGGGAGGGCCCCCCCGAGGGTCGCGGACCCCCCCCCCCGAGGGTCGCGGCCCCCCCCCCCGAGGGTCGCGGCCCCCCCCCCCCGAGGGTCGCGGCCCCCCCCCCCCCCCGAGGGTCGCGGCCCCCCCCCCCCCCCCCGAGGTGAAGACCGCCAATTGTGGCTGTGCGAGACGGCTGGCGGGCCCGGTTGCCAGGGTAACCGTTGACGCTCAGCAAGCCCCGCCCCCTGGCCGAGCCAGAGAGAGACGCCGCGTCTCAGCTCCTGCTGCGCGCGCGCCCTTTAGTAAGGTAGCGGCGCTGGGCTGAGGCCCGCCCGCCCCTGCAGCCTTCGAGTGGGGCCGGGAGGTGCCTAGCTCGGGCGTGGGTGCGGAGGAGAAGCCGAGGCTTCGAGGCCTACCTGGAAAAAGGGGGAAAGGTAGGAAAATTAATGAGATTAGATAAGTTAATTCGTTTCTAAATCATTTTTTTTAAAAACAATGTGTGTTTTAAAAGCAACGTTTTTTTTAAAGACGCAGAAAGCGGGAAAAAGAAAGGAAAAGTTTGGAATCAAGATGGCGGCGACTCACCTCGGTTCAGAACGATAAGGCCCGGCCACACACGCACCGATTGGCCCGGCGGCACACGCCAGCAACCCGGCGTACGATTGGTCGAGCTCGAGGTCACTCTGTCGCTAATGAGCGGATAATGAGATGCTAATGAGCGGAATGTTGAAGGTTTTTGGGATACCGCGGGCGTGATTTTAGCCCGGCCGAAACGTAAATACGCTTAAAACCGTCTCGGAAGCGTAAGCTTTCTTTGGAGGTAACGCGCGCGTAGGTACGCCCTGTAACTTTCGAGCGCATAGCCCGCCAGACGCACACGCGATGACAGACAGAATGACAGACAGAATGACAGACAGAATGACAGACAGAAGTATCGACCGATTTATATATATATATAGATAGATAATACTGTCTTTCCATATTAGTCCTCCAAAAATGCATTACTTCACACTTCTCCGCATTGAACTCCATCTGTCATGCTTCTGCCCATTTCACCATCCTGTCTTTGTCATCCTGAAGTCTATAACTATCCTCATCATGATCTACTACTTTGCCAAGTTTCGGATCATCTGCAAACTTTATAATGCTGCTTCCTACACCCGAGTCTAGGTTGTTTGTAAAAAATTGAAAAGAGTAATGGACCCAAAACTGACCCTTGGGAACACCACTGCAAACCACCTCCCAGTCTGAAACACATTCATCCACCACCACCCTTTGCTTCTCGTCACCGAGCCAATTTTGTATCCATACCGCCACTTTCCCCTTAAATCATAGACTTCCGTCTTTGTAGAAATGATTAGTCAGTGGCAGGCGTTACCTCAGACAATGGTGTGATGTGCACAAGACTCAAATTTTAGCAGTACTGTGACTGGTATGTACAGAACAGAGGCTATGGGGAAAATAGACAGAAAAGAAAACCCTTTATTCAACCGTCATGCACCTCCCAACATCTCTGGTTGTGGAGAATGCCGACAGGCGAGAGTTCCCAGAGCATCTTATTCATCTGCCCTCTCAGCCCAGAGTGCATCATGCTGATAGTTAGATGAGGAAGGAAGGGAGGAGGCTCAAGTGGAGCATAAACGCTGGCATGGACTAGTTGGGCCAAATAGCCTGTTTACGTGCTGTAGAGTCATAACGGCACAGAAGGAGGCCATTCAGCCCATCGAGTCCGTGCCGGCTCTCTGTAGAGCAATCCAGTCAGTCCCATTCCCCTGCTCTATCCCCATAGCCCTGCAAATTTATTTCCCTCAAGTGCCTATCCAGTCTCCCCTTGAAAACATTGAGGCTGCGATTTTGCAAATGGATGCGGCTTGGGAGCGGGTCAGCCCCGCCCCCAACTGCATCCGGCCCACGGATGTGATTTTACGTCGCTTGGCTTTGTTAAGCCCACTCTGCGGGCTTGCTGGCCAATTAAGAGGAAGCCGGTCAGATGATGTCATTTGATGACGCATCATTTGCCGGTTTTCTTAAAGGGACCATGCACAATTTTTATTTGACGGCTCATTTCTCAGTGTTTGACTGCATTGAGCTGCTGCAAACACTGACACAATCACTGTACAAAGGTGAGCTCTTGCACCCAGGCTCTCCAATGACTCCCTCCATAGGCTAGAACAGATGGCAGTTGCAGGTGAGGTTACAGAAGCGATCGGTCACTGGTGAGAGAGGTTCTCCCAATGAGGTGGCACTAGACAGCCAATTCAAAACCTGTTACCTACAGAAAAGTGTAAATACATTAAAAATGATCTTCCCAACATTTTCTTACCTCTGAAACTTAACAGTCCACCATTGGATCCTTCACACCACTTCTGCAGCTGTCATCAATGCAGAAACATTACAACAGACTCACAACAGGCCACACTTACCTGGCATGGTGTCCAAATGTCGGGGAACCCGAGGCAGAAGTGGCAAAATTGAAAACGAGCCTGTTAACAAGCATCAAGTACCTGTTAACAGCCAGGTAAGTGGCTATAATCCTCTTTCTGCCACTAGGTGTCGGGTCCATGTGCAAATCGGGGATCCGACACTTGGGAAGATTGATTGGAGGCGGGTCTATCTTTGCGATTTAGACAGCGGTCCCGCCTCCAATTCTGCACTCTGAGGACCGGCAAAATTCCAGCCTGAGTGTCTTCGCTTCCACCACTTCCGTCGGCAGCAAATGCCAGGTCATCACCACTCGCTGCGTAAAAAAGTTTTTCCTCACGTCCCCCCGTATCTCTTGCCCAAAACCTTAAATCTGTGTCCCCTAGTCCTTGTACCATCAACTAGTGAGAACAGTCTTTCCCCATCTAGCCTATCCAAACCCGTCATAATCTTGCACACCTCTATCAAATCACCCCTCAACCTCCTTTGCTCTAATGAAAATAAATCCAGCTTCTCCAACCTGTCCTTGTGGCTAAGATCCCTCATCCCCAGAACCATTCTAGTAAATCTCCTCTGCACCCTCTAAAGGGCCTTCACATCCTTCCTAAAGGATGTTAACCAGAACTGGTCGCAATACTCCAGTTGTGGCCTAACCAGTGCTTTATAAAGGTTCAGCATAACTTCTCTACTTTTGTACTCCATACCTCTATTTATGAAGCCCAAGATCCCATTTGCTTTGTTAACCACTCTCTCAATATGTCCTGCCACCTTCAGGGACCTGTGCACATTAACTCCCAGGTCCCTCTGTCCCTGCACACTCTTTAAAACTGTGCCATTAAGTGTATATTGCCTCTCCCTGTTCCTTCTGCCAAAATGCATCACCTCACACGTCTCTGTATTAAATTCCATCTACCACTTGTCTGCCCATTCTGCTAGCCTTTCTATGTCCTGTTGCAGTCGATTGGTATCATCATCACTGTTTGCCACACCCCCAAGTTTGGTGTCATCGGCAAATTTAGAAATTCTACTCTGTATTCCAATATCCAGGTCATTTATATATATCAAAAAAAGCAGTGGCCCCAGCACTGACCCTTGGGGAACACCACTGTCTACCATCCTCCAGTCTGAAAAACAGCCATTTACCACAACTCGCTGTTTTCTGTCCTTAAGCCATTTCCTTATAATAAGAACATAAGAAGTAGGAGCAGGAGTAGGCCATACGGCCCCTCGGGCCTGCTCCGCCATTCAATAGGATCATGGCTGATCCGAATCTAGACTCACGTCCACTTCCCTGCCCACTCCCCATAACCCTTAATTCCCTTATCAGCTAGGAAACTGTCTATCTCCGTTTTAAATTTATTTAATGTTGCAGCTTCCACAGCTCTCTGAGGTAGCAAATTCCATAGATTTACTACCCTCTGAGTGAAGAAATTTCTCCTCATCTCAGTTTTGAAACGGCAGCCCCTTATTCTAAGATTATGCCCCCTAGTTCTAGTCTCACCCATCAGTGGAAACATCCTCCCCGCATCCACCCGATCAAGCTCCCTCACAATCTTATATGTTTCGATAAGATCGCCTCTCATTCTTCTGAATTCCAATGAGTAGAGGCCCAACCTACTCAACCTATCCTCATAAGTCAACCCCCACATCTCCGGAATCAACCGAGTGAACCTTCTCTGAACTGCCTCGAGAGCAAGTATATCTTTTCTTAAATATGGAAACCAAAACTGTACGCAGTATTCCAGGTGTGGCCTCACCAGTACCCTGTATAACTGAAGCAAGACTTCCCTGTTTTTATACTCCATCCCCCTTGCAATAAAAGCCAAGATTCCATTGGCCTTCCTGATCACCTGCTGTACCTGCATACTAACCTTCTGTGTTTCATGCACCAGGACCCCCAGATCCCTTTGTACTGTAGCACTTTGCAGTTTCTTTCCATTTAGATAATAACTTGCTCTTTGATTTTTTTCTGCCAAAGTGCATAACCTCACACTTTCCAACATTATATTCCATCTGCCAAATTTCTGCCCACTCACTTAGCCTGTCTATGTCCTTTTGCAGGTTTTTTATGTCCTCCTCACTCACTGCTTTCCCTCCCATCTTTGTATCGTCAGCAAACTTGGATACGTTGCACTTGGTCCCCTCCTCCAAATCGTTAATATAGATTGTAAAGAGTTGGGGTCCCAGCACTGACCCCTGCGGAACACCACTAGTTACTGATTGCCAACCCGAGAATTAACCATTTATCCCAACTCTCTGTTTTTTGTTAGATAGCCAATCTTCCACCCATGCCAGTATATTACCCCCAATCCCGTGATTTTTTATCTTGTGCAGTAATCTTTTGTGTGGCACCTTGTCAAATGCCTTTTGGAAGTCCAAATACACCACATCCACTGGTTTCCCTTTATCCACCCTGTTTGTTACATCCTCAAAGAATTCGAGCAAATTTGTCAAGCATGATTTCCCCTTCATAAAACCACGCTGACTCTGTCCGATTAAATTATGCTTATCCAAATGTCCTGTTACTGCTTCCTTAATAATGGACTCCAACATTTTACCAACCACAGATGTTAGGCTAACTGGTCTATAGTTTCCAGCCTTTTGTCTACCTCCCTTTTTTAAATAAGGGCATTACATTAGCAGTTTTCCAATCTGCTGGGACCTTTCCTGAATCCAGGGAGTTTTGGAAAATTACCACCAATGCATCCGCAATCCCTACCGCTACTTCTCTCAAGACCCTAGGATGTAAGCCATCAGGTCCAGGGGATTTATCCGCCTTAAGTCCCATTATCTTACCGAGTACCATCTCCTTAGTGATTTTAATCGTGTTTAGCTCCTCCCCCCCTATAGCCCCGTTTGTCCAGTGTTGGGATATTTTGTGTGTCCTCTACTGTAAAGACTGATACAAAATATTTGTTCAGCGTATTTGCCATCTCCATGTTCCCCACTACTAATTTCCCGGTCTCGTCCTCTAAGGGACCAACATTCACTTTAGCCACCCTTTTTCTTTTTATATAACTGTAGAAACTCTTGCTATCTGTTTTTATATTTTTTGCTAGTTTACTTTCATAATCTATCTTCCCTTTCTTAATTAATCTTTTAGTTATTCTTTGCTGGCTTTTAAATGCTTCCCAATCTTCTATCCTCCCACTAGATTTGGCTACTTTATATGCCCTTGTTTTCAGTCGGATACTATCCTTTATTACTTTACTTAGCCACGGATGGCTGTCTTTTCTTTTACGCCCCTTTTTCCTCAGTGGAATATATTTTTCTTGAAAGTTGTGAAATATCTCCTTGAATGTACACCACTGCTCCTGTACCGTCTTACACCTTAATCTATTTTCCCAGTCCACTTTAGTCAACTGTGCTCTCATACCTTCATAGTCTCCTTTATTTAAGCTCAGTATGCTGGTTTGAGATCCAACTCTCTCACCCTCCAACTGAATTTGGAATTCAACCATGCTATGGTCACTCATTCCAAGGGGATCCTTTACGAGGACATTTTTTATTAATCCTGTCTCATTACACAGGACCAGATCTAAGATTGCCTGCCCCCTGGTTGGTTCAGTAACCTACTGCTCAAGGAACCCGTCCCTAATGCACTCTATGAACTCTTCCTCAAGGCTGCCCTGCCCAATTTGATTTGTCCAGTCAATATGAAAGTTAAAATCTCCCATGATTATAGCTGTTCCCTTATTACAAGCCCCAACTATTTCCTGATTTATACTCCAACCAATAGAGTTGCAACTGTTAGGAGGCCTATAGACTATGCCCACTGGTGACTTTTTCCCCTTATTATTCCTTATCTCCACCCAAACTGTTTCACTATCCTGATCCTTTGACCCAATATCATTTCTCACTATTGCAGTGATTCCATCCTTTATTAACATAGCCACCCCACCTCCCTTTCCTTCCTGTCTGTCCTTCCTAATAGTCAAATACCCCTGGATGTTTAGTTCCCATTCATGGTCACCTCGCAGCCATGTTTCTGTAATGGCCACCAGATCATACCCATGTGTAGTTATTTGTACCGTCAACTCGTCTATTTTGTTACGAATGCTGTGTGCATTCAGATAAAGAACTTTTAAATACGTTTTGTGACAATTTATTCCTGCTTTTACCCCCTTTACTACTTTACCTTTATCTTTATATATTCTGTCCCTTCCTGACACGCTCTGGTTTTTAATTTCCCCACTGCTACTTTGCTCTATTGCGTTCTCCGCTGACATTTTTATTTTTCACTCTCTTGAAACCTCCCCCCCACAAATTAGTTTAAAGCCCTCTCTACAGCCCTAGTTATTCGATTCGCCAGGATTCTAGTCCCAGCACTGGCCAAGTGAAGTCCGTCCCAACGGAACAGCTCTCTCCTGTCCCAGTACTGGTGCCAGTGTCCCAAGATACCACTGACCCACCTATTCCATGAGCCTCAATTTTGTTAACCAGCCTTCTATGTGGTACTTTGTTAAACGCCTTCTGAAAATCCATGTAGACAACATCCATTGCATTCCCTTCATCAATCCTCTCTGTTACTTCATCAAAAAATTCAATTAGATTAGTCAAACACGATCTGCCTTTTACAAATCTATGTTGGCTCTCCTTAATTAGCTTAAACCTAATTTTTAATTTAAACCTAATTTAGTGCCCGTTAATTTTTTTCTTGATTATTGTTTCTAAAACTTTAACTACCACTGATGTATATTCTATGTATTTCAGTTGAGGGATGAAAGTCGGGTACAAATTGCTGATGGTTATTGGTTTTAATGTCCTGGAGCTGGCCATGTCCTGAAGGGTGCAGATATGAGAACCTCAGTTATACTGCACTTGGAATATTCTCCTCAGGCTCCTGAAGACACAAGTACTGGAATATGTTGCTGATCTTTCAGAAGTCGCTAGTTTGATGTCACTGACAAGATATTCAGAATTTGTACCAACAGAAATTTAAAGACTTAAAAATGACCGGGAGCACGCAGTATGGCCTACAGAACATCGGTTAGCAGAGAGCGAACAGTTAAGCAGAGGGCGCTGAGGATAGCTATGTACTTGTATTTAAAGTACACCCGTGTGCAACAACAACATGCATTTATAAAGCACCTTTAATGAGGTAAACGTCCCACAGCGCTTCACAGGACCATTATTAGATAAAGTTTGACACCGTGCCACATAAGGAGATATTAGGACAGATGACCAAAAGCTTGGCCAAAGAGGTAGGTTTTAAGGAGCATCTTAAAGGAGAAGAGGCAGAGTTTAGGGAGGGAATTTGAGAGCTTAGGGCCTTAGGGAGCTGAAGGCACGGTCGCCAATGGTGGAGCAATGAAAATGGGGATGCACAAGAGGCCAGAACTGGAGGAATGCGGAGATCTTGGAGATTTGTAGGGCTGGAGGAGGTTACAGCGATAGGGAGGGGATAGGATGAGAATTTTAAAAGAATTTAAAGAGAGAATTTTAGCGTTCTGCTTTCCCAGACTCAAAAATGTGTGAGCTGGAAATATAATCATGGCTGCCTACAGTAATCACCAGGGTATAACCGGAGCATGAACTTTCAGCAGCAGTCACTCAAGCCTCAGGGTATCACACGAATGCAGGATCAGTTTACTGGATTTCAGAGGAAACCCCATTGAAATGATAATGACAACATTTTGGAGTTTTTGACAAACTAAATGGCCACTCCTCCCCAGTGTTCAATAATCCTTCAATATCCATTTCTAAAATGTTCACATTCCAGACAAAGATTATACCAATCAGAATTCATGGCAAACAATGCCCATTCTGATGGATTCTTCTCACAAACAGGCTGATCTCAAGGAGAGAGTCTGATTAAGAATTCTTGGGGCCCTAGGCACCAAGAACATTCCAGCACCTTCACACCCTTCCCCCAATCCATTAAAACACAAATGTGTAGTCAAATTAAACATTCACTCCCTCTACCACCGGTGTACCGTGGATGCAGTGTGCACCATCTACAAAATGCACTGCAGCAACTTGCCAAGGCTTCTTTGGCACCACCTAGAAGGACAAGGGCAGCAGGTGCATGGGAACACCACCACCTCCAAGTTCCCCTCCATGTCACACACCACCCTGACTTGGAAGTATATCGTCGATCCTTCATCGTCGCTGGGTCAAAATCCTGAAACTCCCTCCCTAACAGCACTGTGGGTGTACCTTCACCACACAGACTGTAGCAGTTCAAGAAGGCGGCTCACCACCACTTTCTCAAGGGCAATTAGGGATGGGCAATAAATGCTGGCCTTGCCAGCAACGCCCACATCCGATGAACGAATAAAAAAAAAGCATTAAGAAATAGGCCCATAGAATGACACACTAGACTGATCATAAAAAAGAAAAAGTCTTGCATTTATACAGCGCCTTTCACGACCTCAAGAAGTCCCAAAGCGCTTTACATAGGAGTAGTAATGTACTCTGTGTGATGAAATCTTCCATTCATCACTGCCTGTGACTGAGATCGGTTTCAGTGTCATTTCCCTTCCCCCAGACCTCATTGTATTGTGTACTGGAATGTGCTGTATTGTATACTGGAATGTGCTGTGTGTAGGGCTCCGCCCATACCTGGCCCCGTTTGTAAGCTAACTCAGTCTGGCCTCAGTCTCCAGAAGGAAGACATCTCTCTCTCTTACGTGTTACGTTCTAAGTTAATAAAAGCCTTGTTTTTGTTCTGCTAACTTCGAGTCTCGGAATTATTGAGGCACATCACTCTGCTTAAATGAAACTGTCCCCTGGCGTGGGACCCATGTTTGACTGGGGCCCCTGAGCACAGGATCTGTAGGCCTGTGCGCCAATCTGCCCCAAACACAGGTACTCAACATCTAATAAAGCCATCAAAATTATCTGGGAGGAAGGAGGCACAACCATGTCTTGCACTGTGCTGAATGGATGCAATGCAGCTCAGCATTTCGGGCAGTAGTGCAGTTTTCTGCAGCACCGAGCAGCAAATCAGCTAATCTGTTTGTTTAAGAGCCATACCTTTCGCTGCTGCACGGCAGTGCTGGCAGGACTGTATAATACTGTAGTACGTTGATACCAATTCAATTCAAGCCAGCTGGGATGCTGCATTTCACTCCCCTCCCCAATCCCTTGATGACTTGTCTGCAGTTAGGAACTCGTTTTGTGGTAAGTGATCAGGCATATTAGGAAAATCATATGAGACAGAGCGCCCCATCTAATGGTGAAATGATACTGGCAACCACTTGGTATGCAGCTGCCCAATGGCTCCCAGTCCTGATGCAATGGAAACGCCCTCAGAGCTCTGCTGATGTCCGAGCAGAGGCACTTCAACGGTTTAGATGGAAGGAGAGCAGTGTCTGTGCACCAGCTCCTTGCATTTACACTGCCATCCTGGTGGCAGAATCGTTGGCCCTTTGACAGCATGGTTCTTGGCATTTAAACTGCAGGCTGAGCTCGAGCTGCAGTTCAAGGCACAGCCAAATTCTACCCACTTCAGTGGTGCGCATTGCAGTGAATGGCAGCAGTGCTGCTGCAGTCAAGCGTGAGGTTTGTTGCTGCCAGTGGATGGGGACCAGAGTGAGCCGTGAGCCTGGAGCCTGGCGCCTAGCTCTGATATTCCTGGGGTGTACTGGCCTGCCAACACGCACTGTGTGTGCTCACACATGAACAATGGCCACTTGGGCGAGATACTGGAAAGTGCCACGCCCATGTGAAAATGTACCCTAGCAAGGAAGGGGGGAACGGAAGAAAAAACAGAACAGTAGTCACAGAATTTGCTGGGCGCAGTGTTAGAATTTAAGGAGTTAAACCAACTAAATGCTGCAACAGTAGGCAACTATAAGCAGCCCACAGCCCACATACTACAGTATTACTGTATACTGTCCTGTCAGAGCACGTGTAACACAGCAGCTTCTGCCAGCTTCCAGCTTAGAAAGCTAAAGTACCAGCAGAGGTTACGTAGAAGCTGATGATGTCAGCATTTTGTCACTATGGTGCCAGTGTTTAGTTCTGGATCTGATGTCCGATGTGCTATTGCCATGGATTCACTATCAATTGGTAATGGTTAGGAATCAGACAAGGAACTGGCTTAGCCCGGCACACATTAAACAGAACTGAAGCTTGCACTGAGGCTGAATCTAACCCATAAATCAAAAAACATTATAAAATATCAATAATACTTAGCAATAGGTCACGCCACATTTATAACCTGTAACTGAGTCAGTATTTTAGGCCTAAGCCAAAAGGGCAGATGGAGTGGAGGTTGAGGCATAGCTGGGAGCATGGCATGGGTTCTGATATTTGCTCCACCGATTATGAAAACACTAGTAACTGATGCACATCAGGACTCGGACTTGCATTAAAAGAGAGTCAATTTTGAGGCTGGATTTTCCAGTTGAATTTATTTTAACAGTGATTGGAAAATCTAGGTCTTGATGTCCAGTTTATATGTTCGGCGATTTCAGACACACTCAGAAACTGGACAGTCCTGTATATTATTGGATGTGTGGCCCCCAACTTATTGTTGTATTCAGGATTTTATGTTGCAAAATTTTCATCTTGGCTTCTACTTATTCCCACTTGCTGTAATTTAAGTTGAATATTTCCAAGCTTTGGCACTGGCCTGTACTTTTCCAATTCGAATTAAATGGGGGGTGGGGGGGCGGGGGGGTGGCAGAGAAAGGATAGGTGCAGAATTCTGACTCTCGTACAGAACTCCTCCTTTTCGTTCGAAAGAGAAGTTAAGGGTGAAAATATAATTTCAACCTGGAATCTGGATGCCAGGTTCTGTAATTGTGGAATTCTATAATTCCCTAAATTTGAACCTTCAACTAATGTATACCCTGACATTTTTCGCAAAGTAATAGTACCTGCTGGCACAGTACCTTCAGGGTAATGCACACTTGTATGCATCATCATAATTATCTTCATATATTCTAATTCCTCATTTACTGTATTGTCAGATTTCAATAACAGATTTCTTATAGCCAGTTTATTGAACTATTGGAGTAATATATCCTGTATTTCCCATTTACTGTATAATTGGGCTATCGTGCTGATTATTCCCAGGCTACTGAATTTTCAGAGTAATATTATGGGCCAGAAATTCGCGACCAAAGGCGTGAGTGCGTTCGGGGTACTCACGCATCTGGCCGTTGGAAATGCCGGCGTTCAGCATGAACAGCGCATGCGGGGAACGCCGGCATTTCCAGACCTCGAGCGCGTGCGACTGCACAGGCAGCGCTTGCGCAGTGAACTTCGTAGATTTCATTCATGAAATCCGTGAGGGTAAGTCCTCAGAAGTTACACTTGAAAAAAGCAAGTGTAAAGTGGTTCATTGGCTGCGGAGGAAGAAACATTTTATCGTGGAGCTTCTGAAATGCAATATTTTTGTTTGGGAAAGGGAGGGAAGTTATTTTAAGAAATTTTAAGTAAGTTTTAAAGTTAAAATTTTTTTTTTTTTTTTTTAAAAAGGGTTTTCAGAACGGTAGGTAGAAGGAGCAATTGTGGCTGTGTGAATGGAATGTGAGAATGAGTTATGTATGTATGTCCACATATATTCCTTTACGTATATGTATCTATGTTTTATATTCCTTTACTAATGTGTATGAATGTATGTTTTTAATTATGATTTTCAAATAAGTTACTTTCTCTGAAAGTCATAACTAAATAATACATTCATACACATAAGTAAAGGAATATATACATAACACGCAAAGGAATATATACAGACATACATACTTTCAGAAGCTCCACGATAAGAAATATCTTCCTCCGCAGCCTCTGGAGCAACTGTACCCATGCTTTTTTCATGTGTAAGTTGTAAGGACTTGACCTCACTGAAAGCAGTAATGAAAGCGGCGAATTATACTGCGCACGCGCTGCCTGTGCAGTCGCACGCGTTCTGCCTCTGAACCCCTTCGTTCAGAGGACAGGAAATGCCGGTTTTCCCCAAAAGCACTGTGCATGCTGAAAACCGGCATTTCATCCGGCCAGATGCGTAAGTACCCCGACCGTACTCGTGCAGTTGGAAGGGAATTACTGGGCCAACATTTTACATGTCAATAAAATGAAAAATTTAACAATTGCACGACTTGCCCCCTCGCATCTGCGACTGAGGGTCCAAGGAGGTGCATTGCGCAAGAGGTCATCATCGTACGTATCCTCACACTGTTCCCTTTGGGGAACTGTATGAAGTGGTGGAAGGATTTATGGCCATGATTAACGCTCATTCCGTGACCGTAACCATCTTTGAACCAGCCATTAGGGTGGTTAGTCCTATGGCGGGAGGGTTTTACGGGCTCCCACAACCCATCTGAGGGGGGGGTGGGCCACCAACACCCACGGACGCAAGTATCCCGCTGGATGTCCACCCAGGATTTAAAGTTGGAACTCCGACTCCACTTGCCGGGACTGTCTGGAGTGGGGTTCAAAACCCTACTCCTTCTGGCCCAGCAGCGGGGATGCTTACTGCTACGCAAAAGGCCCACTCCGCACAAAAGGTGACACCCATACGTTTCCTGCGCCTTTTCCCTCCCCGTGACTGGAGCCCTATGCTGCCATTTCACGTTGCTAATCGGATTGGGCCTTTGTCATAGCGGTAGGATCCCCGCCGCTGGGCCAGATCAGGGTAGGGTTTCGAACCCCGCTCCAGACAGTCCCGGCAAGTGGAGTCGGAGCTCCGGCTCTAAATTCTGGGTTGACATCCAGTGGGATATTTGCGTCCGTGGGTGTGGGTGGCCCCCCCTCCTTTTATAGCTTGTGGGAGCCCGTAAAACCCTCCCGCCATAGGACTAACCGCCCTAATGGCTGGTTCAAAGATGGTTACGGTCACGGAATGAGCGTTAATCACGGCCATAAATCCTTCCACCACTTCATACAGTTCCCCAAAGGGAACAGTGTGAAGACACGTATGACGACGACATTGCTAAATAAATAAATGGAATTAAAAAAATTCTTTTAGGGCTTTTAAAAGTCTTTAAAGTGCTTTAATTCTCTTTAAAACTACTTCAGATTACTCAAAATAATGTAAACATTTTAAAAAGTTTATAAAAGTTACCAAAATCTTCAAAAAACTTCCAAAAACCTATTTAAACTGCTGCTTTGCATGTAAAAATCCTTAGCAGCTTGACAGAAACATTGGGGGTGTGTCCAGTGAAACTGAGACCTCAAGGGGCGTGTCTCACTTACACTGCACGCTCCTGGCTTCGCGCTGGCTGCACTCCTGGGCGGCGTGACGTCATACGCTGCCCGGGATTCTTCTTTTTCATTCACCAAGTCCAGGCGTCCCTGGAGCTGATCGTCAGTAGCGCGGGGTAAGTGTAAATACGGGGCTTGCACGCGCTGTAAGCCCCGTTCTGGAATTTCTGGGCCATTAATTTAATGTATTATTGGAGTAATATACTCTTTATTCCCATTGACTGTATTCTCACAGTAATATGCTCTTTATTCTGTATATTATTGGAGTAATTATTCCCCAATCACTGCATTATTGGGACAATATACTTCATCATCGCTGGGTCAAAATCCTGGAACTCCCTACCTAACAGCACTGTGGGAGTACCTTCACCACACGGACTGCAGCGGTTCAAGAAGACGGCTTACCACCACCTTCTCAAGGGCAATTAGGGATGGGCAATAAATGCGGGTCTTGCCAGCGACGCCCACATCCCATAAGCGAATAAAAAAAAAAAAAATTTTTTTTATTCGCTTAAGAGTTATCAGAATAATATATACTTTATTCTATGTATCAGAGTAATATGATTAATTAAAAAAAAACTAAATCTGAGATCGTCACCCTCAGTGCACTGTTATACTCAGGCCAGTGTCCAATCTGGAAAGACAGAACCTAGAACTGTACTGCTGGCTGTTTCACATTCAAGTAGACAAAGATTAAAAATTTCACCCGCCACCAACGTTACACTTTACTGAAATCCCAGAGCTAACTGAACTGTAAAATACATGTTTATACCCAACTATTACAATTACCAAATAAAAGTTGTATTACTAATAAAAAATGACACATTGTGGGTGTAGACAACATCAGTCAGAAGATCGATACAGATGAGGAAGGCCATTCAGCCAATCCTAACACTAGAGCCCTAGTCTCCCCAATCGCTGCATCCAGCTGTCTCTGAAGTTATTCCAAGGCTTTTGCCTCTATGACACTCCCCTGAGGTTTATTCCACGTGTTGTTCTCTGTTTGTATACAGAACTTCTTCACATCAGTCCTAAATCTGCCTGTCAAGTTTGAACCTGCTTCTTTGTCTTAAACTTACCTTGCAGTAACAGACCATGATTTGATAGTAAAAGCGTAGCTTTCATTTTGTTACAAGTTTTCAAAATAAAATTGGAATTGCAAACCTTAGTGAGTGTAGCAGACACAACATCTGCTGAAGTACAAACTGCACTGCTGCCATCATGTTCAGTTTCCAGGGGGCCAGCAGAGGTCAAAAAACATTTCCAAGGTGTCCAGCCTGTCTGGAAAATTCCCCAAAGGAAATTCCAATAACCCATTAAAATGTAACATAAGCAGTGTACCCAACACCTCCATCAGCACGCGCAATACAACCTTTGGTGTAAATACACGAAGGATATTGGACAGCTCGCTGCAGACACTGCAAGGATCCAGCCGAGGGGTTCAGGCAGCAGCACAAACTGAGAGTGTGAAAATTGAATGGTTTGTTCCTCAGCTGTACCCCCAAGATCCTACTTCTATTCAGTGTAAAATAATGGATTCAATGATTAGGAGCAAACCGGAAGATTTTTGCACAACAATAACCTAGTTAATAGCAATCAGCATGGATCCTGAAGGGGGAATTTCCTTGCCTGACTAACCTCCTCGATTTCTTCGAGGAAGTGACAGCCCAAGTGAAAAGAAACAAAAAAGGTGATTCAACCGTGGCTAACAAGGGAAATTAGGGATAGCATAAGATCCAAGGAGAGGACATATAAATTGGCCAGAAAAAGCAGTAAACTTGAGGATTGGGAGCAGTTTAGGATTCAACAAAGGAGGACAAAGGGATTAATTAAGAAGGGGAAAACAGAATATGAGAGTAAGCTTGCAGGGAACATAAAAACTGACTGTAAAAGCTTTTATAGATATGTGAAGAGAAAAAGATTGGTGAAGTCAAGCGTAGGTCCCTTGCAGTCAGAATCAGGGGAATTTATAATGGGGAACAAAGAAATGGCAGACCAATTAAATACATATTTTGGTTCTGTCTTCACAAATGAGGACACAAATAACCTCCCAGAGATGTCGGGGAACATAGGGTCTGATGAAAGGGAGGAACTGAAAGAAATCAGTATTTGTAGGGAAATGGTGTTCGGGAAATTGATGGGATTGAAGGCCAATAAATCCCCAGGGCCTGATAATCTACATCCTAGGGTGCTTAAGGAAGTGGCCCTAGAAATAGTACATGCATTGCTGATCATCTTCCAACATTCAATGGAATCTGGAACAGTACCCATGGATTGGAGGGTAGCTAATGTTACCCCACTATTCAAAAAAGGTGGTAGAGAAAAAACGGGGAATTACAGACCGGTAAGCCTGACATCGGTAGTGGGGAAAATGCTAGGGTCCATTATAAAAGATGAAATAGCAGAGCACTTGGAAAACAGTGACAGGATCGGACAAAGTCAACATGGATTTACAAAAGGTAAATCGTGCTTGACTAAGCTACTGGAATTTTTTGAGGATGTAACTGGTAAAATAGATAAGGGAGAACCAGTGGATGTGGTGTATTTGGACTTTCAGAAGGCTTTCAATAAGGTCCCGCATAAGAGATTAGCGTGTAAAGTTAAGGCACATAGGATTGGGGGCAAGGTATTGACTTGGATAGAGAACTGGTTGGCAGACAGAAAGCAAAGAGTTGGAATAAACGGGTCTTTTTCAGAGTGGCAGGCAGTGACTAGTGGGGTACCGCAGGGATTGGTCCTTCGACCCCAGCTATTCACAATATATATTTTAATGATCTAGACAAGAGAACTAGATGTAATATCTTCAAATTTGCAGATGACACAAAGCTGGGTGGGTGTGTGTGCTGTGAGGAGTATCTAGACTTCCAAAAGGCATCTGACAAAGTTCCATATGAAAGGCTACTGGTTAAATTTAAAGCGTTAGGATTGAGGGTAAACCTGGAATATGAAATTGGCTGATGGGTAGAAAACACTGATTGGAAGAGTTATGTCTGGGTCGGGTATGGTAGGTCTTGGGGAAGTATGGAATGTGGGGGTGGGGGTGGGGGTGGGGCTCGGTGTTGGGACTGCTACTGTTTCTAATTTACATAAAATGATCTGGGTTCACAAACACACTGCAAAGTAGGCAGTGGGTTCAGAGCAGCTCAGAAATTACATCATTAGTTGGATGGTATATGTATGTGGGAAGAAAAATGGCAGATGAAATTTAATGTAGAAGAACTTGTATTCATATTGCACTTTTCAGGATGTCCCAAAGCACTTCACAGCCAATGGCGTACTTTTGAATCATAGTCAATTTTTTTTGTAGTCATACATAGCAGACAATTTATGCACAGCAGGATCCCACAAACAGCAATGAGATAAATGACCAGTTAATCTGTTTTAATGATGTTTGAATGAGGGATAAATATTGATTAGCAAACCAGGAGAACTCCCCTTCTCTTCTTCAAATAGTGCCATTGGATCTTTTACGTCCACCCATGAGGGAAGGGGGCTTGGTTTAACGCCTCATCTGAAAGATGGCACCTCTGACAGTGCAGCATTTCCTCAGTACTGCACTGGAGTATCAGCCTGGATAATATGTGCAAGTTTCTGGACTGGGGCTTGAATCCACATCCTTCTGACTCGAGAGGTGAGAGTGCTACTACTGAGCCAAGGCTGACAACTAGATAGACAAATATAAAGTACTGGATAGAAGCATAAAAAAAAGAAATGACATATACTCCATAAATGGCATAGAAAGGGCCAAGGTTAAGACAAAAGAGGCTGAGGAGTCTTAGGAGATTCAAAGCTTAACGTGGCCAACAATGGATGGATGAACTAAACTGGGCCGAATGGCTTTCCTCATCCGTAACAACTTGTAAAGACCTGATTACAGCTGTCAGCCTAGCAGGACTCCGACTATTTGGGGCCCAGTGGGTAAATGCAGCACCTGGTGGATACTGTGCCCTACATATCCACAACGTCGAGATTCCATTCCCAGTCGGTGCTAACTTAGTCGCTCAACTGGTGCAGAGGCAAGGATGCTACAATTAGCAGCAGCCCCCTGATGAGAACAGGCTTCCCATTACTGATCATTTTCCAGAAACTCCTGCTGGGAAGTGTGTGATTGGACATCAGGTCAACAGAATCAGGGTTGGCTGTGATGCTACCTATAGTCAAATAGCCTGCCAACACTCACTTTCTAGGCACACACATCACGAATGGTCACTATGTGAGGTACTGGAGAACAGCTGCCACCTGTGGTACCCAGAGACAGCACCTTCAGAAGACAAGTGGAGAAAACAGGAGTGAATAAAAGTAGATTGTGGATTGGTGCTGAGTGACACAGAAGATTCCAGGTTGTCAGATTATGATGCTGGACCCTGGAGGATACCCAGATTACAGTTTAGATAATAAAACATTCACCACAATGTCAAGATTCCATTCCCAGTCAGTGCTAACCCTGCATAGCGTGTAAAAGACATGGAACAGAATAGAAAGACACAGGATAGAATTAAAAAAAAGAAAAAGTGACAGGATCGGATATAAAGGAACGAGATGGCGTGGGATATACTGGCTAAAATATCCATCATTTGATACAAAGCTATACATGAGTGCTCCTCAGCACAACTGGCCCTTAAACACAAGAGGAAGCTGAAGCAGACATTACACTTCAACAAACTAGGAGAGAAATCTGATCCACGCAGGTCAGTGCAAGGGGCAGGGGATTCACAATCAGGACATATTTGAAATGACCAGATTAATTCCCAACAAAGTATTTATTATTTCACTGCACTCTCAATACTACAAAATATGAAAACATTTAATAAAGTTAATGTTGGCTCCTTAAATAAAAGATATTGTGGCAATTAAAAAAAATTCCTCCTAAAAAATCCACAAGGATTTTTTGTTTTTAAATGACAGGTTAATAGTTAATGAAACTGCTGCAGTTGGATATATATCTACACCCAGATAAAGAGCTATTTGTGTGGCCCTCGTGTCAGGAATACAACTTACTATATGCTCCTTCTGGCGTTGGGAAAAGTACCAGAAAAGTTTTTAAAGTGTTTCTGTTGTTTTGTGTTGGAACAAGGAAAGAGATCACATTGGCGGCTCAGATTTCGCTTAGCCAGCTCTTCCACCGCTCCCCCTCCCCTCCCCTCGCGGACGGGTATACAATAATACTTTAAAAACTTAATAATCCAAACAAAACCAAACGTTACTTACAAATCGGAAATATTTGACGAGTAGAGGTACAAATCTCGGATGCTAGTCTGGTTTGCACAACCCTTTGTGATCAATTTTAAACAAACTCTGTCGGGTGAACAAACGCGTTTTGCTTCCTCTCCCTAAACAAAAATATCAGATAAGTAAAGAGAAAATGCATTTATTATTTATTTAACCATCAACTCTCAAGTTGTAAGTTCCAGAAAGATGGAGCGCAGATTTATTTCCTAAATGCGGAAGTTCGGGCACAAAAATGTCAGAAATGAGAGCGATCCCGAGCCTCCCACATTTCTGCCTTTGTCTTAGCAAAGCAACAACTGGGAACGAAGAAAGTTTGAGTAAAGCCAAACTTACCTTTAATAAACGGAGAGGCAGCTCGCCGGGAGCCGGCACGCTTTTGGGGGGCTCCCTGCTGCCTTTTTTCCAAGCTGGATTTTTGGAGATGAAGTATTTTGGAAGCTGGATGGGTGACAGGTTCAGGAAAAATTTCAGGAATGAGCGGCTGGAATGAAATTAACGCGATGAGTCAGTGGAGGAGGAGCTGCCGGCTTCACCTACCCTCCTCGGGGAGAATTTCACTTTCTAATTCACTAAAAAGTCGCAAACTTGAAGAGAAGAGGAATCCCAAAATAGAAGTCGATGCTCCTGCTGAGGATTTGTGAGTTTAATGTCAATTTATTGGGATTTTCTGAGTATTGAATGGGATTAACACAAAAATATGCCCAGAATGTTGGATGAAAGTCTATTTTCTCTTTACTGGGTGGAAACTTGGGCGCCGGGTTTACAGGTTGCTATGAGAGAGAGAGCGAAAATGAGGCATGGGAGTGAAAGAAGAGAGAATGAAATGTACCTATGAAGAAACTAAATGCGAATCCTCTCCTGAAGGCCCTGACCCTGCCTGCTGTTCAGGTTCCATGTCTGACGGGCTCAGCCCAGGGGCCCATTCTTCAAGTGTGAGCCCAGACAGGCTATTTGACTGTGGAAGGCATTTGAAAAAATACATTGCATCCATTTTTACTTACCCCCTTAAGTAATAGCCCAGCCTTTGCAAAACAACACTCACTAAAGAGTTGGAATAAACGGGTCTTTTTCCGAGTGGCAGGCAGTGACTAGTGGGGTACCGCAGGGATCGGTGCTAGGAACCCACTATTCACAACATATATATTTTTATATATGTATATATATGATCTAGACAAGGGAACTAGATGTAATATCTCCAAGTTTGCAGATGACACAAAGCTGGGTGGGCGTGTGTGCTGTGAGGAGGATGCAGAGAAACTCCAGTATGATTTGGATAGGTTGGGTGATTGGGCAGATGCATGGCAGATGCAGTATAATGTGGATAAATGCGAGGTTATCCACTTCGGTGGCAAAAACAGGAAGACAGATTATTATCTGAATGGCAATAGATTGGGAGAAGGGGAAGTGCAACGAGACCTGGGTGTCCTTGTGCACCAGTCACTGAAGGTAAGCATGCAGGTGCAGCAGGTGGATAAGAAGGCAAATGGTATGTTGGCCTTTGTAGCGAGAGGGTTTGAGTACAGGAACAAGGATGTCTTGCTGCAGTTGTACAGGGCCTTGGTGAGACCACACCTTGAGTATTGTATGCAGTTTTGGTCGCCTTATCTGAGGAAGGATGTTCTTGCCATGGAGAGAGTGCAGCGAAGATTCACCAGGCTGATACCTGGGATGGCAGGAATGACGTATGAGGAGAGATTGGGTCAATTCAGCTTATATTCGCTAGAGTTTAGAAGAATGAGAGGGGATCTCATTGAAACTTATAAAATTCTAACAGGACTAGACAGACTAGATGCAGGAAGGATGTTCCCGATAGCGGGGGAGTCCAGAACCAGGGGTCACAGTCTAAGGATAAGGGGTAAGCCATTTAGGACTGAGATGAGGAGGAATTTCTTCACCCAGAGAGTGGTGAACCTGTGGAATTCTCTGCCACACAAGGCAGTTGAGGCCAATTCATTAAATATATTCAAGGAGGACTTGGATATATTTCTTGAGGCTAAGGGGATCAAGGGGTATGGGGAGAAAGCAGGGACAGGGTACTGAATTTGGATGATCAGCCATGATCTCATTAAATGGTGGAGCGGGCTTGAGGGGCCGAATGGCCTACTCCTGCTCCTACCTTCTATGTTTCTATGTTAAATGAGGGTAGACAAAGATTTAATGGTGGGCCACCAACACTGTATCCTCCCAAATAACCTCAATCGATTGCTGACAATTACCATCTCACCCCACACATGAAGAATGATCACTCGGCCCAGGTACTGGACCTATAGTCCACATGACTGAAATCAGGATCCCACTCTTATCCAGGAATTTTATACAGACAGAGAAACTGGGATGAACTTGTATAGGACCCTGGTCAGGCTGCACTTGGCGTACTGTGCACAGTTTTGGTCTCCATACTATGAAAAGGACATAGAAGCACTGGAGAAAGTGCAAAAAAGATTTACAAGAATGGTACCAGAACTGAGAGATTACAGCAATTGGGAAAGATTGAACAGGTTGGGGCTTTTTTCTTTAGAAAAGAGGAGACCTGATAGAGGTCTTTAAAATTATGAATGGGTTGGACAGGGTAGATATGGAATGTTTCCACTTGTGGGAGAATCTAAAACTAGGGGCCATAAATACAAGATAGTTACCAATAAATCTAATTGGGAAATAAGGAGAAATGTCTTTACTCAGAGTGGTTAGAATGTGGAACTCGCTACCACAGGAAGTGGTTGAGGCAAATAGCTTAGATGCTTTCAAAAGGAAACTAGATGAGTATATGAGAGAAAATGGAACAGAAAGATATGCTGAAAGGCTGAGATGAGGTAGATTGAATGGGAGACGACCCATGTGGAGTTTCAACACTCGAATGGCCTGTTTCTGTGCTGTATATTCTATGTAATTTTGACAAAAAAACTGTCTCCCAGACAGTCCCACAGAGAGTCAGAGATAATCATGTCCCTCAGATCAGTAGGGCAGCAGACTGACTGATATGAATGAGTTTAAAAAGTACCCTCTCCAAAAAAAAACCTCTAAGCTTTACTAGAAGAGTTTACAATGCTAAAATATGTAAAATAGTAACAGGAAATATCTTTGCCACTTCTCACTTCCCACTGCTGTTGAAATGAGCAGAAAACATGCAGGAAAACTAAGAAATCTGATGCAGTGCTTCCTTTTTCAGCTAAATGATCTGTGAATAAAACAGCATGTTGAAAATGCAAAATAAATGTGTTTGTGAAAATTGTACAACACTATGTAAAAAGATCCTCAAACAATGAGAAAAGAGCCCTTTTTAATTCAGCTTCAGTCGGACAGGAGAATTTATCAAATGGGGAAAAAGGAAAGATACACAAAAGTGGAGCTAAAAGAGGAAGTAGAATATTGAGAGAGAGAGAGAGAGAGAGGCAGACTGAGATGGAGTTGGAATTATCAAATAAGCTAAAGAGAAAGAAATGGAGAACAAAGAAAAGATAATGGAAAGAACGAAGGATAGAAAGTGATTAGAAGTAAGGAAAAAAATTAAGGAGAGTGAGGATTTCTGAGTAGGAGAATTGAAAGAAAGGAGCAGGGGTATGGAAGCATAAACAGCAACTTGATAACTGGAGCAGTTGAACAGCAGGCAGGCCTCGAGTTTGGGTTCCAGAGCTGCTGTCACTCACTCACTTGCATGGATTGCCATGAACAGAGGGACAACCAGTAAACTAAGACAAGAGTATATATAAACAAGGCGAAAATATATTTATAAACTCAGGGATATACCTGTTTATACACTATGAATGGAACCGCGTTTATGTGTTCAACCATAAATGTATTTTGATGCTTTGGCAACATAAGATGTACCTTATCATGCCAATAAAGCGATTTGTATTGATTGCCTGAGCTCAGTCACATTTCACCCAGACCACTGGAGGGAGCAGTAGGTGGAAGTTAAAAAATCCAGAGAGCGGATAGGAAGAAGTGAGAGAAGAGCCGGCCAGGTAAATGTGTACTATCGTGCCCTGTTCTATACATGCTAGAAAATCAATAGCTTCACTGGAAATTCAACTTTTATTTTTCCTGGAATATTCTCAGGAAATGCCAGCCCAAACCTCCAATAATACCCTCTAACCTTGGGCCAGTCTCACACAGGGAGTGTCTCCCATGGGCTCCCATACACTCTCCTGGGAGCAATCTGAGTCAAACTTTGAGTCTTCTGCATCTTCCAATCAATACCTTCAAGATGCATGTAGAACTGTGCAAAACAGTAACACTGGCCACGCTCCCATCTCCCACTGGTCCATACACTATAGATATACAATTGGTTATAATGGAACTACTTCTGCAAACTTCTCATGCCGTAGTTACACGCTGCTGCCAGTGGCGGTGCTGCAGTGCCTCCGTTTGGTGTCTCCTCAGCCTCACTCCCATTTTGCAACCAACTCCACTTCCCAAATTGCCCTAAGTTTTGTCGAAGTAGTATATAAAAATAAAGACAGAATGTATGAGTTTAAAATGGGGCCTGAATTACATCTGTGCAGTCTGGTCCATTATCCCCCTCCCCTTTTCACTTGGTCTTCATTCTCTCCTGTGCAACGCCTCAGTAGATCAATGACTATCTACTCATCATTATAATAAATACCTAATATCCTTTACCCTGTAATCGAAATCCCTGTAAACTAAAACAAAATGCAACTGACACGAAATAAAGGACATGGGCAAGTCAGATCACTTAGTCTCCTTTTACATGATTTGCTGTTTGATCTCTTTGTGCGTATGGTTGTTGCTAGGAGACCTGTTGAGTCCCTCCTCTGTCACGTCAAGCCTGGCCTGGATGGGAGGCGAGATCGGCAGAAGTAGGGGACGGGCCGGAGTCGCAGCTTCTGATTCTGGAACCGAGACCAAGGTGCATCATTCAAACCCGGAGAAAAGGCACGCGAAGTGCTGAGGGAAACAGACACTCGTGTACCTCTGGTAACTCTTTTGCTGGACAAGCAATGATGCTGTATGTGGCTCTATTTCTCTGCCTGCCCTTCTTCGCCACAGCCGCTCCTGCCGCCTTGGTAAGTGAAGGGGAAGCAGGGAATAAAGATGTTTCTGATGGACACAGAGAAGACGGCGGGACAGAAAGAGGTGAGCCGCAGAGGTTTCAATCAACCTACCGTTTCTGTGAAATAGATATATTGATAATAATGTAGAAATAGCGCTGTGAAGGTCAAGGGTGAGAATGCTGAGATTGCTGTGGTATGGGGTGGAGGATGAAGCAGCAGGGCTGTAATGTCTCCTCAGTGGAGTACTATTTGCTCAGTGTATCATTACATCTATCGTCATCCTAAGGGTATAAATCAAAAGCAACAAAATCTGTCTCAGGAGTGAAATAACAATTACAATTAAAATCAAAACTTCACATACAGCAGAGTGATTTAGGTAACATTTGAAAGAGGGAGTGACTCAGCCTCTATACTATAAATTATATTTTAAATCTTGGAAACAAACCCATTGAAAGCAGAACAATCCGTTTTTGGTTTTGGCAGTCATGGTTAATGTTTGCAAGGATTTACTCCTAAATTGCTGCTATGGTTAACCCTAGTACTGTTTCTATGTTAAGTATATTTTGCTTTAATTTAAATTTAATTTAAATACTTTGACTTATCCATTTTTTTTATTTTACAGATATGGGGATCATTTCCACTGAGAGGGCCCCTGCAGTTGGTTATCAGCCTTGTTGGAATCGTTTATTACCTCAAGCCTCCCACCTATTTCCCTTGATTATACCACAAGTGACCATTTTCAGTTAAATCTAAACTGTTGACGACAAACTCCACTTTATGACCTCGCAATAGTTGCACTAATGTCACAGCAGCTTCCTCGTGACATCATAAAGGAGCTGGCTGTCCTACCACGACTATCACTACTGTTACCATTCAATAATTACAAAAACAAAGCATTTGTTTTAAAAATCAGAATAAGGGTGAACGATGATCAGTGTGCCCAGTTTATAATAACATGAGCAGTGCATAGATAGCCCACTGATTTAAAAGTCTATTTACTGTCACTAACTTTAAGATACTGAAGAGGCACTCAGTGAATTCGACAATAGTGCTGGTTCAAGTGATGTCATAAATGTCTGAGTGAAATGGCTGAGAGACAGAAAGCAGAGAACAGTGGTGAATGGCTGTTTATCAGACTGGAGGGAAGTGGTGTCCCCAGGGGTCAGTATTAGGATATATATTAATGACCTGGACTTGGGTTGACAGGGCATAATTTTAAAGTTTGCAGATGACACAAAACTGGGAAATGTAGTAAACAATCAATGGGATAGCAACAGAGGAAATTTACTCGAATGGTACCAGGGATGTGGGACTTCAGTTACGTGGAAAGACTAGAACATTTTGGATTTCTCTCTTTAAAGAGAAAGTTAAGAGAAGATTTAATAGAGATGTTCAAAATTATGAAAGGTTTTGATAGAGTAAGGAGAAATTGTTTCCACTGGCAAGAGAGTCGGTAACTAGAGGGCACAGATTAAGGTAATTGGCAAAAGAACCAGAGGGGAGATGAGAATTTTTTTTATGCAGCGAGTTGTTGTGATTTGGAATGCATTGCCTGAAAGGGTGGTTGAAGCAAATTCAGTAGTAACATTCAAAAGGGAATTGGATATATACTTGAAGTGGAAAAATTTGCAGGGCTGTGAGGAAAGAGCCGGAGAGTGGCACTAATTGGATAGCTCTTTCACAGAGCTGGCACGATGGGCCGAATTGCCTCCTCCTGGTGCTGTATGATTTTATGATGCTGGAGCAGTTTGTGTTGGTCATCTGAAGTCTAAGATGCAATTGCTGTGTGGTTTAATATTGGTCTTATTGAGGCACCCTGTAAAACTTATCTGTAGCTCTTTTCAGCATGATTTTAAAAAGTGTAGGTTGCTATGGTGCTATCATACGTGCAGGATGTGCTCACCCACCTACCTGAAACCCTAATCCCAAACCTTTCAATATTAGTGAGCAATGTCAGGTCAAAGTTATTCAAAGAATGATTATAATGTAAGTTAACACTTACGGGGGATTTCAAATTTGGACTATTTAGCAAAATCGTAAACCAGTTCCTTACAAGTAGAGGAAATCTTCCCTCTCTTCAAACAGGTTCTGAACAAGAGATCGATAAAGTTTTGGCCATTTTAGTTCCCTGATATAACTTCTTTAATTTGGAAATCTCACCATTAAGTGACGTCCAGCCTGAGAGGTCTGGCCGGCTGCATTTTCCGGTATGTTATATACCTCACTGTATATAGAATTCTTCTGGTTTCAACCTCCTGTACATAATATAACAGTAAAAAGTTCCATTTGAAGTGTTACAGCCCTGAGGATACAGAAGGTAAAAAAAAAAAAATTAGTCAAAAAATGACAGTTTTGATTGATTTTCATTTCCCTGTGGAAATGCAAAAATAATTCACAGGACATTGTGTGTGGGGTAGTAGAACGCAGTGGAGATGCTCCATGCCACTCAGTCCCAATCTCAGTTGTGTTGTTAGGGGGAGATGCTGAGTGGAAACTTCATCAAAGGGAGGGAATACTACTGGGATACTAATCCTAGACCGTGTGCATGCACTTCCCAATGATCGGGAGCAGCTTGTCTACATGCCCGTTAATGGTGTGGCTCAGAAACACTACTCAAAACAGAACGGGGAAAATAGAGTGAGTGTATCCCATTTAAGACTTTGCTTGTTTGTTTAAAAAACTTTGCTGCTTCCTATGTTCAATAAGATGGGTGTTCTTTGCATTCAGTTTCAGCTTTTAAGGACTCATTAAGTACTCTATATCATCTTTAATTATTAATGTCACATTTGCAGTGTCATAGAGTAATACAGCATGGATAGAGGCCCTTCAGCCCATCGTGTCCGCGCCGGCCATCAAGCCCTGTCTAATCTAATCCCATATTCCAGCATTTGGCCCGTAGCCTTGTATGTTATGGCATTTCAAGTGCACATCCAAATGCTTCTTAAATGTTGTGAGGGTTTCTGCCTCCACAACCCTTTCAGGCAGTGAGTTCCAGACTCCAACCACCCTCTGGGTGAAAAAGTTCTTTCTCAAATCCCCTCTAAACCTCCCGCCCTTTACCTTGAATCTATGCCCCCTAGTTATTGACCCCTCTACTAAGGGAAAAAGCTCCTCAGCATCCATCCTATCTATGCCCCTCATAATTTTGTACACCTCAATCATGTCCCCCCTCAGCCTCCTCTGCTCCAAGGAAAACAAACCCAATCTGCCCAGTCTCTCTTCATAGCTGAAGCGCTCCAGCCCTGGTAACATCCTGGTGAACCTCCTCTGCACCCTCTCTAACGCGATCACATCCTTCCTGTAGTGTGGCGACCAGAACTGCACACAGTATTCCAGCTGTGGCCTAACCAGTGTTTTATACAGCTCCATCATAACCTCCTTGCTCTTATATTCAATGCCTCGGCTAATGAAGGCAAGTATCCCATATGCCTTTTTTACCACCTTATCCACCTGTTCCGCCGCCTTCAGGGATCTGTGTACTTGCACACCCAGATCCCTCTGACCCTCCGTCTTGCCTAGGGTCTTTCCATTCATTGTGTATTCCCTTGCCTTGTTAGTCCCCCCAAAGTGCATCACCTCGCACTTTTCCGGGTGATATCACAAACAATAAATATGATTCAATTCTAATTGTTGTGTGAATATTGTGCAACATTTCAGGAGGCTAAAAGTGACTCCGATGGTTTTGTGAAGGTGGTTGACTTTGACAGCCTGCCCTTGAATTACCACGATGAGGAGAATGAAGAAGAACTGGTTGGAGACAAAATCTTCCACAAATACGAAAAAATTGACAAGGTAAACAAAGACCATACTGATGCAATGGGTGGCAGGTTAAGAGTAGGGCCTCTTAAACAAAGTGAGGGCTTTTGTGTTAGGGATTGTAAGTATTGCCCAGATTTATAATATAATGTGTGATTTGTGATCAGTAGCCAGGCTCTGCCTGTGATAGTACAGCAGGCTTCATAGGGCTAGGCTCAAAAGTTTTATTCAAGATTTTATTTACTAGAACAGGAATGAATTTTCAAAAATTGGGCAGAGAAGTGGATGGGAAAATATTTATCATTATGAGAATGGAATTTTAAATTGTTAAATGAATTTGAATACTGTCTGCTCTGGGTCTTCTGCTGATAACACATATCACAAACAATCTGGGAGGTATTTACAATAATATTACTGAAATATGAAGCCAGATGTTTAGTGCAAGGGAGGTGTAGACAAATTAAGATCATGCTAGACTAATGAATGGCAGATGGAATTTAATGTGACGAATGTAAGGTGATGTACATTGGTGTAGGAAATATAAAACAGGTGTACGTAGTTATTTGACACTAGTTTAAAACGGGCCGTTACTTGTAGAATTGAGTGAATGACATAAGGGAGACTTTTGATTTTGTAGCGTCTGAGGAACGATTTCCTGGATGGGTATAATTGGGCCTGCGCCTGCAGTAGTGTCAGGCCCAGTGTTGTTATGCAAAAGAAGCAGGAGTTTCTGATATGGCCAGCTGTGCTCCTGGTTCTGTACTGCTGAGACTTGAGCACAAAAACCTAGGCTGACACTTATTTCTTAAGGCTAAAGGGATCAAGGGATATGGGGAGAAGGCAGGGGCAGGGTACTGAATTTGGATAATCAGCCATGATCTCATTGAATGGCGGACAGGCTCGAGGGGCCGAATGGCCTACTCCTGCTCCTATCTTCTGTGTTTCCAGTGCAGTACTGAGGAAGTGCTGCACTGTCGGAGGTGTGCTATCTTTCGGATGAGACGTTAAACCGAGGCCCTGTCTGCTTGCTCAGGTGGACGTAAAAGATCCAATGGCACTATTTTGAAGAAGAGCAGGGGAGTTATCCCCGGTGTCCTGGCCAATATTTATTTCTCAACCATCATCACTAAAACAGATTATCTGGTCATTATCACATTGTTGTTTGTGGAAGCTTGCTGTGTGCAAATTGGCTGCCGTGTTTCCTACATTACAACAGTGAATCCACTTCAAAAAGTACTTCATTGGCTGTAAACTAACAGGACTAGACAGACTAGATGCAGGAAGGATGTTCCCGATGGCGGGGGAGTCCAGAACCAGGGGTCACAGTCTAAAGATAAGGGGTAAGCCATTTAGGACAGAGATGAGGAGGAATTTCTTCACCCAGAGAGTGGTGAACCTGTGGAATTCTCTACCACAGAAGGCAGTTGAGGCCAATTCATTAACTATATTCAAGAAGGAGTTAGATATATTTCTTAAGGCTAAAGGGATCAAGTCTTATGGGGAGAAGGCAGGGACAGGGTACTATTTTTATGTTTCTATTTTTCTATTTCTATTTTACTACTGTTTCTATGTTTCCTACTCTTCAACTTTAGTTGTCCTACATCTGTTGGGCTGAATGGCCTGTTTATGTGCTGTAAATACTATGTAATACTATGTATTATGGGCTTTGGTCCTTCAACTAGATTTTAATATGTAAAAATAGTCCAAGTTACATGGCAAAAAGGTGACACATTAAAACATTTATTGAGAGCATGTTAAATTTAAAGGATCTGCAAAATCAAGAATTGCTTCTGTTGTTCTCCAGTGGCTCTGATAATGTGATAAATGGAATATTTCAGTCTACAAAGGAAGTTAATAACCAACCCTGGTTCATAGAAACATAGAAGATAGGAGCAGGAGTAGGCCATTCGGCCCCTTGAGCCCGCTCCGCCATTTAATGAGATCATGGCTGATCATCCAAATTCAGTACCCTGTCCCTGCTTTCTCTCCATATCCCTTGATCCCTTTAGCCTCAAGAAATATATCCAACTCCTTCTTGAATATATTTAATGAACTGGCCTCAACTGCCCTGTGTGGCAGATAATTCCACAGGTTCACCACTCTCTGGGTGAAGAAATTCCTCCTCATCTCTGTCCTAAATGGCTTACCCCTTATCCTTAGACTGTGACCCCTGGTTCTGGACTCCCCCGCCATCGGGAACATCCTTCCTGCATCTAGTCTGTCTAGTCCCGTTAGAATTTTATAAGATTCAATGAGATCCCCTCTCATTCTTCTAAACTCTAGCAAATATAAGCCTAATCGACCCAATCTCTCCTCATACGTCATTCCTGGCATCCCAGGTATCAGTCTGGTGAATCTTCGCTGCACTCTCTCCATGGCAATAACATCCCTCCTCAGATAAGGTGGTTCAATAAGGAGTGTAGAAGAGCATGCCAGGAGCAACACCAGTTGTACCTAAAAATGAGGTGCCAACCTGGGGAAGCTGCAACACAGGACTATATACATGCTAAAAAGCAGAAGCAGCATGCTATAGACAGGGCAAAGCAATCCCACAATCAACGGATCAGATCAAAGCTCTGCAGTCCTGCCACATCCAGTCATGAATGGTGGTGGACCATTAAACAACTAACGGGAGGAGGAGGCTCCATGAATATCCCCATCCGCAATGATGGTGGAGCCCAGCACATGAGTGCAAAAGACAAGACTGAAGCGTTTGTAACCATCTTCAGCCAGAAGTGCCGAGTGGATGATCTATATCGGCCTCCTCCTGAGGTCCCCACCATCACAGATGCCAGTCTTCAGCCAATTCGATTCATTCCACGTGATATCAAGAAACGGCTGAGCGCACTGGATACAGCAAAGGCTATGGGCCCCGACAACATCCCAGCTACCGTGCTGAAGACTTGTGCTCCAGAACTAGCCGCGCCTCTAGCCAAGCTGTTCCAGTACAGCTGCAACACTGGCATCTATCCAACAATGTGGAAAACTGCCCACGTATGTCCTGTCCACAAATTACAGGACAAATCCAACCCGGCCAATTACCGCCCCATCAGTCTACTCTCAATCATCAGCAAAGTGATGGAAGGCGTCATCGACAGTGCTATCAAGCGGCACTTACCAATAACCTGCTCGGTTTGGGTTCCGCAAGACCACTCGGCTCCCGACCTCATTACAGCCTTGGTTCAAACATCGACAAAGGAGCTGAATTCCAGAGGTGAGGTGAGAGTGACTGCACTTGACATCAAGGCAGCA
The DNA here is from genome assembly GCF_052327205.1 of Somniosus microcephalus. Classification (NCBI taxonomy): domain Eukaryota; kingdom Metazoa; phylum Chordata; class Chondrichthyes; order Squaliformes; family Somniosidae; genus Somniosus; species Somniosus microcephalus. The sequence continues at coordinate 43,774,392 of NC_141014.1, forward strand.
TTTGACCGAGTGTGGCATCAAGTAAAACTGAAGTCAATGGGAATCAGGGGGAAAACACTCCACAGACTGGAGTCATACCTAACACAAAGGAAGATGGTTGTGGTGGTTGAAGGTCAATCATCACAGCCCCAGGACATCACTGCAGGAGTTCCTCAGGGCAGTGTCCTAGGCCCAACCATCTTCAGCTGCTTCATCAATGACTTTCCCTCTAATATAAGGTCAGAAATGAGGAAGTTTGCTGATGACTGTACAGTGTTCAGCGCCATTCACAACTCCTCAGATAATGAAGCAGCCCATGCCCGCATGCAACAAGACCTGGATGACGTTCAGGCTTGGGCTGATAAGTGGCAGGTAACATTTGTGCCAAAGAAGTGCCAGGTAATGACTATCTCCAACAAGAGAGAGTCTAACCACCTCCCCTTGACATTCAACGGTATTACCGTCGCCAAATCCCCCACCATCAACATCCTGGGGGGTCACCATTGACCAGAAACTTAACTGGACCAGCCACATAAATACTGTGGCAACAAGAGCAGGTCAGAGGCTAGGTATTCTGCGGCGAGTGTCTCACCTCCTGACTTCCCCAAAGCCTTTCCACCACCTACAAGACACAAGTAAGGAGTGTGATGGAATACTCTCCACTTGCCTGGATGAGTGCAGCTCCAACAACACTCAAGAAGCTCGACACCATCCAGGACAAAGCAGCCCGCTTGAGTGGCACCCCATTCACCACCTTAAACATTCACTCCCTCCACCACCGGCATACCGTGGCTGCAGTGAGTACCATCTACAAGATGCACTGCAGCAACTCGCCAAGGCTTCTTCGGCAGCACCTCCCAAACCCGCGACCTCTTCCACCTAGAAGGACAAGGGCAGCAGGTGCATGGGAACACCACCACCTCCAAGTTCCCCTGAAAGTCACACACCATCCTGACTTGGAAGTATATCGCCGATCCTTCATCATCGCTGGGTCAAAATCCTGGAACTCCCTCCTTAACAGCACTGTGGGAGTACCTTCACCACACGGACTGCAGCGGTTTAAGGCGGCGGCTCACCACCTTCTCAAGGGCAATTAGGGATGGGCAATAAATGTTGGCCTTACCAGCGACGCCCACATCCCATAAACAGATTTTTAAAAAAACAAGAAAAACTTCAGAATATTCATCCATGCTCACAGACTTACTATTCAATACTGGCCTACTGCTCCTCACAAGGTGGGCCTTCCAGTCGCAATTCTTTGTACAACTGAATGGCTTGTTCGATTAGTTCAGAGGACATTAAGTGTCATACGCTATGGACTAAGGTCATATGTAGGTAAGAATTGACTTTTGCTGAAGAACATTGTGAACTAGTTGGATTTTTACAATTGAGCAGCTTTAATGCTGATTGTTTATTGAATTCAGTTTTATAAATTGCCATGTTGTGATATAAACTCATAACCTCTGTGTTACTAGTCCAGTACCATAACCACTACACTACTGTGACCAAAGTTGGATGTCTTGGTAGTGGTGATTCACCTCTTTCAGGAGAATCTTAAGCCACAATCTCTGTTCCCTAGCCACCAACTCCATCCCTCTCCCTGGCCACTCTCTGACGCTAAACCAGTCGTTCGCAACGTTGGTGTCGTATTTGACCCCGAGCTGCGCTTCCGATCACACATTCGCGCCATCACCAAGACTGCCTACCTCTACCTCCGTACCATCGCCCGACTCCGCTCCAGCCTCAGCTCATCTGCTGCTGAAACCCTCATCCATGCCTTTGTTACCTCTAGACTCGACTATTCCAACACTCTTCTGGCCAGCCTCCCATCTTGCACCCTCTGTAAACTTGAGCTCATTCAAAACGCTGCTTCCCATATCCTAACTCGCACCAAGTCCCATTCACCCATCACACCTGTGCTCGCTGACCTTCATTGGCTCCTGGTCCGGCAACGCCTCAATTTAAAAATTCTCATCCTTGTTTTCAAATCACTCCATGGCCTCGCCCCTCCCTATCTCTGTAACCTTCTCCAGCCCTACAACCATCCGAGATCTCTGCCCTCCTCCAACTCTGGCCTCTTGCGCATCCCCCGATTTCAATCGCTCCACCATTGGTGGTGGTGCCTTCAGCTGCCTGGGCCCTAAGCTCCGGAATTCCCTCTCCGCCTCTCTTTTAAGACGCTCCTTAAAACATACCTCCTTCTATCTTCGTATCTCCTTATGTGGCTCGCTGTCAAATTTTATTTGATAACGCTCCTGTGAAGCACACTTTTACTATGTCAAAGGTGCTATATAAATGCAAATTGTTGTTTTAAGCAATTTAAACCCATTAGAAGGAACAAGCTCAATGTGCTGAGTGGCCCCTGCTCATTCTGTGCTTTCTAATTTTCATATATTGGATCTGTGTTTGTGTCAAGTCCAGAATGAAGGGGAGGAAACTCTCTGCTTTTTGCCAACTGTAAGGGCCATAAGTGATGTGTTTTGGCAGCTCATCCAAATTTCTTGCAGCATTAATGTGCCAGTCTTATTCATTGAGGCATAAGGATGGAAGTGAAAATGACTGGTATATTGGTTGAAGGACCCTGCAGAGCAGTATAGAGGTAACTGTATCAATCTGTATCTGATCATTTGCATGAGGAACAACTTGACTACCTACCTCCAAAAAATGGCATAGCAAGGTAGTAGCTCAGAATTTGTGTGACTCATTTATTTACAAGCTCATTTTTTGCTCGTGTTTCCAAGTTATTTTAAAGACTGACAAATTTCTGTTTGTTTTGCATTTCTACCTTTATCTGGATCAGATGTTAATGCCAATCCCATCACACAATCGATTATATAAACTAGCAACACTAAATCATTCTTTGCTGCCAAGATTCCAGCTGTCTGGTACTGGGATTTGAACCTATGATGTGGGGATTTCTCACAAACCTCGTGTGTTATTCTGTCAGTAACATTCTGTGCCTCTTTTGTATTTTTTTTTAGGAAACTGATGATATCACTGGAGATACAATCCTTTCAGAGAGGGAGGTTATTGAGGAGGATGATGACGATTTTCCTGAAAGAAGGGTTTGTAAACCAGTATCATTTATAAGCAGTGAATAACCTGTTTAATGTATCACACTCAGCTCCTGGCCAATGATAACCAGGTTAATGCAATGCACTTAACTCCTAACCAGTGAAAAGCATAATTGATGTGATGCCAAATAATATATTCCAGACCAGTGAATAATTTGTTTGCCACAGCCTTTTGCTCAAGAATGAGGGGTTTAAAGTAAATGGTTAGGGAATTCATTTTTTATTTCAAAGAAGTATTAACAAATAACGAATGTGAGATACTGATGACACCAATTCTACCTCGCCATCACCTCTCTCGACCCCTCCACTGCCTCTGATTGGTAAGCAGCTTGTTTTGACATCCAGTTTTGGATGAGCAGAAATTTCCTCCAATTAAATATTGGGAAGACCTTGCCTTCGATCCCAACCACAAACTCCACTGCCTAGCCACCGACTCCATCCCTCTCGCTGGCCACTGAGGCTAAGCCAGATTGTTTGCAATCTTGGCGTTGTATTTGACCCTGAGATGAGCTTCCAACCCCATATCCGCTCTGTCACCCGTCTCCATTTCTGCCTCTGCTCATTTGCTGCTGAAACCCTCATCCATGCCTGTGTTACCTCCAGACTCGACTATTCCAACGTTCTCCTGGCCGGCCTCCCATCGTCCACCCTCCGTAAACTTCAGCTCATCCAAAACTCTGCTGCCCATATCCTAACTCTCCCAAGTCCCATTCACCCATCACCCCTGTGCTTGCTGACCTACATTGGCTGCTGGTCAGGCAACGCCTCGATTTTAAAATATTCACACTTGTTTTCAAATCCTTCCATGACCTCGCCCCTTCCTATCTCTGTAACCTTCTCCAAGATCTCTGCGCTCCTCCAATTCTTGCCTCTTGCGCATCCCTGATTTTAATCGCGCCATCATTGGCGGCTGTGCCTTCAGCTGCCTGGACCCTAATCTCTGAAATTTCTTCCCTAAATCTGTCTGCCTCTCTCCCTTTTTTAAGATGCTTCTTAAAACCTACCTCTTTGACCAAGCTTTTGGTCATCTGTCCTAATATCTCCTTATGTGGCTTGGTGTCAGATTTTGTTTGATAACGTTCCTGTGAAGCGCCTTGGGACTTTTACTATGTTAAAGGCGCTATATAAATGCAAGTTGTTATTGTGTGTTGTCCCAAGGCTCAGCGAGTTTATCCAGTAAATAGCTCAGCCACATGCAGGCCAGGGAACTCTTGGCTCTGATCCTCAGTTTGTGTTGAGTTTGCTAATTCCAGGCAGGGCAGTTTTTTGAGTGCTTCAGTGGGCTCAGTATTCCTGGCCTAAGAAGGGGAAAATCAAACATGGTTCTCGCTCTCAATCACTATTCAGTGAACCAATAGAAAGTGCACACATTAACATTAGGTGAGGATTGGGACAGCATTGCACTTGGCATTAATGGTCCCCACTGTCGAATAGCCTGCCAACATTCCGTATCTAGGCTTACGCACATCAAAATTGCCCATTTGGATGAGGTATTAGAGGGGACCAATGTCCATACAAATGTATACCAGCAAGCGTCACCCCAATTTGTTGTCTTGTTTTCTTCCCCCTCCCCTTCTGTGAAGTGCCTTGGGATGTTTTGCTATGTTAAAAGTGCTACAAAAAGTGCAAGTTGTTATTGAGGGGAGAAAAATTGGTGGAGAATAAAAACAAGATAAAAAAATCATTACTACAATACAGTCCTGATTGCATGTTAATGAAAATCTGACAATTAATGCTGGTGGGAAATAGAGTTAATTCTTCATCTATAGCTAATGGTATGGAAAAAGTAAATCTGGAAAACTGGTTTAAACTAAATTGCAAGAGTAGGACAAAGGGACACAGGCTCAACTAGACAAAAGGACACACATCAGGAAATTCTCCTTTGTACAAAGAGAGATCAACATATGAAATGGACTCCTAGAGATAGAAAAGCGGAGGTGAAAAGCCTGGAATCAATTAGGAACTAACTAGATGCCACAATGGGTCACTTTAGGAACTTTCTGGAAAGATAAACCAAGATGGTGGAAGATACGTTCAGTGACACAATTACATCAGTGCTTCACCAACAGTGTCATTTCATACTTGTATATACAAACTTGGTAAAAGAACCCGCAAGTAACTTTACAGGATGACTGTGTTCCTCTAACACTGAGGGGGAGAAATTCATGTGGTTCGCGCCATGAGATAGTGCTAAAACGCCATTCAGAGCTCTACCACCACCAGCTGAGGGCAGTTCCAGCGCTGAAACACCATATCCGTCTTGCCAGTAGCGCTGCCGGTAAACTCGATCGCCAAGGACATCGCAATCACGGAGATCATGATGTCAGTGAGTGTGCAACGCTCACTTGACGCCCGATCTCCCAACTTTGTTTTGGCCACTGAACTTACTGTCTGGAGAAAGCAAGGACAAGTTGAGGTGGCGGCAGCAACAGGAAGCGAGGCTATTTAAAGGGATCCTCACCAATCACTCGCACCTGACAGGGTTTTGAAGTTTGAGTGGCTGTGTGCTAATTCCTGCTACTGCAAGAGTTTTCTTTATTCATTTCAAGGTTATTTGGTAACAGGGAGTGTTGTGGCAAGTGCAAAACACCCTCATTATTTTTGAAACACTTCAAACTACAACACTTGGTAAAAGTCATGGGGGCTGTACTGGCAGTGGACCTTGCCCTCCAGGATCTACGGTGGAGGCAGCGGGATAATCGGCCTTCCGGATGGGGTGTCCGTGACCGGCTCATCAGACTCCGATTCGCATGAATGAAACCCCAGATCCCTGTAGCTCACCACATCCCCATCATAAAATCGCTGTCTCAATGTCCTCCTGGGCGCAAAGGTGAAATGAGAGAGTCCACAAAATATTCCAAACACAATTAATAAATGTATCTATAAACATATCACACATTTCACATCAATTCTAATAACTAATGACCCTTGTGCCTGCCATAGTTGAATAGCTGTCAGTGTGTGCAAGGTGTGAGATGTGGGTGTGAGTGTTGCTAGGTAGAAACTGTTGGTGGGTGAGTGCTGGGGGTGTGGTGCATTGAGCAGTGTGTGAAGCTTGTGGTACAGATGGTGGTATGTAGCATTTGTTGAAGCCTTCACTCACCCTGACACCATCTGTGTAAGCTAGTTAAACTTCTTCCTGCACTGTGTGTGCTCGTGATGTGGTGTGCCACCTCCCTCCACATAGTTTGGCAGACTTGTGGCGAGGGCCTCCTGCCAGTTGGCGGGTATTGACCGCCCGCCTTCTCTCCACCGGTAAAACCAATGCTGCACACTCAACAATGCTGAGAATGAAGTGCTGCAGTGTCAATGAACCTCCCCTTTAAGCAGTGAAAAAAGCCTGTGGCAATCATTACTTGCGTTTAGACTGCCCCCGATATTGCTCAATGTTTTCAGTGTAACGCCAATGAGCTTGGATTTTTAGACTAGAGTCATGACTGCAATCATTTTAATGAGGAGTGAGGAGGAATTCTGTGAGCAGCCTAGACGATTTTCAACTGGCGCTACTTAACCATTTTTATTCTAAACACTGCCCATTTCTTGGCTATAACTAATTTCTAGTCCTGAATATTTAACACTATAGCCAAAAATATGTTAAGGAATTAAAAACAGCAGTTAATCAGTGTCAAAGTTGCATGGGCAGAAGCCAGAGAAGCCTGAAAGCTCTGGTTTTTCAAGTTACCCACGGAAGAAGCAAAATTGTAATTGAAGAGAGCTTCAGATCAGAAGATTTGAAATTGGGAAAGTTACTGAAAAACAGAACTGAGAAAATGAATAGAAGTTATGGTTTTGGAGCCCCACTGAATAAATGGAGCTCTGTTAGTAAAAATCAATATTCAATTCTGACACATTGTAACTACATATAATGCAGAATAAGTGGTGAGGATGGATGGAATACAAACAAATTACACATAGATTTCTCTTTGTTTGCCACATAACACTGATTCCATTTATACCACTGAAATGCTGATAAAATTTTGCACTTCCAGTATTTATTTTTTCCTTCCTCCACCCATCTTTTGCTAAGGCAGTGGTTTCTGCTGAGGTACAGTTCCTTGACTAAGTAGCTATGCTTCATTTAAGAACTTGAACAGTGAGCTTTGGCGGGCTATGGAATCAGTTGAGCCCTTTCATGTCCTCAATCAGAATCTACATGCATAATGTTCTAGTGGGGAGAAGTGGGTAGAGCGTTGCTGGACAGCAATCAGAATTTGAACCCAGGCAGATCTTCCACTCGCCTAACTCAGCAGTACTGAAGCTAGAAATAACAACAGAAAATGCTGGAAATACTCAGCAGGCCAGGCAGCATCCGTGGAGAGAGAAACAGAGTTAACGTTTCAGGTCTGGGACCCTTCATCAGAACTGCTGAGTATTTCCAGCATTTTCTGTTGTTATTTCAGATTTCCAGCATCCGCAGTATTTTGCAATTATAGTACTGAAGCTAGCTCTGGTATTCCAGTTGCTGCACCAGCTAAGACTATCTAACTGAGCACAGAAGAGAGATTGAGCCTGGACCGTTAATGGTACATATGGCTTAATGCTACCACAGGTGCAGCAATCGGAGGCAGGAACTTTCAGTACTTTTAAATGTAAAATGTTGAATTTTGTTTGCATCAGTACTCCATGGTAGAAGATGGATAGCTTCTGTTACTCGATAGTGACCTGAATTATAGGAATTAATGCCATTTCTTTCAACATACAATCTCTCTCAGCACAATTGGCTGCAGTTATGATTGGATGGTTGGCAGTGAATAATAAGGATGGAATTTAATTTAGAAGTTCAGATTAAGTCATAAATAATTAGAGTAAAAATGTGCTCTAAATATTAGCAGAAACCCCTGGCATCAAAGGATTGAGTTATGAGAAACTGGGGTTCTTTAGCCTTGAAAACAGGCGACAGATGGGGGACCTTATAAAAGTAAACAAGATATTAAACAGTATAGATAAGGTTAATCTGGAGCACTACCTCAGAACAAGGGGGCACAAGTTAAAATTGATGGAGGAAAGTTTAGGACTGTTATTGTTAGATCCGTGTATGTTTGATGTTGTGTGTCCTTTAATAACTAGACACGAGACTGCAGGAACAATCAACGGGTATTTACTGGATGAGGGTTACTCTAAACTAAACGTACAGATCCCTACTCGGTTTATATACAGGTGTGGTCACTGCCGGTACTACAGTATACAGGAGCTGTAAAAAGTAGTTCTCCCCTTAAAGGTACATACACTACAATTCCTCTCCTTTTAGATTGACAGTACCATAACATTCATTTAACAATTAACACTTTTAACATGCACATTAACTGAAAATAGTCCATTTATAAATTCAGTCTTTGGGGCGGCTTCCTGATCCTTTCTGGATAGTGCCTTTCCTGAGTGTCTTGTTCTTGGTGCGGAGGCCCCTTGTCGGCAGTTGGTTCATCAGCTTCCAATGCTACTGTTTCTGGGGTAGATGCTACCTGTATGTCGGGTTCATCACCAGGTGCGCGAGACATGGGGTTGACTCATTCCTGTGACTCTAGGATCTGGTCGACATGGCGTCTCACAATGTTCTCCCCAACATCCACTGTGTACATTAGTGACCCCTGCCGTGTGCATATCGTTCCTGGTTGCCATTTCTCTGTTCGGTAGTCGCGGGCCAAGACTGGTTGCCCTACATTGAAGCTCCTTTGTCGGCTTCTCATTGATGTGCTGGAATTGCTTATTCTCAACATCTCTTCATACATTTGGCCTGAGCAAGTCCAGACGAGATCTCAACCTTCGGTTAAAGAACATCATGGCCGGGGTCTGGTTGGTGACTGCATGTGTTGCATTTCTGTAGGCTAACAGGAAATTGTCCACCTTATGCTGCAGTGGAATGTCGTCATCGCACATGGCCCTTACTGCTTTCTTAAAGGTTTGTACGAACCTCTCAGCCAATCCATTTGTGGCTGGATGATACGGGGCGGATGTGTAATGCCGTACCCTATTCCTTTTCATGAATCTTCGAAACTCTTCGGACACAAACTGTGGTCCGTTATCAGAGCAAATCTGCTCTGGCAAGCCGTTCCTGGCAAATATGGTCCGTAGGACTGCAATAGTTTTCTCCGTGGTGGTGGACGACATTTTGATCACCTCAGGCCATTTCGAGTGCGCATCCACGGCTATTAGAAACATTGAGTCCATGAATGGACCAGCAAAATCAATATGCACCCGTTGCCATGGAGATGAGGGCCACTCCCATGGGTGTAGAGGAGCATGTGGTGGTGCATTTTGGACCTTCTGGCATCCTGAGCAGCTCTTTGTCAGGTCCTCGATTTGCTGATCGATCCCCGGCCACCACACAAGCCCTAGCAAGGCTTTTCATTTTCACCCCTCCCAGATAAGAACATAAGAAATAGGAGCAGGAGTAGGCCAATCGGCCCCTCGAGCCTGCTCCGCCATTCAATAAGATCATGGCTGATCTGATCATAACCGCCAATCTACTATCACAGAACCATCTCCTGAATCTAACAGAATTAGACACACGAAATAGGAGCAGGATAAGGCTCCGCTACCCACAGGGCCATGTCCGATCCGAACCTAGACTCATGTCCAAATTCCTGCTCGCTCCCCGTAACCCTTAATTCCCTTTACTTCTAGCAAACTGTCTCTTTCTGTTTTAAATTTATGTAATGATGTAGCTTCTACAGCTTTTTGGGGCAGCATATTCCATGGACCTACCACCCTCTGAGTGAAGTAGTTCCTCCTCATCTCAGTTTTGAAAGAGCAGCCCCTTATTCTAAGACTATGCCCCCTAGTTCTAGTTTCACCCATCATCGGGAACATCCTCCCCGCATCCACCCGATCCAACCCCTTCACAATCTTATATGTTTCAATAAGATCGCCTCTCATTCTTCTGAACTCCAATGAGTAGAGTCCCAATCTACTCAACCTCTCCTCATATGTCCATCCCCTCATCCCCGGGATTAACCGAGTGAACCTTCTTTGTACTGACTCGAGAGCAAGTATGTCCTTTCTTAAGTATGGACACCAAAACTGTATGCAGTATTCCAGGTGCGGTCTCACCAATACCTTGTACAACTGAAGCAATACCTCCCTATTTTTATATTCTATCCCCCTAGCAATGAAAGCCAACATTCCATTGGCCTTCTTAATCACTTGCTGCACCTGCATACTAACCTTTTGAGTTTCGTGCACCAGGACCCCCAGATCCCTTTGTACTACAGTACTTTCCAGTTTCTTGCCATTAAGATAATAACTTGCTGTACGATTTTTCCTGCCAAAGTGCATAACCTCACACTTTCCAGTATTGTATTCCATCTGCCAAATCTCTGCCCACTTACTTAGCCTGTCTATGTCCCCTTGCAGGTTTTTTATGTCCTCCTCACTCACTACTTTCCCTCCCATCTTAGTATCATCTGCAAACTTTGATATGTTACACTCAGTCCCCTCCTCCAAATCGTTAATATAGATTGTAAAGAGTTGGGGACCCAGCACTGACCCCTGTGGAACACCACTAGTTACTGATTGCCAGTCTGAGAATGAACCATTTATCCCAACTCTCTGCCTTCTGTTAGATAGCCAATCCTCTATCCTTGCCAGAATATTACCCCCAATCCCGTGATTTTTTATCTTAAGCAACAAATCTTTTGTGTGGCACCTTGTCAAATGCCTTTTGGAAGTCTAAATACACTACATCCACTGGTTCCCCTTTATCCACCCGACATGTTACTTCCTCAAAGAACTCCAGCAAATTTGTCAAACATGACTTCCCCTTCATAAAACCATGTTGACTTTGTCCTATTAAATTATGATTATCCAAATGTCCTGTTACTGTCTCCTTAATAATGGACTCCAAAATTTTACCTACCACAGATGTTAGGCTAACCGGTCTATAGTTTCCAGCCTTCTGTCTACTGCCCTTTTTAAATAAGGGTGTTACATTAGCAGTTATCCAGTCTGCCGGGACCTTTGCTGAGTCCAGGGAGTTTTGGAAAATTATTACTAATGCATCCACAATCCCTACCGCCACTTCCCTCAAGACCCTAGGATGTAAGCCATCAGGTCCAGGTGATTTATCCGCCTTAAGTCCCATTATTTTACCGAGTACCACTTCCTTAGTGATTTTGATCATGTTTAGCTCCTCCCCCCCCCCCCCCCCCCCATAGCCCCCTGTTTGTCCAGTGTTGGGATATTCTTAGTGTCTTCTACTGTAAAGACTGATACAAAATATTCATTCAGTGTTTTTGCCATCTCCATATTTCCCACCATTAATTTCCTGATCTCATCCTCTAAGGGACCAACATTTACTTGAGCCACCCTTTTTCTTTTTATATAACTATAAAAACTCTTACTATCTGTTTTTATATTTTTTGCTAATTTACTTTCATAATCTATCTTCCCTTTCTTAATCAATCTTTTTGTTATTTTTTGCTGTCTTTTAAAGTTTTCCCAATCCTCTATCCTCCCACTAGATTTGGCTACCTTATATGCCCTTGTTTTTAGTCGCATACTATCCTTAATTTCTTTACTTAGCCACGGATGGCTGTCTTTTCTTTTACACCCTTTTCTTCTCCGTGGAATATATATTTTTTGGAAGTTGTAAAATAACTCCTTATATGTACACCACTGATCATGTATCGTCTTACCCTTTAATCTATTTTCCCATCCACTCTACTCAATTCCGCTCTCATACCTTCATAGTCTCCTTTATTCAAGCTTAGCACGCTTGTTTGAGATCCAACCTTCTCACCCTCTAATTGAATATGGAATTCAACCATGTTATGGTCACTCATTCCAAGGGGATCCTTTACTAGGACATTTTTAATTAATCCTGTTTCGTTACACAGGACCAGATCTAAGGTTGCTTGCCCCCTGGTCGGTTCAGTTACATACTGCTCAAGAAACCCATCCCTCATACACTCAATGAACTCATCCTCAAGGCAGCCCTACCCAATTTGATTTGTCCAATTAATATGATAGTTAAAATCCCCCATAATTATAGATGTTCCCTTATTACAAGCCTCAACTATTTCCTGATTGATACTCCGTCCAACAGAGTTGCAACTGTTCGGAGGCCTATAGACTACGCCCACTAGTGTTTTTTTCCCCTTATTATTCCTTATCTCCACCCAAACTGTTTCATTATCCTGATCTTTTGACCTAATATCATTTCTCTGTATTACAGTGATTCCTTGCTTTATTAACATAGCCACCCCACCTCCCCTTCCTTCCTGCCTGTCCTTCCTGATCGTTAAATAACCTGGTATGTTTACTTCCCAGGCATTGTCACCCTGCAGCCATGTTTCTGTAATGGCCACAAGATCATACCCATATGTAGTTATTTGTGCCATTAACTCGTCTATTTTGTTATGAATGCTACGTGCATTCAGATAGAGAACTTTCAAATATGTTTTGTGACACTTAGTTCCTGCTTTTGCCCTTTTTATTACTTTACCTTTTACTCCATACCTTCTGCCCCTTCCTGACACGCTCTGGTTTTTAATTTCCCCACTGCTACCTAAGTCTATGACCTTCTCTGTTGTCATTTTTATTATTTGCTCTCCAGGAACCTCCCCCCGACTAGTTAGTTTAAAGCCCTCTCTACAGCCCTAGTTATATGATCCGCCAGGACTCTCGTCCCAGCACTGGCCAAGTGAAGCCCGTCCCAACGGAACAGCTCCCTCCTGCCCCAGTACTGGTGCCAGTGTCCCAGGAAGCAAAACCCATTTCTCCCACACCAGTCTTTGAGCCACGCATTTAACTCTCTAATTTTATTTGTCCTGGCCAAATTCGCTCGTGGCTCAGGTAATAATCCAGAGATTATTACCCTTGAGGTTCGGTTTTTTAATTTGACCCCTAGCTGCTCATACTCCTTTAACAAAACCAGCTTCCTAGTCCTATCTACGTCGTTTGTACCAACATGGACCACGACAACTGGATCCACCCCCTCCCACTGCAAGTTTCTTTCCAGCCCAGAGGAGATGTCCTTAACCCTGGCACCGGGTAGGCAACACAGCCTTCGGGACTCTTGCTCTCGGCTGCCGAGAACTCTATATATCCCCCTAATAATACTATCCCCTACCACTACAACATTTCTATTTACTCCCCCCTCTTGAATGGCCCCCCGTTCCACGGTGCTGTGGCCGGGTTGCTCATCCTCCCTGCAGTCCCTGCTCCTGTCCCCACAGGGAGTAAGAACCTCGAACCTGTTGGACAAGAGCAAGGCCTTCGTGGAGCTCATTGAGCACTCTCTCCCTTAACTTGGGTGGAATTACCACTCGGGATCCACACATCAAGGTCCCCTGGCATACTGACAGCTGTTCTCTTCTGGATGAGAATGCTGGCAACAGTGAGTCGCCATGTGTTGGCCATCCCTTCACCGTCAAGTCATATACCCGAGACAGTGTCGGGTCATTTCGGGTCTCCTTCTCTATATCAGCGTTAGTTACTGGCAAGCGTTCAATTATAGTCGATTGAAATATTTCGACAGGGTCCACTGCTGGTGCTTCCTCCGCAGTAGGCAGTGGCAGGCGTGATAGCCCATCAGCGTTTCCATGCTGTTTCGTGCCCTTATACTCGATTTCATATTGGTTCGCCCCTAGAAAAAGCGACCATCTTTGTAGCCGTTGCGCAGTCATCACCGGCACGCCCTTCTTTGGATTAAAGATGGAGACAAGTGGTTGGTGGTCCGTCAGCAAGGTGAACTTCTGCCCGTGCAGATAGTGGTTGAACTTTTTCACTCCCCACACTAGGCTGAGGGCCTCCTTGTCAATCTGGGCGTAGTTACGCTCGGCTGAGGTTAGTGACCGAGACGCAAAGGCTACCGGCCTCTCTGAGCCATCCGGGAACTTGTGTGACAGCACCGCTCCAATGCCATAGGGTGATGCATCACACGGCAACCGAATGGGTAGTGCTGGGTTGAAATGAGCCAACACCTCTTTTGATGTGATCAATTCTTTGCACTTCCGGAAAGCTCATTTACATTCGTCATTCCACTTCCATGGTACCCCCGTTTGCAGTAGGGTGTTCAGTGGGTGTAGTACTGTGGACAAATTCGGCAAGAACTTATGGTAGTAGTTCAGCAGCCCGAGGAACGACCTCAGTTGCGACACATTTTCTGGTGCTGGAGCCTTGACTACTGCCTCAATCTTTTCAGGGGACTTATGTAACCCCTCTTCATCAATAACGTGGCCACAATACGAGATCTGCTTCTGGAAAAACTCGCATTTGTGGCGACTTGCTCGGAGCCCATATTCCTTCAATCTAGTGAGCTCCTGCTCCAGGTTGGCAAGGTGAGCACTGTCATTTTCGCCCGTGACCAGGATGTCGTCCAAATAACACTGGGTCCCTGGAATCCCTTGCAGGACTTGATCCATTGCCCTTTGCCAAATAGACGGAGCTGATGCTACCCCGAACTCCAGCCGGTTGTATTGGTAGAGACCTTTATGAGTGTTGATCGTGAGGTACTGTTTCGAGGCTTCTTCTACCTCCATTTGCAGGTGTGCCTGGGCCAGATCAATCTTAGTGAAGCGTTGCCCTCCAGATAGCGAGGCGAAAATATCTTCAATCCGCGGAAGCGGATATTGTACCGTGTGAAGGACTGGGTTCACTGTCACCTTAAAGTCCCCACTGATGCGAACCTTCTTTGGTTCCCCAGGCGTATTACTCAACGACCTCTTCATTACAGGAACGATTGGTGTGGCCCACTTGCTCCAGTCCACTTTGGACAGTACTCCTGAACGTTCCAAACCTTCCAGCTCTGCTTCGACGGCTGGGCGGATCGCATAAGGCACCGGTCTGGCCTTAAAAAAAAAAAAAAAAAAAAAAAAAAAACTTTGGGCTTGCATTTTCCTCTATTTTGATCGTCGCTGTTATGCCTTTTAGTGTTCCAAGTCCCTCCTGGAACACTTCTTGTGCGTCAGTTAGCATTTTTGACAGTCGTCCAGGTGTGGCGTCGTCATCCTTTTTGGCATCTGCAGTCAGTGGTTGTATGGAATGCCAATCTAGCTGTATCTTCCGGATCCATTCACATCCTAGTAGTGGTGGTCCTCCATCTGGCAATACATATAGGTCCATTTTTGGTGTTTCCTTACCGTTATATACAACGTTCACCCTTATTTTTCCTTTGGGGTAGACTTTTTGCCCCGTGTACGTCTTCAAGACAATCTCTGTATCTCTTAAGGGTATATGTGAGAATAGCTGCTTGTAGTCCCTTCGGTTTATGACTGTTAGGGCTGATCCTGTGTCAAATTCCATTTTCACTTGGACTCCAGCTATCTTGAGCGTGACCCAGATAGTTTGATGATCCTCCGTTTGGATCCCCTTATGTAGTTTCAGACAACCCAGCTCCTTGCTTCCGGAGTCTGTATCACTTTTCTGTTCGTCTGAACTACTCTCCGTCACCTTATGTACCTTCTTGTACTTCTCCTGTGGAGATTTCTTGCTGCTGGTTTTCTTTCCCGACCTGCAGACTCTTGCTATCTGTCCTACTTTTCCACACTGTCTGCACACTTTGTCCTTAAACCAGCAATCATATGGTCGTGTGTTGTTCTGCCGCAGCGATAGCACTTCACTGTTCCATATGACATTTCATTTGTGCCATATTCTTGCGGTCTCCGTTGTATCTCTGCAGCGCCCCGTGCGGCTGCTTCATGTGATACTGCCATGCTGAAAGCCTTGTCCAGCGTAAGATCCTTTTCTGATAGAAGCCGTTTCTGGGTTCCTTCACTTTGAAGCCCACACACAAACTTGTCCCTTAAAGTATCTGCTAGTCCCGTTCCAAACTGGCAGTGTTTCGATAGCTTGCGCAGTTCCGTTAAATACTCAGCATTACTTTCATCTTTATGCTGGTTCCTTTTGTGAAACTTAAATCTTTCTGCTATCAGCAGCGGTGTGGGGTTTAAGTGGTCCTGTGGGATTGACACTATGTTTTCAAAATCCTTGTCCACTGGCTTCTCTGGGGTTATTAGGTTTCGCAGTAAGCCATACATTTTTGCACCCATGGAATTCAACAATACCAGCGCTTTCCTGTCCTCTGGCACTTCATTCGCCTTGCAGTACACTTCTATGCGTTCGACATATGTCGTCCAATCTTCGACTTCATTGTCGAACGCTGTGATACTGCCACTCTTCGGCATCCCTGGGTGTGGTTAGACTGGCTCAAAATGGCATTTTCCCGCGCTTCCCTTCTTCTCCGCTGCGGCTCACAATGGCGTTTTCCCGCGCAGACGCTGCTCAGCCCTTGAAACCCCGGCCGCGCTCTGCACGTTTTCCCCTCTCTTGTTGACGCCGCTCGGTCTTCAACCCCGGCTGCGCCCTGTGCGCTTTACCCTCTCTCTTACCCCGTCGACGCTGCTCGGCCTTTTTCTGTGCCGTCGGCCGGCTCCAGCCGCCGCCGTCCGGGAAGGGTCTGCGCCGTACCTGCTGCCAGCCCGCTGCGCTGGATCATCGCGACTGGGGAACCAAGCCCAGCTCTCCACAGCCTCCTCTGCGATGTTCAAGTCCTCTCCGGATGGTCGACGCCCGCACTGGTGGAATCGGCCGCCTTCTACAGAGTTGCAGGTAGGTTCGAATCGACTCGTCGCCAATGTTAAATCCATGAATTTTGATGTATGGTGTCCTTCAATAAATCGACAGAGACTGCAGAGGAACAATCAACAGGTGTTTACTGGATGTTTACTACCAACTGTAGTACCGGCAGTGACCACACCTGTATATAAACCCTGAGTAGGGATCTGTACTTTAGTTTTTAGAGTAACCTTCATCCAGTAAACACCTGTTGATTGTTCCTCTGCAGTCTGTCGATTTATTGAAGGACACCATACATCAAAATTCACGGATTTAACAGTCACTGCCGGTACTACAATATACAGGAGCTGTAAAAAGTAGTTCTCCCCTTAAAGGTACATACACTACAGTTATCAGCAGAACTTCTTTAAGCAGAGAGTGATCAACACTTGGAATGAACTTCGGGCTGGGTAGTGGGAATGAAAACCACAGACTCATTCAGGAGTCAGTTAGAGGATGGGGGAAGGGAGGTCTTTTATTCTGGATGGATGAGCTGAATGGCCTCCCTAATCTGGATCTATCGTGAACAATGTTCCAAATATCATACAACATATAAAGAGGAATCAACGTGCTTTTAGAATAGGCCTTGTCTTGTAAATCTACAGGAATTCATCAAGGTTTTAATTAAATTAAAAGAGACATGCCAATAAATGGATCTTCAATTTTCAGATATGTTGATGAGGTCCTGCTTCTCAGACTTTTAAAGAAGTTAATTCCAAATTAGGCAGCTGGATTGGCATGACAATAGAAAGCAGAGGGCAATGATAAATGAACAAGGCTTTGTTGGGAGGGTCTCAGCTGAATAGTGAATTTCCACAGAAGTCTCTTTGCAGCACCTGCTATATATAAATGCTATGGAGAAAGATATTCCTAGCAATAGTATATATTGCTGATGATATAGTGATGTGTAGCTTGGTGACTGGAAGATTGATTATATTTAGAGTGATCTGGATGGATTGGCATATGTGGAAAGGAAAATACCTGAATGTGAGTGACTAATCACAGAAAGTAGCCACTGAATGTGAAGCTGGAATAAACAAGAATAAATCAAATACTGAGATGTATCCCAAAGGTATTTTGAAACATTATTTTAACTGTATAATTCACTGGCAAGCCCAAATTTGGAATATTGGATGCAGTTTTGGTAGCTACTTTCTAAAGGTCATTGAAATATTGGCAAAGGTTGAGAAGAGTAAAACAGCTGATCACAGGATAGGAATGTACATGACCAGAAAAGACCATTACTGTCCATGTGGCTGATCTCACACTAGCTCTCATGTCCTTCAATGAAACTCAAGAGCAAGACTTTCTTCGTTTGATAAAAAAGGTTAAATGCTTAATTTTAATTTTTAATTTAAGGCACACTAACACAATTTTGGGAATGGGTGGTTCTGAGAATGATTTCATTAGCAATAACAATGATTCTCTGAAGCAGGTACTGAGACATTTAAACAGTATAAGTGTCAGAAAGTCTGTTAATCCAACTGTGGAGTGTCCAACGTTTGGAAAGCAACAAAAATAGAGATAATCTTGTTTTACTCACACTGCCTTGCATGTGCTCAGGGCTATAGTTGCATCCTGATTTTCTTGCTGAACGGTTTAAGTACATCTAAGTACATTATCGT
The DNA here is from genome assembly GCF_052327205.1 of Somniosus microcephalus. Classification (NCBI taxonomy): domain Eukaryota; kingdom Metazoa; phylum Chordata; class Chondrichthyes; order Squaliformes; family Somniosidae; genus Somniosus; species Somniosus microcephalus. Next base: position 43,792,621 of record NC_141014.1, read on the forward strand.
GTTTGAGATCCAGCCAAACCCTTAATATAACAAGTGAGCTGTTATAATTGAGATTTCTTTTCCATTCTCGGTCAATTTTGTACAGTTTCTCTTCTCACAGATGTGACCAGCACATCTGGGCTCCATTGTGCCCCCATTGTCTGAATGTCAGTCTTGTTTTTGTCAGTCATTACATTATTGTTTGGGGGAACAGTTTTTAATGTCTCTGTCATATGGCTCCGAGTCATTTATTCACTGCATCATAGACAAAGAGCTATCCAGCCTAATCCCACTTTTTAGCACTTGGTCCGTATCCTTGTAGGTTACGGCACTTCAAGTGCATATTTTAAATGTGACGAGAGTCTCTACCTCTACCACCCTTTCAGGCAGTGAGTTCCAGACCCCCACCACCCTCTGGGTGAAAAGATTTCTCCTCAAATCCCCTCTAAACCTCCTACCAATTACTTTAAATCTATGTCCCCTGGTTATCGACCCCTCTGCTAAGGGAAATAGGTCCTTCTTATCCACTCTATCTAGGCCCCTCATAATTTTATATAGCTCAATTAGGTCTCCCCTCAGCCTCCTCTGTTCCAAAGAAAACAACCCCAGCCTCTCCAATCATTCCTCATAGGTAAAATTCCCCAGTCCAGGCAACATCCTGGTAAATCTCCTCTGTACCCTCTCTAGTGCAATCACATCCTTCCTGTAATGTGGTGACCAGAACTGCACGCAGTATTCTAGCTGCGGCCTAACTAGTGATTTATACAGTTCAAGCATAACCTCCCTGCTCTTATATTCTATGCCTCAGCTAATAAAGGCAAGTATCCAATATACCTTCTTAGCCACCTTATTTACCTGTCCTGCTGCCTTCAGGGATCTGTGGATAGGCACTCCAAGGTCCCTCTGATCCTCTGCACTTCTCAGTGTCCTACCATTTATTGTGTATTCCCTTGCTTTGTTAGCCCTCCCCAAATGCATTACCTCACACTTGTCCGGATTGAATTCCATTTGCCACTGTTCTGCCCATCTGACCAGTTCATTGATATCTTCCTGCAGTCTGCAGCTTTCTTCTTCATTATCAACCACACAGCCAATTTTTGTATCATCTGCAAACTTCTTAATCATACTTCCTACTTTCAAGTCCAAATCATTGATATATACCACAAAAAGCAAAGGACCCAGTACTGAGCCCTGCGGAACCCCACTGGAAACAGCCTTCCAGTCACAAAAACACCCTTCGACCATTACCCTTTGTTTCCTGCCTCTGAGCCAATTTTGGATCCAACTTGTCACTTTGCCTTGGATCCCATGGCTTTTACTTTCGTGACCAGTCTGCCATGTGGGACATTATCAAAAGCCTTGCTAAAATCCATATAGACTACATCAAATGCACTACCCTCATCGACCCTCCTTGTTACCTCCTCAAAAAATTCAATCGAGTTAGTCGGACATGACCTTCCCTTAACAAATCCATGCTGACTGTCCCTGATTAATTCATGTCTTTCAAAATGAAGATTTATTATTTTTCCAATAATTTTCCCACCACCGAGGTTAGGTTGACTGGCCTGTAATTACTCGGTCTATCCCTTTCTCCCTAGATACATGAAGATAAAAAGACTGGTGAAGTCAAGCGTAGGTCCCTTGCAGTCAGAATCAGGGGAATTTATAATGGGGAACAAAGAAATGGCAGACCAACTAAATACATACTTTGGTTCTGTCTTCACAAAGGAGGACACAAATAACCTCCCAGAGATGTCGGGGAACATAGGGTCTAATGAGAGGGAGGAATTGAATGAAATCAGTATTTGTAGGGAAATGGTGTTAGGGAAATTGACGGCATTGAAGGCCGATAAATCCCCAGGGCCTGATAATCTACATCCTAGGGTACTTAAGGAAGTGGCCCTAGAAATAATACATGTGTGGTAAACCACTGTTTGTATTCCACTGTGTACATGCCTGGACATGCCTCGGCTGACTCCTCCCACAAGTCCTAGTATAAAGGTGACTGCTCCCCAGCCCCTTTGTATTCTGGACCGGTCGACCACTCGAGGCAGACCTTCATTCTTTTGTTAATAAAAGCCTTTAGTTACTCTCTTAACTCTCAGTCTTTTATGAGTAATTGATAGCGCATCAATTTTATTAACAACATTTTTATAATGGAGAAGATCCTCACACCAGCATGCCTGGACTTAGATCACCGGGAGGCGGACTCATCCACCAAGTTTACTCACTGGCTTAAGTGTTTCGAAAAATTCCTGACCGCCTCCGCAGCAATCAAATCGGACGAGGACAAACTGGATGTCCTGACCTCCAAAGTGAACCACCGAGTGTACTCGGTCATCCAAGACGCGACCTCGTACGTGGACGCTATCAAGCTCCTCAAGGACCAGTACACGCGCCCAGTGAACGAAGTGTACGCCAGGCACCTTCTGGGGAGTCGTAAACAACAACCTGGGGAATCGACCGTGGAATACCTTCAGGCACTGTCTGTGCTTGGCCGGGCCTGTGGTTGTAAGGATGTAAAGGCCGCCGTGTACACAGAGGAACTTATCCGGGACGCTTTTGTAGCGGGCCACAGATCCAATTACACCCGACAGCGACTGTTGGAGCAGAGTGACCTCAACCTCAACAAGGCCTCTGAACTCGCACTATCATTGGATGCAGCCTACCGGGGCATGGATGCCTACTCCTCTGCACCGTGGACGCCGCGGGGAATGACAGCCTGGGACACGGTAGGACCGCCTCATAGCGCCGTGCCACCCCAGCAACGGCCCAACTACCGCAGCAGTGTCCCAAGGCCAGACAGCAGTGCCCCAAGGCCAGAAATGCTACTTCTGTGGCCAGGCAAAACACCCCAGAGCGCGCTGCCTGGCAAAAAACGCGATCTGCTCGGGCTGCGGGAAGAAGGGACACTACGCTAACGTCTGCAGGGCCAAAGCCACCCCGAACCCCAGCAGCGCCGCGTGTGGGCCATGCGGGCCGCCATCTTGGGCCTCCCCGGCCATGTGCGAACCACCGGTACAGCAGCCATTTTGGACGCCTCCAGCCACATGGGGATCATGGACGCCGCCACCTTGGACGACAGCCGGAACGCAGCAGGCCCCCAACACCGCCTCATCTGATACCCGCAGCGACACACCGACCCCTACGCTGGCATCCGTTACACTGGACCAAGCGAGACCGCACCAGCTGGCCAGCTCCACAATGGACATTAAGGTAAATGGCCACGATACAATCTGCCTTTTTGACTCTGGGAGCACGGAGAGCTTCATCCACCCCGACACGGTGCGGCGTTGCTCTCTCCCAGTCCTGCCTGCGCACCAGCGGATTTCTATGGCCTCCGAGTCCCAGTCGGCGGACATCGGCGGCTACTGCGTAGTGACACTCGTAGTAGACGGGACCGTGTACGATCATTTTAAACTTCTGGTCCTGCCCGACCTCTGCGCTGCCGTCCTGCTGGGGTTAGATTTTCAGTGCCACCTTAAAAGTGTTACGATGGCGTACGGTGGACCCCTACCCCCACTCACAGTCCGCAGCCAGCAGCTGCCAAATTGCCCGCCGCGCACCAGGTGCAACCCCTCTCCACACTCAGAGCCACCCCCCCCCCCCCACTGTTTGCTAACCTCACCCCCGACTGTAAGCCCATCGCCACAAAGAGCAGGCGATACAGTGCCGGGGACAGGGTTTTCATTAAAACCGAAGTGGAGCGGCTCCTGAAGGAAGGGATTATTGAGGGCAGCACCAGCCCCTGGCGAGCCCAGGTTGTGGTCGTTAAGACCGGCGAGAAGCAGCGCCTGGTCATCGACTACAGCCAGACAATAAATCGCTACACCCTGCTGGACGCCTACCCACTCCCCCGCATAGCTGATATGGTCAACCAGATCGCGCAGTACCGCGTCTTCTCGACCATTGACCTGAAATCAGCGTACCACCAGCTCCCTATCCGCCCTGAGGACCGCCAGTATACTGCCTTTGAGGCAAACGGCCGCCTCTATCACTTCCTTAGGGTTCCCTTTGGCGTCACCAACGGGGTCTCCGTCTTCCAAAGGGAGATGGACCGGATGGTAGATCAAAATGCGTTGCAGGCCACTTTCCCATATCTGGACAATGTGACCATCTGCGGCCGTGACTTGCAGGACCATGACGCAAACCTCGAAAAATTCCTCCGCACCGCCCAACTCCTGAACCTGACATATAACAAGGAGAAGTGCATATTCCGCACAAACCGCCTCGCCATCCTTGGCTGTGTTGTGGAACACGGAGTCATCGGCCCCGACCCCGACCGGATGCGTCCCCTTATGGAACTCCCACTGCCTCAAGGCCCTGAAGAGGTGCCTAGGGTTTTTCTCCTATTATGCCCAGTGGGTCCCCTACTATGCGGACAAGGCCCATCCGCTGATCAAGTCCACCTCTTTTCCCTTGACGGCAGAGGCCCGCTTAGCCTTCCACCGTATCAAGGAAGACATTGCCAAAGCCACCATGCACGCAGTGGACGAATCCATCCCCTTCCAGGTGGAAAGCGACGCGTCCGACTTTGCCCTGGCCGCTACCCTCAATCAGGCGGGGAGACCCGTGGCCTTCTTTTCACGAACCCTCCAAGGCCCGGAGACCAGACACTCCGCTGTTGAGAAGGAGGCCCAGGCGATTGTGGAGGCTGTGCGTCATTGGAGGCACTACCTGGCCGGAAAACGATTTACCCTGCTCACTGACCAACGTTCAGTTGCTTTCATGTTTAACAACAAGCAGAGGGGCAAAATCAAAAATGACAAGATCTTGAGGTGGAGAATCGAACTTTCCACCTACAATTACGAGATCTTGTACCGGCCCGGGAAGCTCAATGAACCCCCGGATGCGCTATCGCGTGGCACCTGCGCCAGCGCGCAGATCGATAGACTGCGGGCCCTCCACAATGACCTCTGCCACCCGGGGGTCACCAGGTTCTTCCACTTCATCAAGGCCCGCAACCTGCCTTACTCTATTGAGGAGGTCAGGACCATGACCAGGAACTGCCAAGTCTGCGCTGAGTGCAAACCGCACTTTTATAGACCAGACAGGGCCCACCTGATAAAAGCCACTCGCCCCTTCGAGCGCCTGAGCGTTGATTTTAAAGGGCTTCTCCCCTCCTCCGACCGCAATGTGTACTTCCTCAATATTATTGATGAGTACTCCCGTTTCCCGTTCGCCATCCCCTGCCCGGACATGACCAGTGCCACGGTCATTAAATGTCTGAACAGCCTCTTCACCCTGTTCGGTTTCCCCAGCTATATCCATAGCGACCGGGGCTCATCGTTTATGAGCGACGAACTCCGTCAGTACCTGTTAACTAGGGGTATTGCCACAAGCAGGACCACCAGTTACAACCCCCGGGGGAACGGACAGGTGGAAAGAGAAAATGCGACAGTTTGGAAGGCCGCCCTGCTAGCCTTAAAGTCTAGGGGCCTTCCAACCTCCCGCTGGCAGGATGTGCTCCCCGATGCGCTCCACTCTATTCGGTCACTGCTCTGCACTGCCACTAACGCCACCCCTCATGAGAAAATGTTTGTCTTCCCAAGGAAGTCCACATCGGGGACATCGCTACCGCCATGGCTGACGTCCCCAGGGCCGGTCCTACTGAGAAGGCACGAGGACCCATAAAACGGACCCCCTGGTCGAGAGGGTCGACCTCCTCCACGCCAACCCCCAGTATGCTTACATTGCATACCCGGACGGGCGGGAGGACACAGTCTCCATAAGAGACCTTGCACCCTCGGGGGCCGCAGTATCCCACTACTCACTACCACCCCCCCCCACGATCCGATATCCAGCCCCAGCAGACGGCAGGCCTGGGCCCAGCGACCCGCTCGACACCTACGAGGACGACACGCCTGTGCCACAGCCTACGCGGGACTCGACGCCGGAAGCTCCACTACCCCTGCCGTTGCCACGCCGATCACAGCGGCAGACAAGACCTCCGGAGAGACTCCAATACACTAACTTTTAATACACTTCACCCCGCCGGACTCAATTTTAAACAAGGGGTGAATGTGGTAAACCACTGTTTGTATTCCACTGTGTACATGCCTGGACATGCCTCGGCTGACTCCTCCCACAAGTCCTAGTATAAAGGTGACTGCTCCCCAGCCCCTTTGTATTCTGGACCGGTCGACCACTCGAGGCAGACCTTCATTCTTTTGTTAATAAAAGCCTTTAGTTACTCTCTTAACTCTCAGTCTTTTATGAGTAATTGATAGCGCATCAACATGCATTGCTGATCATCTTCCAAAATTATATAGACTCTGGAACAGTACCCATGGATTGGAGGGTAGCTAATGTAACCCCACTATTTAAAAAGGGTGGTAGAGAGAAAACAGGGAATTATAGACCGACCGGTAAGCCTGACATCAGTAGTGGGGAAAATGCTAGAATTTAATTCAATAATAATTTATCTTCTAGGCCTTGTGTAGGTATTGTATTTCTATCCCCCAGGGGGAAAAAGGTGACACTTCTTAAAAAACTAAATAAAACATTCTCATGCCAATTATATTTACATTTATATAGGAGCGTGATGGTTTCCCACCAATCACATTCCGTTATATAGGAGCGTGATGGTTTCCCACCAATCATATTCCGTTATATAGGAGCGTGATGGTTTCCCACCAATCATATTCCGTTATATAGGAGCGTGATGGTTTCCCACCAATCATATTCCGTTATATAGGAGCGTGATGGTTTCCCACCAATCATATTCCGTTATATAGGAGCGTGATGGTTTCCCACCAATCATATTCCGTTATATAGGAGCGTGATGGTTTCCCACCAATCATATTCCGTTATACAGGAGAGTGATAATTGGTCCTTTTAATAGAAATGGGGGCCTGCTTTTTTCAACACTGTTTTAAAAAAATGCTTCTCCTAAATTTCTCCCTGTATACAAAACAATTTCTCATCTAGGAAACAGTATTTTTCCCTTTTTATTGTAGTCATCAGAAGCTGATAATAAAGTCAAATTGTTATCTGTAGCTCAAGAACCTGTAGGAGAATAACTGGTCAGAGAAAGAATCAAAATAAACTGGCCCTGTCCTATTCAGTTCCATTGGTACTGTGGTGATGCTTCAACATTGTTCCCATTCATCAAGCTTGCTAGTGGCAATAGGGGGGGACTGGATATATGGGAAATTGGGAAATTTCCCGAGTGCCCCTGTGAATGGTTCCATAAGTCTCTCAGCTCTTATTGTAATGTTAGGCTGCAGGGCATCAGTCAGGGTTGAATAATGCAGATTGTAATTTCTCCCTATTTACACTCTTTTGATCTCCCTTTGCCATATGCCATGCCTGATTCAGGAGTATGAGCAGCTGACTTGTTCCTAGGTCTCTGCTGATGCCACATTGTAATCAGCTTCTAGGAATTGCCTGAGAGCAGACCAGACGTATATTCTACAACTACGTAGCACAGCTCCCACGGACTGTAGACCCACACCACTCCCAATATGTTTCAATTCAATAATACATTTAAATGAGGGCGACTGTAATTATATAAAAAATATTTTGTTCCACCAGGCGCTTAAGCTACATTTTACAAGAGTTCTGTTCCTGAGTAGTCGATTGTTCATCCTAGTTCAGCTCTCACTCTTTGCTTAGGCATTGGTGCATTGAAGAGAGCTGCCTTGTTATATTAAACCTCTAAAGCAACAGATGGTCGAATTGAAAAACAAACAGTGCACCATTGCAGTAAAAGGCACAGCGGCCAGAGTGATTGTACTGGATAATGAGAAGACATTTCCATAGTGACAATATTTATATTTTCTTGGTAACTAATTCAACAATCACATTTAATCTGGATGGTTCTAATGGTCTTATCGCTCTTGACAACATTTGCTCTCGGTTGAATTCTGACAGCTATATCCAAGAACGGCAGCATAGTAACCAACAATGATTGTTACCAAGACTTGAGTTTTTTTGTTGGAACTTTTGAGCATTTTATGAGGTCATTTTTGTTTCTTTAAGGTAATTTATATTTATTAACGACTGTATTAGTTAGCAAACTAACTAATAGCCCACTAAAGGTTCTACTTCTGCTCTTCTGGCACATGTCAGGTGTGCCTAGCAGGAAATTTTGCACCATAGCCTGTGATTTTCCATTATTTTAAGATGCAGAAAATGTATTTTTAATGTTTTAAGGCAAGAATGGTGTGACAATCATTCCCCTCACTCCAAGGCAGTTAGACCCTGCTCCCCCATACTGCCAAATTCCCCAAATCCCCATTACTGCCAGACTCCGCACCCCACCCCCAGTGCTCCAAAATACTCTCCCCAATCCTGCTGGATATTATCACCCCCCCTTCTCACACTTACTCCTATTCCCAGATGCTGGAGCTCCCTCACAGTGCTCACAGTCCGATAATCAACATTCCTCGTGCTTTCTGATTCCAGAACTGCTGACAATGCTCTCAGGCCCTGAGATCTCCTTCCCGAATACTCTGACCCTGAGATCTCCTTCCCTAATACTCTCTGACCCTGAGATCTCCTTCCCTAATACTCTCAGGCCCTGAGATCTCCCTCCCTAATACTCTCAGGCCCTGAGATCTCCCTCCCTAATACTCTCAGGCCCTGAGATCTCCTTCCCGAATACTCTGACCCTGAGATCTCCTTCCCTAATACTCTCAGGCCCTGAGATCTCCCTCCCTAATACTCTCAGGCCCTGAGATCTCCCTCCCTAATACTCTCAGGCCCTGAGATCTCCCTCCCTAATACTCTCAGGCCCTGAGATCTCCTTCCCGAATACTCTGACCCTGAGATCTCCCTCCTTAATACTCTCAGACCCTGAGATCTCCCTCCTTAATACTCTCAGGCCCTGAGATCTCCTTCCCGAATACTCTGACCCTGAGATCTCCCTCCCTAATACTCTCAGGCCCTGAGATCTCCCTCCCTAATACTCTTAGACCCTGAGATCTCCCTCCTTAATACTCTCAGACCCTGAGATCTCCCTCCCTAATACTCTCAGACCCTGAGATCTCCCTCCTTAATACTCTCAGGCCCTGAGATCTCCCTCCTTAATACTCTCAGGCCCTGAGATCTCCCTCCTTAATACTCTCAGACCCTGAGATCTCCCTCCTTAATACTCTCAGACCCTGAGATCTCCTTCCCTAATACTCTCAGACCCTGAGATCTCCCTCCTTAATACTCTCAGACCCTGAGATCTCCCTCCTTAATACTCTCAGACCCTGAGATCTCCCTCCCTAATACTCTCAGACCCTGAGATCTCCCTCCCTAATACTCTCAGACGCTGAGATCTCCCTCCCTAATACTCTCAGACCCTGAGACCTCCCTCCTTAATACTCTCAGACCCTGAGATCTCCCTCCTTAATACTCTCAGACCCTGAGATCTCCCTCCTTAATACTCTCAGACCCTGAGATCTCCCTCCTTAATACTCTCAGACCCTGAGATCTCCCTCCTTAATACTCTCAGACCCTGAGATCTCCCTCCTTAATACTCTCAGACCCTGAGATCTCCCTCCTTAATACTCTCAGACCGAGATCTCCCTCCCTAATACTCTCAGACCGAGATCTCCCTCCTTAATACTCTCAGACCCTGAGATCTCCCTCCTTAATACTCTCAGACCCTGAGATCTCCCTCCCTAATACTCTCAGACCCTGAGATCTCCCTCCTTAATACTTTCAGACCCTGAGATCTCCCTCCTTAATACTCTCAGACCGAGATCTCCCTCCTTAATACTCTCAGACCCTGAGATCTCCCTCCCTAATACTCTCAGACCCTGAGATCTCCCTCCTTAATACTCTCAGACCCTGAGATCTCCCTCCTTAATACTCTCAGACCCTGAGATCTCCCTCCTTAATACTCTCAGACCGAGATCTCCCTCCTTAATACTCTCAGACCCTGAGATCTCCCTCCTTAATACTCTCAGACCCTGAGATCTCCCTCCTTAATACTCTCAGACCCTGAGATCTCCCTCCCTAATACTCTCAGACCCTGAGATCTCCCTCCCTAATACTCTCAGGCCCTGAGATCTCCCTCCTTAATACTCTCAGGCCCTGAGATCTCCCTCCCTAATACTCTCAGACCCTGAGATCTCCCTCCTTAATACTCTCAGACCCTGAGATCTCCCTCCCTAATACTCTCAGACCCTGAGATCTCCCTCCCTAATACTCTCAGACCCTGAGCTCTCCCTCCTTAATACTCTCAGACCCTGAGATCTCCCTCCTTAATACTCTCAGGCCCTGAGAGCTCCCTCCTTAATACTCTCAGACCCTGAGATCTCCCTCCCTAATACTCTCAGACCCTGAGATCTCCCTCCCTAATACTCTCAGACCCTGAGATCTCCCTCCCTAATACTCTCAGACCCTGAGATCTCCCTCCCTAATACTCTCAGACCCTGAGATCTCCCTCCCTAATACTCTCAGACCCTGAGATCTCCCTCCCTAATACTCTCAGACCCTGAGATCTCCCTCCTTAATACTCTCAGACCCTGAGATCTCCCTCCCTAATACTCTCAGACCCTGAGATCTCCCTCCCTAATACTCTCAGACCCTGAGATCTCCCTCCCTAATACTCTCAGACCGAGATCTCCCTCCTTAATACTCTCAGACCCTGAGATCTCCCTCCCTAATACTCTCAGACCGAGATCTCCCTCCCTAATACTCTCAGACCCTGAGATCTCCCTCCCTAATACTCTCAGACCCTGAGATCTCCCTCCTTAATACTCTCAGACCCTGAGATCTCCCTCCTTAATACTCTCAGCCTGAGATCTCCCTCCTTAATACTCTCAGACCCTGAGATCTCCCTCCTTTACTACTCTCAGACCGAGATCTCCCTCCCTAATACTCTCAGACCGAGATCTCCCTCCCTAATACTCTCAGACCCTGAGATCTCCCTCCTTAATACTCTCAGACCCTGAGATCTCCCTCCTTTAATACTCTGACCGAGATCTCCCTCCCTAATACTCTCAGACCCTGAGATCTCCCTCCCTAATACTCTCAGACCCTGAGATCTCCCTCCTTTAACACTCTCAGACCGAGATCTCCCTCCCTAATACTCTGACCCTGAGATCTCCCTCCTTAATACTCTCAGACCCTGAGATCTCCCTCCTTAATACTCTCAGACCCTGAGATCTCCCTCCTTAATACTCTCAGACCCTGAGATCTCCCTCCCTAATACTCTCAGACCCTGAGATCTCCCTCCTTAATACTCTCAGACCCTGAGATCTCCCTCCTTAATACTCCCAGACCCTGAGATCTCCCTCCTTAATACTCTCAGACCCTGAGATCTCCCTCCTTAATACTCTCAGACCCTGAGATCTCCCTCCCTAATACGCTCAGACCCTGAGATCTCCCTCCTTAATACTCTCAGACCCTGAGATCTCCCTCCCTAATACTCTCAGACCATGAGATCTCCCTCCTTAATACTCTCAGACCCTGAGATCTCCCTCCCTAATACTCTCAGACCCTGAGATCTCCCTCCTTAATACTCTCAGACCCTGAGATCTCCCTCCTTAATACTCTCGGACCCTGAGATCTCCCTCCCTAATACTCTCGGACCCTGAGATCTCCCTCCTTAATACTCTCGGACCCTGAGATCTCCCTCCTTAATACTCTCGGACCCTGAGATCTCCCTCCTTAATACTCTCGGACCCTGAGATCTCCCTCCTTAATACTCTCGGACCCTGAGATCTCCCTCCTTAATACTCTCGGACCCTGAGATCTCCCTCCTTAATACTCTCAGACCCTGAGATCTCCCTCCTTTAATACTCTCAGACCGAGATCTCCCTCCCTAATACTCTCAGACCCTGAGATCTCCCTCCTTAATACTCTCAGACCCTGAGATTTCCCTCCCTAATACTCTCACACCCTGAGATCTCCCTCCCTAATTCTCGAGGATCCATCTCCCAATGATCCCAGGGCTTGTGCCAATGTTCCTGGAATCTTCCTCTCCAATGTTTTCGGAATCTTGAAAAATGTCTTAAAATACTGCTAGACCCTGAGGCTCCCTTCCCAGAGTTGCCCCAATACTGGTAAGTCAGTGCCTCTGGTATTACTACTTGACATAACACCCTTGTTCTTATTATAATCTCTAACGCACTGTGAGCAATTCTATGAGATATCTGCTAGTAAATTGATACAGTAGAGAAAGGAGGTAGACAAAATCAGAATCCAAATTTAAATTCTGAAAATGCATTTCCTCAATATACTTGTGCCTACTTCCTATTGTCAAAAATAGTTGGAGGAAAAAGATAATATGAGCAATTGTAATCTTGGCAATGGACAGTTTTGAAGCTACCAGTTGTGGCTGGCCATTGTGAGAAAGCACCAAGCAGGAGTTAGTTTTTTCTGTGTTGATTGTAGAAGGATTGCAGTTCAATCCTCGTACTGGGTGCATTTCCAAGGGCGTTCACTCATGCTAGGTACACTTTCACCAGCTCTGACTAATATTGGGTACATTTTTATGGGCAGCAACTTGGTGTAAGTAGCTATTCCTCATGTATAAGCCGAGCCAGTAAGTGTCAGCAGGGCACTGGCAGTGGGCCTATCACACCCGACCATCAACCTGTTCTCATCTGATGCCCACACATGTGCACTTTGCAAGGGAGGCACTGGAAAGTGATCAAGAACAGAATCTCTGGCTGATTTTTCCCATCCTAGTCAAGGAATGCTGAGGGCAACCTGCTGCCCTAGCTGCATTCAAGTGGCTTACACTTGTCGCCTGAGATCCCAAAATTAAATTACTTTCTTAAATTCACAGACATCCATTTAGTATCATGCAAAGGATTATACATTTTTAATATAAAACAAGGCTTTGCAGTCAGAAGGCTAATTCCTTCAACATTGTTTATATACTAATAATAGTGACATTTGAATTAGGATGGAGATTAAGATATAGACATGATAGAGTTTTCCTTATGAGCAAGATTACTGGATTATTTTGGACAGTGAATTACAGAAACATTCCCTATATTATACACAGTTATATTATTATACTTTGACATTTATGGAATGTAAAGACAAGTAACCACACTGGGTTCTAATTTCTTTATATTTAAATCTGGCCATAGGACAATTGAGATGTAAACATGATAAGCTCTAATAGGACTCGCCGTGAATTGGGACCAGACCAGTAATCTTGTCTTGTCCACAGGTAACCCACCTTCACTGACATCAGTGGGAAGCGAGGGTCAGTGCCAGCAGGCTTAGAAGAACGGCCTAAAGATTATAGCATAGTCTATAGCCAGTAAGGAAAGAAAAGAAAGACCTTGCATTTATATAGTGCGATTTATGTCTCAGGATGTCCCAAAGCACTTCACAGCCAATTAAGTACTTTTGAAGTGTAGTCACTGTTGTAATATAGGCAAACATGGCAGCCAATTTGTGCACTAGAATATTTGTAGATGTGTATATGTATCCAACATTTTCAAGATGAAGGAACAATCCACTGTTCTTAATAATGGATATTTATTGAAAAATAAAATTTACTCTAGCAAAAGATGTGGCATGTGAACACTTTTTAAGTATCTGGTTCTCATAGGAGTAAACTCTCATAACCCCTGTGTCAGCATAGGGATCAAAATAAACAACATTGATGGTAATGCACCTTGGAAATAATATTCATTCCTATGTCAAGTGTGAGTTATCTCAATGATGGATACATTACTGATCACAACGAAAGGGTAGATAGCTGTACATTATACTGGATAAATCATATCACACTCCAACATGTGTTGGATGTTGTGTTTTACATTACATAATATGTACATCGTATTTTGCGTATAAGATTCTATTGCATCAAACAATGGACTTAGGCAGCATTTGAAATATCTGTAGTCTTGTTAGAGTAACAGGAATCATTTTGGTTTTGGTAAAATCTTCAATCAGTTTCTACTAGGTGGGAATTAAAAAACTGGGCAAAGAACCTGAGCTTTGCCTGGAATTCTTTCAGGTCAAATCATCCATCCCATGTTTGTTTAGGCAAAAATGCTATTTTCTTCAGAATTTCAAAATCTGCCAGTTTAGCCAATTATTAGGAGGCGGATCCAATCGAAACAGTGGTTGGCTAGATCATCTAATATTCCTAAAGTCTTTTGTCTTGTTTGGAATTTGAACCTATTGTGATTAGGTTTAAAACTGCATTGCCTACAAGGCAGTACAGAAAAAAAGTAGTTGTTCTCATAATGTAACCCTTATAACATTTATTATTTCCATTATAAATGCTGAGCGGAATCTACGGTTCTGGCAGACATTGCCAAATGTCACAGTTTTATGACATAAACAATGTCATTATTATAATCACTCTCTAATGTGGAAAAATCATTTGTGCAAATGTATGGAAATTTATGGGTATGTCAAATAATTTATTTTGCATTGGTAGAATCCAAAATATATGCTATATTAATAAGTAATTAAGGACTCAAAGTATAAAAGGATAGAACAGATGAGTTCAGAAGAGAAGTTCAGCTTGTACTGCCATTCTGGGAATTTCGATACCACTGGTTAGATAAAACACAAAGGAAAAATGATCATGGTCACTCAAATAAATGCATGGAATGAGTACATTTTCTCCAGCGCATATGGCAGCCATTTACTGTGGCTGGACGTACGAAAGGCTGCACAGTCTGACCATGTGGCAAATAAAGGCAGATTTGGCAGGAGTAAAATATCGTCTCGATCCCTTCCCAAAATGCCAATTGAGTGCGAGTAGAATCCTGACCTACTGAACACAGGATTCTACTACAAAAGCAAAATACTGCGGATGCTGGAAATCTGAAATAAAAGCAGAAATGCTGGAAATAGCAGGTCAGGCAGCATCTGTGGAGAGAGAAATAAAGTTAACATTTCAGGTCAATAACCTTTCGTCAGAACTGGAAAAAGTTACAGATGTAACAGGTTTTAAGCAAGTACAGAGGCAGGGAAAGGGGGAGGGGAAGAAAGAACAAAAGGGGGAGGGTCTGTGATTAAAAACAGAAAATGCTGGAAATACTCAGCAGGTCAGGCAGCATCTGTGGAGAGAGAAACCGAGCCTGACCTGCTGAGTATTTCTAGCATTTTCTGTTTTTATTTCAGATTTCCAGCATCCGCAGTATTTTGCTTTTGTATTAGGGAAGGTCTGTGATCGGGTGGAAGGCAGAAATTACAAAAGGGATGTTGGTGCAAGGCAAAAGGGGGTGGTAATGAGACAAGAAAAGAAACAAAAGATGGGTCTAGATGAGGTGTAAATGGCAATAGCAGAATCAGCAACAGCTGTTGTCCGAAAAAATGGGAGCGGTGGTTATGATGTGAAATTGAAATCTGAACAGGATTCTACTAGTTGTGCTTGAGAGGGGTTTAAAAATAATATATAGATGAATAAACAACTAGAGCAGTATTAAAGGCATCACCTAACTGGCTCAATCTCTGGGATATTCTGAAAAGGGAAAATACAGGGAAAAATTGTGACTTGGATGATTAAAGCCTGTCCTCAGCATAGTAATAGGTAACAGTTGTAACAAGCTCTAATAGGACTCAACATAGATTAGGATGAGACCAGTATATGTTAATAGATTGTCTTGTCCACAGGTAATCGAGCCTCTTCACTGGCAGCAGTGAGCAGCGAGATCAGTGACAGCAGCCTTAGAAGAACAGCCTAAGGATTACAGAATGGACTAGAGCGAGTGATTTTTTTAAAACTTTCATTTATATTCAAGATACTCAGGAGGAAAGATCCATCCGTTGTTTTTTATAATAGGTAACATTTGTCAAAAATAAAATTTACTCTGGAAAAAGATATGGCATGTGAACACTTTTTAAATATCTGGTTCTCGGAGAAGCAAACTCCCATAACCCAAATATGAGAAGGGTGGGAAAGTCAAAGTGTGATGGAGGTGCTAGCACAAGGATCAAAATAAACAGCGTTGATGTCAATGAACCTTTAAACAATAACATTTGTTCCCATGTCACTAGTAAGTTATCTCAATGATGGATATGTTGCTGAGCAGACTCCAAGGGATAAATATCTGTATATTATGCTGAATAAATCATATCACATTGCAGCATGTATTGGATGTGGTATTTTCCATTAGATAATTTGCAAATTGTACTACAGGTATAGGAGTCTCTCTAGTATATCAAATAAATCACACAATGCACTTGACTCAGCATTTGTTTCAGGTGTTGGTAAAATCTTTGAAACATCGAAGATAGGAGCAGGAGTAGGCCATTCAGCCCTTCGAGCCTGCTCCGCCATTCAATGAGATCATGGCTGATCATCCAAACCCTAGCACCCGGTCCCTACACCAACAGCCATCCCACCCAAGCCCTATCCCCGTAACCCCATAACCCCATGTATTTAATCCCCCCTAACACTAAGGGCCAATTTTTTTTATCATGGCCAATCAACCTAACCCACACATCTTGGGACTGTGGGAGGAAACCGGAGCACCCGGAGGAAACCCACGCAAACACGGGGAGAATGTGCAAACTCCACACAGACAGTCACCCGAGGCTGGATTTGAACCCGGGTCCCTGGTGCTGTGAGGCAACAGTGCTAACCACTATGCCACCGTGCTCATGATCACATGAGCATTAGGAAAATGGGTTAAAAAACCTGAGGCTCATCTGAACTTTTAGGCAAATCACGCATTCCATGTTTGTTTGGCCAGATTTTTTCCCCTGCAGCCCTAAGCTTTACCATTTTAGTCAAAATATGAATGGTCACTCTAATGTACAAATTAGCTGGGTTTATCATGACTAAAGTCGTTTGTCATGTGTGAAACAGATTAGGTGTGAAATGGACTTGTTTGCAAGCCAGCAAAGAAAAATATTTGTTTTCATAATGTAACATTAATATGTATTTAAATTTTTTTTATTTGTTCCTGGGATGTGGGTGTCGCTGGCAACGCCAGCATTTATTGCCCATCCCTAATTGCCCTTGAGAAGGTGGTGGTGAGCCACCTTCTTGAACCACTGCAGTCCGTGTGGTGAAGGTACTCCCACAGTGCTGTTAGGGAGGGAGTTCCAGGATTTTGACCCAGCGACATATTTCCAAGTCAGGGTGGTGTGTAACTTGGAGGGGAACTTGCAGGTGATGGTGTTCCCACGTGTCTGCTGCCCTTGTCCTCCTAGGTGGTAGAGGTTGCGGGTTTGGGAGGTGCTGCCGAAGAAGCCTTGGTGAGTTGCTGCAGTGCGTCTTGTAGATGGTGCACACTGCAGCCACGGTACGCCGGTGGTGGAGGGAGTGAATGTTTAAGGTGGTAGATACGGTGCCAATCAAGTGGGCTACTTTGTCCTGGATGATTTTGAGCTTCTTGAGTGTTGTTGGAGCTTCACTCATCCAGGCAGGTGGAAAGTATTCCATCACACTCCTGACTTGTGCCTTGTAGATGGTGGAAAGGCTTTGGGGAGTCAGGAGGTGAGACACTCACCACAGAATACCCAGCCTCTGACCTGCTCTTGTTGCCACAGTATTTATGTGGCTGGTCCAGTTAAGTTTCTGGTCAATGGTGACCCCCCAGGATGTTGATGGTGGGGGATTTGGCGATGGTAATGCCGTTGTATGTCAAGGAGCAGTGGTTAGACTCTCGCTTGCTGGAGATGTCATTGCTTGGCATTTGTGTGGTGCGAATATATTGTACAATTTGTTATTTTTCTATTATAAATACCTATAATGCTAAACTAATGATTTGCGATAAAATGTTATAACATAAATCATATCAACTTTTTGATATATTAATGACCTGGGCTTAGGTATACAGGGCATAATTTTATAACCTTTATAAATCACTGATTAGGCCTCAACTGGAGGATCGAATCTAATTCTGGGCACCATGCTTTAGATGACATGAAACTCAGAAATGTAGTAAGCAGTGAGGAGGATAGTATCAGACTTCAGGAGGACATGGACAGACTGGTGAAATGGGCAGAGACATGGCAGATGAAATTTAACGCAGAGAAGTCTGAAGTGAGGCATCTTGGTGGGAAGAATGAGGAGAGATGATATAAACGAAATGGTACAATTTTAAAGGGGGTGAAAGAACAGAGACCTGGGCGTGTACGTGCACAAATCTTTGACGTGGCAGGACAAGTTGAGAAAGCTGTTTAAAAAAAACATACGGGATCCTGCATTTTATAAATGGAGAAATAGAGTACAAAAGCAAGGAAGTTATGCCAAACCTTTATAAATCACTGATTAGGCCTCAACTGGAGGATTGAGTCTAATTCTGGGCACCACACTTTAGGAAGGATGTCAAGGCCTTTACAGAGGGTGCAGAGGAGATTTACTAGAATGGTACCAGGAATGCAGAACTTCAGTTAC
Organism: Somniosus microcephalus; assembly: GCF_052327205.1. NCBI lineage: Eukaryota > Metazoa > Chordata > Chondrichthyes > Squaliformes > Somniosidae > Somniosus > Somniosus microcephalus. The sequence continues at coordinate 43,810,871 of NC_141014.1, forward strand.
GTGGAGAGACTAGAGAAGCTGGGGTTGTTCTCCTTAGAGCAGAGAAGGTTAAGGGGAGATTTAATAGCGGTGTTCAAAATCATGAAGGGTTTTGATAGAGTAAGTAAGGAGAAACTGTTTCCAATGGCAGAAGGAACGGTAACCAGAGGGCACAGATTTATGGTAATTGGCAAAAGACCCAGAGGCGAGATGACTTCCACACAATGGCTGACTTTAAATCATTCAATTCTTGATACATTATTCTGACTTCACTTTATGAATCATTTTTGTTTATTTAAGTGCTTGCCCTTCCATTGTTATAAACCAGATATAAACTTACTAAATATGAAACTTCTTCACACAAAGTACATGCACTTATTACATTATTCATCATTGAGGACTTTACAGAATTTTTTATTTAGTGGAGGTCATATTTTCTGCCAGAGGTCACCAATTTAAGGTAAAAGTACCAGAGGGGAGATGATGAGAATTTTTTTTATGCAGTGAGTTGTGGAATGCGCTGCCTGAAAGTGGTGGAATCAGATTCAATAGTATCTTTCAAAAGGGAATTGAATATATTATTGAAAAGGAAAAATTTGCAGGGTTATGGGAAAAGGGCGGGGGAGTGGGACTAATTGGATAGTTCTTTCAAAGAGCCGGCACAGGCACAATGGGCTGAATAGCCTCCTTTTGTGCTGCATCACTCTATGATTCTATGAACACATTTATGGAATGAAGGCCTGTACAAAATATACCACTGAAATATATGGTAAGGAAAAGGGTGTAGAGGAGGGTCACAAGATTAATTCCCAGTTTAAAAAACCTTAGTTACCCAGAAAGGCTCACCGAGCTGGGTCTCTATAATGTAGTGAAGTGTAGATTCGAGAGATTTGATAGAGGTTATAAAATAATGAAGGGATTAGATTGTGTTTATGTTGTCCAATTATTTCAACTGGCATGGTCAGGAGGGACATGGGGTTATGCTTACAAGTTGTGTAAGGGCAGACCTAGGTTAGATGTTAGGTGGTTCTCCTTCTCCCAGAGAATAGTGGACCTGGGGGAGATCAGATTGCCAACTCATGCAGTGGATGCCGATTCGCTGATTTTCTTCAAGCGAGAGCTGGGTCTGTTACTGCTGGGGCGGAGATCACTTTGTACAAGAGGCAACTATATTGGAGCATAAATCAGGGCCAGTGTGATCTCCTGGACTAGTTTTGATCGCCTAAGGGGTTCAGAGAGGAATTTTCCAGATTTTTTTCTTCTAATTGGTCTGGGTTTTATTTTTTTTTAAATGTTGCCTCTCCCAGAAGATTACTTGGCTCTGGGCGGGGGGGTGGCGGGGGTGTGGGAAGCGTATGTAAGGCATCACCACTGTGTGGCACAGGCTGGATGGACCAATAGGTCTTTTCCTGTCTGTCATTTTCGTATGTTTGTATATACATGATTGTACAATCCAAACCACAAACTATCTATATATATAAATCGGTACATCTGTCATTCTGTCTGTCATTCTGTCTGTCATTCTGTCTGTCATCGCGTGTGCGTCTGGCGGGCTATGCGCTCGAAAGTTACAGGGCGTACCTACGCGCGCGTTACCTCCAAAGAAAGCTTACGCTTCCGAGACGGTTTTAAGCGTATTTACGTTTCGGCCGGGCTAAAATCGCGCCCGCGGTATCCCAAAAACCTTCAACATTCCGCTCATTAGCATCTCATTATCCGCTCATTAGCAACAGAGTGACCTCGAGGTCGACCAATCGTACGGCGGCTTGCTGCCGCGTGCGGCCGGGCCCTCCTACGGTCGAGTGACGGGACGATTGACCAATCCTACGCTTTGGTGACCTGACGGTCGACCAATCGGTGCGTGTGTGGGCGGGCCTTATCGTTCTGAACCGAGGTGAGTAGCTGCCATCTTGCTTCCATTCTTTTTCCTGCTTTCTGCGTCTTTCTTTTCAAATATACATTTCCAGCAAAATAAAATTCAATTTATTAAATTCTTTTAAAATAAATCACTCATTTGTAAATATTTTATCTAACCTGAACATTCTTTTTCCTACCTTTGCCCGTTTTTTTCCTAGGCCTGAAAGCCTGGGCCTTTCTTGCCCAGCCAGGCCCGAGCTAGGTAACTGGGCTGCTGCTAAGCTCCTCACCCCCCCCCCCCCGTGTCACAGAATCACAGAATCTACAGTGCAGATAGAGGCCGTTTCGGCCCATCGAGCCTGCACCGACACATATCCCACCCTATCCCTGTAACCCCACGTATTTAACCCCCTAACACTAAGGGTCAATTTATCATAGCCAAATCAACCTAACCTGCACATCTTTGGACTGTGGGAGGAAACCGGAGCACCCGGAGAAAACCCACGCAGACACAGGGAGAATGTGCAAACTCCACACAGACAGTCGCCCGAGGCCAGATTTGAACCCGGGTCCCTGGCGCTGTGAGGCAACAGTGCTAACCACTATGCCACGTTAACCAGGGCAACGGCGTCAGCCACAAGGGTCAGGGTGCGCGCGCAGCAGGAGCAGGTGAGACGCGGCGTCTCTGTTCCGCGCTCGGCGGGGGGGGGGGGGGGGGGGGGGTGGCGGGGCTCGGCCGCCGGCCGTCTCTCAGAGCTGCAATCGGGCTCGGCGGGGGGGGGGGGCGGGGCTCGGCCGCCGGCCGTCTCTCAGAGCCGCAATCGGCCTCGGCGGGGGGGGGGCGTGGCTTGGCCGTCGGCCGTCTCTCAGAGCCGCAATCGGGCTCGGCCGGGGGGGGCGGGGCTTGGCCGCCGGCCGTCTCTCAGAGCCGCAATCGGGCTCGGCCGGGGGGGGGGGGGGGGCAGGGCTCGGAGAGCGGGGCTCTCGGCCTGGGCCCCCCCCCGCCCCCTTCCCCTTCCCGCCCCCCCTTCCTTCCCCCCCCTCCCTTCCCCCCCTCCCTTTCCCCCCGCCCCTTCCCCCCCTCCCTTTCCCCCCGCCCCTTTCCCCCCGCCCCTTCCCCACCCGCTCTCTTCCCCCCACCCGCTCTCTTCCCCCCACCCGCTCTCTTCCCCCCACCCGCTCTCTTCCCCCCACCCGCTCTCTTCCCCCCCAGTCGCTCTCTCTCTTCCCCCCAGTCGCTCTCTCTCTACCCCCCAGTTGCTCTCTCTCTTCCCCCCCAGTCGCTCTCTCTCTCTCTCTTCTCCCCCCCCCTCCCCCAGTCGCTCTCGCTCTCTCTCTCTCTCTCTCTCTTCCAACAACAACATGCCCTCGAAAAAGCCTCGGCACCGCCGGGCACTTCAGCTAGTCTATATATATAAATCGGTCGATCTGTCTGTCCTTCTGTCTGTCATTCTGTCTGTCATCACGTGTGCGTCTGTCGGGCTATGCGCTCGAAAGTTACAGGGCGTACCTACGCGTGCGTTACGTCGAAAGAAAGCTTACCTTTCCAAAACGGTTTTAAGCGTATTTACGTTTCGGCCGGGCTAAAATTGCGCCCGCGGTATCCGAAAAACCTTAACATTCCGCTCATTAGCATCTCATTATCCGCTCATTAGCGACAGAGTGACCTCGAGCTCGACCAATCGTACGCCGGGTTGCTGGCGTGTGCCGCCGGGCCAATCAGTGCGTGTGTGGGCGGGCCTTATCGTTCTGAACCGAGGTGAGTCGCCGCCATCTTGATTCCAAACTTTTCCTTTCTTTTTCCCGCTTTCTGCGTCTTTAAAAAAAACGTTGCTTTTAAAACACATATTGTTTTAAAAAAAAATGATTTAGAAAGTAATTAACTTATCTAATCTCATTAATTTTCCTACCTTTCCCCATTTTTCCAGGTAGGCCTCGAAGCCTCGGCCTCTCCTCCGCACCCACGCCCGAGCTAGGCACCTCCCAGCCCCACTCGAAGGCTGGAGAGGCGGGCCTCAGCCCAGCGCCGCTACCTTACTAAAGGGTGCGCGCGCAGCAGGAGCAGCTGAGACGCGGCGTCTCTCTCTCTGGCTCGGCCGGGGGGCGGGGCTTGGTGAGCGTCAACGGTTACCCTGGCAACCGGGCCCGCCGGCCGTCTTGCACAGCCGCAATCTTGAAGCCAGCTCGGGAGGCCGGTGCTCGGAAGATCGCGCCTCCGGAGTTTGGTGCTTGGCTGGCGGGGGGGGCAAGTCTCGGGGGGGCCAACCTCGGGAGTTCGGGGGGTGGGGATCAGGGGGCTCGGGAGTTTGGGGGGACGGGGATCAGGGGGCTCAGGGACTCTTCCCCCTTCCCCTCCCCCCTCCTCTCCCCCCCTCCTCTCTCCTCCTCCCTCCTCCCTCCCCTCCCTCCTCCCTCCCCCCCTCCTCTCTCCTCCGCCCTCCCCTCCCTCCCCCCTCCCCTCCCCTCCCCCTCCCCCCCTCCCCTCCCCCTCCCTTCCTCCCAGTCGCTCTCTCTCTCTCTTCCAACAACAACACGCCCTCGAAAAAGCCTCGGCACCGCCGGGCACTTCAGCTAGTATCAATATATAAGGTTACTGTTTATTTATCTCAGAGGTTTGGATACAGTTGCTGTTGTTGCACCTAATTATATTGTGCTACTTTAGAACTTTAAAATGTGACTCCATTCAGGTATTGTAAATAATTATGGTGTTTGATAATTATGGTTGAAGGCAACACCAAGAGTATACAAGGAACCATATAGAAAAAATTATTCCAGACACTCTTCCAGAAATATAGCTTACTTTCTACTGCCAAGTTGGGACTATTATGTAATTTTAGATGACAATGCTTCACGGCCACTAAAAGATACACAGAAGTGATTGAGATCAGCAACTTTATTTCAAACAGCAAAGACAGTATTTATGGTAAATGAAATATTATTGTTTTATAAAAAAATCTTTAAAATGAGGCATTCGGAGGAATTCACTGTGCCAGGCTATCCTTCCTAAAATTAAGTTGGCCAGAAAGAGACTTGCTATGAAAAAGGATTCTAACGCTTGGATTTTAAATGTATTGAAAATTAAGGAAGGTTCAATTCACTACATAATTAATAATTATCAAATACCATAAATATTTACAATACCTGAATAGAATCACATCTTAAAGTTCTAAAGTAGCACATTATAATTAGATGCAACATCTGCAACTGTATCAGAACCTCAGATAAAGAGTAACCTTATGAAAGCAAAACTGCAACAAACGATGTACATTTTCTGTACTTACTAACTTCACACACAATTACCTAAGCAGCTTTGGTAGGAATCCTCAATGGTGATACCCACCACAAAGTTGCCCTCAGGTTGGATGCCAGGCTCATCAGCCATAGTACCTCTGGTTGATGTACCAATACTCCCCTTAAAATAGCCATTAGTCAACTCTTATAAAAGGTCTGAATAACAATTAAGGTATGGTAAGGAAGAAGCCTGGTATCATCTTAGAAGTATGTGCATTACATTGACCAGAAAGACAAGATGCTATGACTGCCAACCTCCCACACCCCTTTGCAAAATGTGTTTGCATCTCCATGAACACAGTTGAAGTCACAGTGCAGCGTTCATAGTCTCTACTGTTTGGAGTTAAGTTCTCCATCGTCCATGCCTTTGGATTGTGGTGGGAAATATGGAGGTACAGAATATAGACACACTGGCTGATTTCTCTATCTGACCTGCCTTTGCGCCATAATCCTCACAAAAGACTGTATCCAAACAGCCATTTTTCTGTGAGGAGTGGGGGAAACATTGCACAGATCAAGTGTTTTATTTCTAGTAGGTAAGGGAATAATGCTCAATTGCTACATCTAATTCACATAAACTGTTAGCAGGTGATTTTCTCTAAATTAGTTGGGATAGAGTGTAAGGAGCGTAGCTGGTTCATGAGTGGGGAATGCTTGATGCTAAGCTAAAATGGAAAAGTGTTCCATTCCTCAACACAGACATTCCTTATCTTAAGCACAAAAAAAATCACATACAAACAAAATTCTGCTAGTGGTTTGTTTGCCTATGTGCTGGGTACCAATATGTTGTAGCAGAGTGGTTTGTGATTTCTTATGCAGTGGTTTCTGGATTTCAGTCAGCACTTTGGTAGGTGACTATTCTGGGCCGCATAATGGCGGATTACAGATCTTTGAACAGGTTGAGTACAGCATTGTCATCGTTATGGTACCAGACTAGCAACCCAGAGGTTGCTAATTCTAAATCCCACCATGACAAATTATGAAATTGAATTAAATAAATTTGGAGGTTTGTGGGCTAGCACCAGAAAAAAATGACCACAAAATCTGCTGGATTGCTGTAACACCTGGTTCACTAATGCCCTGTCATATCTTTACCTAGTCCCTCACTACATGGTTGACTCTTAATGCCCTCTATACAGTCTAGCAAGCCTTTCAGTTGTACAAAGAAGAAGGTCCACTACTTTCTCAGGGACAAGTAGGGTTGGGCCTTGCCAGTGTCTCCCAAATCCCAAGAACAAATAAAAAATGTAGCTTGCCCACATAATTTGGCTGTGTGGGAAAGGAGCATATATCAAAAAGGAAGACAATAAATTGATGACAGAAAAGAAAAACAATTCTGTTAATGCTCATAAATACTGAAGTTTGTCTGAGGTTACACATAGATACAGATTCTGAATCAGTAGCAGTACTGGTTTGATGTGTAAAATGGCAGGTACTTGCAGCACAGAGTTAAGTGCACAGGTCTGTAAGTTACTGCAGCGTATTGCAAACTTTCAGAAGAAATATGATTAGGAATATCTGTCTTGCCAGCTGGAAGATACAAGCTTCAAAATAACATGTAAGCTGCAGTGTGTTACAAGGGAGTAAAATATTAAAAGCTTCAGATGGCACTATATTAATGTGATTTCAGTGCTGCAATGTGTTACATGCTTGGCACACACTCTCACTGTGACAATATGCAAGTGCAGTACCTGGGATAATTTGCTCTATTTTTGGCAAGATTTTTTTTCAACAGTAAGTAGTGATAATACCAAATTGGATGAGTTAAATGAAACTTATCTGTCAATGGTGAGGGAAGAGTATTCAGGTCTTAACTCTCTATAGGTTCCAACTCTGTCCAAGACCTGACTATAGTTTCCATATCTGTAGAGTCTCTTCCAGCACCTCTATTGCACTTCTGGACAAGACACAAGTAAATGCTCATCATCTTCTCTCATTTCTAGCCTCTCTCCATCACGACCTTTATTCTTTCTCTCTAGCCTGTTAATATTACTATGGCCAGTATTTCTTTGAACTTTCTTATCTTGTTCCCCTTAAGCTCCTAATAAGGCATCCCACAAGCTCTTCCTCCTCCCTATTTCCTCACGGTGTTGAAATCCCATGGTATTCTATTCTAATTCATTCTTTCCCCAGATCTTAAGCTGTGGACTTCCTTACTTTCCTCAGTCTTGCAATCTACAAGCATTTAAACTCAGCTAATTACAATTTACCTCCTTGTTTCTCCTTATTTAAATAAAGGAAACTACGATGGTATGAGGTGCGAGTTGGCTAGGATGGATTGGGGAACGTTACTTAAAGGGTTGACGGTGAATAGGCAATGGCAAACATTTAAAGATCGCATGGATGATCTACAGAATTTGTTCATCCCTGTTTGGCATAAAAATAAAACGAAAAAGGTGACTCAACATTAGCTAACAAGGGAAAATAGGGATAGCATAATATCCAAGGAGAGGACATATAAATTGGCCAGAAAAAGCAGCAAACCTGAGGATTGGGAGCAGTTTAGGATTCAGCAAAGGAGGATAAAGGGATTAATTAAGAGGGGGAAAATAGAGTATGAGAGTAAGCTTCCAGGGAACATAAAAACTGACTGTAAAAGCTTCTATAGATATGTGAAGAGAAAAAGATTGGTAAAGTCAAGCGTAGGTCCCTTGCAGTCAGAATCAGGGGAATTTATAATGGGGAACAAAGACATGGCAGACCAATGAAATACATACTTTGGTACTGTCTTCACAAAGGAGGACACAAATAAACTCCCAGAGATGTCGGGGAACATAGGGTCTGATGAAAGGGAGGAACTGAAAGAAATCAGTATTTGTAGGGAAATGGTGTTAGGGAAATTGATGGCATTGAAGGGCGATAAATCCCCAGGGCCTGATAATCTACATCCTAGGGTACTTAAGGAAGTGGCCCTAGAAATAGTAGATGCATTGCTGGTCATCTTCCAAAATTCTATAGGCTCTGGAACAGTTCCCATGGATTGGAGGGTCGTTAATGTAACCCCACTATTTAAAAAAGGTGGTAGAGAGAAAACAGGGAATTATAGACCAGTAAGCCTAACATCGGTAGTGGGGGTAATGCTAGAGTCCATTATAAAAGATGTAATAGCAGAGCACTTGGAAAACAGTGACAGGATCGGACAGAGTCAACATGGATTTACAAAAGGTAAATCATGCTTGACTACTGGAATTTTTTGAGGATGTAACTGGTAGAATAGATAAGGGAGAACCAGTGGATGTGGTGTATTTGGACTTTCAGAAGGCTTTTGATAAGGTCCCGCATAAGAGACTAGCATGCAAAGTTAAAGCACGCTAGTCTCTTATGCGGGGGTAAGGTACTGACTTGGATAGAAAACTGGTTGGCAGACAGGAAACAAAGAGTTGGAATAAACGGGTCTTTTTCCAAGTGGAAGGCTGTGACTAGTGGGGTTCCGCAGGGATCGGTGCTTGGACCCCAGTTATTCACAATATATATTAATGATGATCTAGACGAGGGAACTAGATGTAATATCTCCAAGTTTGCAGACGACACAAAGCTGGGTGGGCGTGTGTGCTGTGAGGAGGATGCAGAGAAACTCCAGTATGATTTGGCCAGGTTGGGTGATTGGGCAGTGAAATAAAGAATAGATTTGCCTTTCTAATCTAGGCTTTATTAACTTAAAAATCCTGGAGCACATCTTCAACACCCAGTCCCAACTAAAGGCTGGAAAGAACTGAATTTAAGATGGCCACCACAAATCACATGACATCAACTACCAATGAGATTACAGCATATATCCCAAGGCAGGAAACAAACAACCAATCACAATACTTCTTACTAAACATAAAGAATAATCACCACGGGCAGAAGCATGGCAGATGCAGTATAATGTGGATAAATGCGAGGTTATCCACTTTGGTGGCAAAAACAGGAAGGCAGATTATTATCTGAACAGCAATAGATTGGGAAAAGGGGAAGTGCAATGAGACCTGGGTGTCCTTGTGCACCAGTCGCTGAAGGTAAGCATGCAGGTGCAGCAGGCGGTTAAGAAGGCAAATGGTATGCTGGCCTTCATAGCGAGAGGATTCGAGTACAGGAGCAAGGATGTCTTGCTGCAGTTGTACAGGGCCTTGGTAAGACCACGCCTTGAGTATTGTGTGCAGTTTTGGTCGCCTTATCTGAGGAAGGATGTTCTTGCCATGGAGGGAGTGCAGTGAAGATTCACCAGACTGATACCTGGGATGGCAGGAATGACGTATGAAGAGAGATTGGGTTGATTAGGCTTATATTCGCTAGAGTTTAGAAGAGTGAGAGGGGATCTCATTGAAACTTATAAAATTCTAACAGGACTAGACAGACTAGATGCAGGAAGGCTATTCCCGATGGCGGGGGAGTCCAGAACCAGGGGTCACAGTCTAAGGATAAGGGGTAAGCCATTTAGGACAGAGATGAGGAGGAATTTCTTCACCCAGAGAGTGGTGAACCTGTGGAATTCTCTACCACAGAAGACAGTTGAGGCCAATTCATTAAATATATTCAAGAAAGAGTTAGATATATTTCTCAAGGCTAAGGGGATCTAGGGATATGGGGAGAAAGCAGGGTCAGGGTACTGAATTTGGATGATCAGCCATGATCGCATTGAATGGCGGAGCAGGCTTGAGGGGCCAAATGGCCTACTCCTGCTCCTATCTTCTATGTTTCTATGTTTCCTACTCTTCAACTTTAGTTGTCCTACATCTGTTGGGCTAATTGGCCTGTTTATGTGCTGTAAATACTATGTAATACTATGTATTATGGGCTTTGGTCCTTCAACTAGATTTCAATATGTAAAAATAGTCCAAGTTACATGGCAAAAAGGTGACACATTTAGAAATTTGTTGAGAGCCTGTTAAATTTAAAGGATCTGCAAAATCAAGAATTGCTTCTGTTGTTCTCCAGTGGCCCTGGTAATGTGATAAATGGAATATTTCAGTCTACAAAGGAAGTTAATAGAGGCAAAACACTGTACATTAGAGGGATAAGATTGAATGAGGTGAATATCCATTTATTATACCTGATTACTTTTGTTCTTATAACACTCTACAATAACATGCTGCAATCACCTACACAGGAAAGTGCTGATACACTCAATATATCAAACTAGCTCACTGACATTAACACACTGAAATAATCATAACACTCAGTGGCAATGTGCCTTACTCTATATATACCAATCGTCCGGATATTGTGAACTCTGTATGTAGTTGTGATGGCTGAAAATGTCACTGTTATCCCCTTGCAGCTTTGCTTGACAGATGGGAATTGTGGCTACCATGAATATTGCTCATCCCTGACTAGGATTAGGATTTGGAATGCAATGCCGGATAGGGTAATGGATACAGATTCAATAGTAGCCTTCAAAAGGGAATTGGATAAATACTTGAAGGAGAAAAAAATTGCAGGGATATGGGGAAAGAGCAGAGGAATTGGGACTAACTTGATTGCTCCTTGACTTGACGTGCTGAATGGCCTCCTTCTGTGCTGTGCTATTCTATGATTTCACAGAGCAGAGGCATGCATGAAATCGCATACATGGCTGCAACAGTACAAAGGGATACAGGAGGGTAAACTGGCTAGATTTTCCCCCATAATTTCTTTGCCAGTATTCTCCCCTCACTTCCTCTACTGAAGGCAATAATCCCCTTGCTGGGATATGGGTCCACAGGCACCAGTATTTTGTCTAAATGGCCATCATTCATGTGTGAGCCTAGACAGTGAAGGGGTGATTTTAATTATCGGGCGGCTGGCCAGCTAAGTGTGTGAACCACCAGCCACTCCCTCCAGCGAGAAGCCCAGTCCATTTTGAGAGCAGGGCCTCATTTACAGGCTACCAGCCAGCTGCACACCCTTAATGGATCTCCCGCTGCAGCTTGCCGGCTCCAGGCCGGTGCAATATCAGGTAGCTCGGAGGCTGACCCGGCTGGCTGAAAGGTAGGGTGCGGGTCGATTGCGGACAAGGGGAGTCTGGGGTGACAGCGGCCCACATTATTATCGTGGAATCTGGAGGACGTGCTTTCAAAATTACCTTTTTGGGGCCTCTTTCTCTTGACTGCCAGGTTTTGCTGAGCGGAGCATCCAGTGTGACTTCTGATTGCAGCGGGTCCTAATGTATGTCATAGAACTCTGGTTTGCATAGATTATTGAGGCTCTCCTGATTCAGGTGGGCGCCTGGGCCGGCCAGAGGCAGACCAAAGTTATAATAAGCAGGAATGGGTTGGTAAGTCGATCACCTTGATTTTAACGCTGCTACCAGCTCATTAGTGCTGGGCAGAGGGAGTTAAAATCACCCCTTGAGTGTCAGCAGGCTGTGATGTGGCACACACTGTAGTCCAATCCTATACTTACCTTACATACACCAACTTCCAGCAGTAGTTTATGGACAGTGATCAAAAACAGGAACCAATGTGGAATTTTCCCTCCCTAACCCAAAGGCACTGAAGCCAATTGCAGCATCCCAACTGCTCCCAAGGTATGAGGTAGTCTACTAACTCAGCAGATTAGGAAGTGAATCTCAGACCTTCAGGTCTGTATGCCTCAGCTACTCAGTGTACTTTATTTTAGGTTTGGGTGCTAAAACATATGATCTGTAACTAATAAAACTTTAAATAAAACTTAACAAATTAAATTAAAATTTTGTTGGCTGGGGTGATGATGCACTCCAGTCCCCGTGGCGCCCACCGGTCACGGAAGGCCTCGAGCGTGCCGGTGGACACCGCATGCTCCATCTCCAGGGCCACCTGGGCGCAAACATGGCTGCGGAAGAGAGGCAGGTAATCGGGCCGAACGACCCCCTCGCCCGCTGCCTGGACCAGTTAATGGCTAATTTGGCCAGGCTCACGAGCAGTCCAATGAGGAGGTCCTCCGATCAGCCCGCTCACCTCTGCACCAGCTACTCAGTGTAAAACTGCTCCGCAAACATCAGAATCCTTTGGCTAGATTGCTAATTAAGAAATAGACATCTACCAGTAGTTCAGTCCTCTGGTTGTCTCTCGACATGTAAGTATGTTTTTTTTCTCAGAAACCTTTCATTTAAATTTGATCTTAAAAGGAAACACTTAACAGTGCCAGTCTTGGTAGAAGAGGGAGCAAGATTGGGATGAGCAGTGGGAATAAAGTAAAATGCAGTAGAAAAAAGGCTGGGTTGAATCTTAGCCAGGGAGACAACACAAGCTGGTGAGGGCCACAGTTGGCCAACAGGGAATATACTAAGTACCCCTAGCTCAACGGAAAAGGCATTACATGGTGTAGTACTAAGGCATACAGACCAGAAGTCCAAGATTCAATTCTTAATTTGTACTGAATTAGCAGATCTCTACCAGGGACGCTACAATCAATCGTAGCGCTCCTGGATTTGAAGTATATAGCGGTCTTGAAGCATGTAGTCCCTACATGCTTCAAGACCGCTACCATTATTCCTGTGCCAAAACAAACGGCTGTGACGTGCCTGAACGACTATCGACCTGTTGCACTCACACCCATCATAATGAAGTGTTTCGAGAGACTGGTCTTAGCCCACATCAAAGCCAGTGTTCCTGCCTCCCTTGACCAACACCAGTTTGCCTATCGTGCAAACAGATCAACGGAGGATGCAATCACAACTGCTCTACACTCGGCACTGAATCATCTAGATGGTAAGGAGACCTACATCAGAATGCTGTTTATAGACTACAGCTCAGCATTCAACACTATCGTCCCCAACAAGCTGGCCACCAAACTCCAAACTCTTGGCCTGAACACTTCCCTCTGCAACTGGACCCTGGACTTCCTAACAAACAGACCCCAGTCTGTCAAATTAGGTAACCACACCTCCCCCCCCCCCGACCCTGAACACGGGGGCCCCACAAGGATGTGTGCTGAGCCCCCTCCTCTACTCCCTCTTCACCCACGACTGTGTGGCTGTTAATGGTTCCAACACCATCATCAAGTTTGCGGATGACACCACGGTAGTAGGCCAGATCACCAACAACGATGAGTCAGCCTACAGGGAGGAGGTCCAGCATCTCGTGAAGTGGTGCGCCGATAACAACCTGGCCCTTAACACCAAGAAAACAAAAGAAATCATTGTGGACTTCAGGAAGTCCAAAGGCGGAAGTCACACCCCCATCCACATCAATGGGGCTGTGGTGGAAAGGGTGGACAGCTTTAAGTTCCTCGGAGTCCACATCACGGAAGACCTCTCCTGGTCCCTCAACACCTCCTCTCTGGTGAAGAAGGCCCAGCAGCGCCTATATTTCTTAAGGAGGCTGAAGGGATGTAATCTGTCACCCCGATCCTCTCTAACTTTTACCGCTGCACTATAGAGAGCATCCTGACAAACTGTATCACAGTATGGTATGGCAGCTGTAGCTACTATGACCGGAAAGCCCTGCAGCGGGTAGTCAAAACTGCCCAACGCATTACCGGCACCCGGCTACTGACCATAGAGCACATATACCAGAAACGCTGTCTACGGAGGTCACGGTCCATCATCAAAGACCCTACCCACCCCAGCCACAGTCTGTTCGCCCTCCTACCATCTGGGAGACGCTACAGATGCATTCGCAGCCGTACGACCAGATTTAGGAACAGCTTCTTTCCTAGGGCTGTCATCCTACTGAACTCCACAAATAAACTCTAAAGCCTGCACATCTGCCAATGCACTTTATTATGGTCATATTTATGTTAATATACTACAAGCCAAATGTATGTTGAATGTTTAAATGTCTTAATCCAAATGTACACTCTCGGGAGCCGCAAGCCTACATTTTGTTGTACTGCACTTGTGCACTAACAATGACAATAAAAGTTGATTTGATTTGATTTGATTTGATTATAGGTACAGATAACCCAGATTATCACTTCAAAACATGCTAAGAAAGTATTGACATAAATCGTGCCATTCATGTAGAAATGACTTGTGAAATATATTGGGCGGCCTGCTGGTGGCGCTGTCCAGGGAGAGTATAAATACTCGGGCACGGGCCCAGCTTGCTCAGGGACATTTTGTAAACAGGAACTAGTGAAGGATAACTAGACTTCCATGTTGTGAAACAGTCGATTAAAGCCTTGTTTAATACTCTGACCAAGTGCCTAGTTTTTCTTACGTCAATTTAATCGACTGTTTGCTGTTCCACGTTCTGAGTGGTTTTGGGAACAGGCGGCTACGACTCAAATGGTAGAAGGGAACCAGAGGTAGTAATCAATCCATCATGGAGAAACTACTCCGACCCGCCCGTCTTGACCTGGACCCGAATTCACCTACAACGGCTAAGGTATGGAAACACCATACCTTCAGCAACTTCCTCAGAGTGTGTGGTGATAAGTTAGAGATACTTGCCAATTATGTATCCCCTCATGTGTTTGATTATATCGAAGACTGTGTAGACTATCACTCCGCTATCCAAATACTACAGCAACTATATGTTAAGGCCCCAAACGAAATTTTTGCTCGGCATCTACTGGTCATAACTCAACAACAACCCAGGGTATCACTTGACGAATTCCTTCAAAAGCTTCGCAGGCTCAGCAAGGATTGTAATCTCAAAGCTGTCTCAGCTGAGCAGTACCAGGAGGAGTTAATTCGTGATTCCTTTATTAACGGAATTGCGTCTCCTTTCATACGCCAGCATATGTTGGAGAATAAAACCCTCAAGTTACAAGCTGCCTATGACCAGGCATGTTCTCTGGACTTAGCAAAAAAAATGCAGATGCCTATCTTTTACTGCGTGCACGGACTGCTGCTTTCACTTTTGGTGACTCCTCCAATGGGCCTCAGGCAGAAGCCCTCACTGATGACGACCCTGCCCTAGCGGCATCTTGGTAATCTGGAAACAAGTGTTTCTTCTGTAGAAGTGCATTCCACTATAGGAAATGTTGTCCTGCTCGTAACGCAACCTGCAGTCATTGCAGTAAGAAAGGTCACTTTTCTAAGGTATGCCAGTCAAGAGCCTGTTAGTAAGAAAGGTCACTTTTCTAAGGTATACCGATCGAGAGCCCCTGTTAGTTTTGCAGCTGCTATCTATAAAACTGCTCCTCCCCCAAGAGCCACTACGAAGGTTACAGCTGCTATCTATAAAACTGCTCCTCCCCCAAGAGCCACTACTAAGGTTACAACTGTCAAGGGTAAAACTACTCCTCCTCCCATCACAGCTGTTTTTCCCCAAAGCCTGTCCCATGCAGCCACGAAGGTTTCAGTAAATGGACACATTTTGAGTGCACTAATCGACTCATGCAGCTCTGACAGCTTCATCAGTGAGCAGGCTTAGTTAAAACTGCGTATTTACCCCTCGGACAGGGAAATTGCAATGACTCTGACGACACTGACCACCAACTCTTCCGGCTTTTGTCTTGTCGACCTTATTCTCAATGGCTGCACTTATTCCTCCACCCGGCTCGGGGTGCTCAAAAACCTATGCAGTGATGTGCTCCTGGGACAGGATTTCCAGAAACAACACAAAAGACTCACTTTTGAGTTTGGAGGGTCAAAACCGGAGCTTACTATTTCCAAAGTACCGTTTTATGCGCTTTCGGTGGCTTTGCTCGACGAGCCCTCCTTGTTTGCCAATCTTTCCCCCCCCCCCCGATGTAAGCCCATAGTCACTAAATCACGACGTTTCAGCCAAGATGATCTATCCTTTATCGAGGCAGAGATCTCTCGCCTTCTAGCTGACGGTATCATTGAGCCATGTTCATCTTCCTGGTGGGCTCAAGTCGTCGTTGTTAAAAATCCTCTGAAGCAACACAAGAAACGTCTTTGCATCGATTACTCGCAAACTATTAACCAGTATACCGACCTGGATGCCTACCCACTACCATGCATCGATGACATGGTCAATAACCTTGACAACTACAAGGTATTTTCAACTTTTGACTTAGAGTGCATACCATCAAGTACCGTTAAAGGACTCTGACAAAAAGTATACGGCCTTTGAGGCCAATGATCGGCTTTACCAGTTTTGTCGCCTTCCATTTGGGGTCACCAATGGGGTGGCCGTCTTCCAACGGGCAATGGATAGCCTAGTCAAACAGGAGAACTTAACGGACACTTTTCCATATCTGGATAATATCATCATTGCTGGTCATGACCAGAAGGAGCATGATGCCAACCTCCAGAAATTTCTTGACGTTCTCTGTTGTCGCAACTTAACCTTAAATGAGTCCAAATCTGTGAAATCAGTACCATCAGTCAACATCCTTGGCTACTGGGTGGGCAATGGTGTCATCAAACCGGATCTGGAGCGACTTCGTCCGCTTCAGGAGCTCCCTCCTCCTACGAATCTCGGCTCTCTTCGTCGGGCCCTCGGCATGTTCGCCTATTATGCGAAGTGGATACCCCACTTTTCTGATAAGATCCAGCCCCTGCTTCACGCGAAGTCATTTCTGTTGAAGGCAACGGCTATTTCAGCTTTCGACCTCCTCAAGCAACAACTGGAAAAAGCCACGCTTCGTTCCATCGATGAAAATCTCCCTTTCGTGGTCGAGTGTGATGCATCGGATGTGAATCAAGGTGGTCGACCCGTTGCATTTCTGTCCAGAACTTTGCAGGGTAGCGAGCTCCATTATCCTCCTGTCGAGAAGGAGGCTACGGCTATCATCGAAGCAGTATGTAAATGGAGTAATTTTCTCGCTCGTCACCATTTCACGCTTATAACCAATCAGCGCTACGTGGCCTTTATGCTGGATAACCAGAAACGCACTAAGATCAAGAATAACAAAATACAGCTCTGGAGGATGGACTTGGCCGCCTTTGGCTACAGCATACATTATCGACCCAGCAAAGAGAATGTGGCCTCGGATACCCTCACGCGTGCATTCTGCTCTTCTATGTCAACTTCGACTCTTGCGGATCTTCATACTGAATTATGCCATCCTGGCGTTACCCGTATGTTACACTTTGTGCGATCTAAAAATCTCCCATTTTCTACGGAAGACATGAGAAGAACATGCTCCACTTGTAGAATTTGCGTGGAATTAAAACCGCAATTCTTCCGTCCGTCGGATGGCTCGCTCATACACGCTACACAGCCTATGCAGCGACTCAGCATTGACTTTAAGGGGCCACTGCCTTCCTCAACGCGAAACACCTACTTGCTTGCTATGGTGGACGAATATTCACGCTTTCCCTTTGCTTTCCCCTGTCTCAATATGCTTACTTCCACAGTGATCAAATGCCTCGATCAGGTCTTTTCCCTTTGCGGTACGGCCAATTTCATCCACTCTGATCGGGGTCCCTCCTTCATGTCAAGTGAACTCAAAAGTTATCTTTCCCAACGGGGAATCGCCACAAGTAGAACAACACCGTATCATCCTATTGGAAACGGACAGGTTGAGAGATACAACGCTATCATTTGGAATGTTGTTCATTTTGCACTGAGGTGGGAAACTATGCTCCCTGACGCATTGCATTCCATCAGGTCTCTTCTTTCTACATCCACCAACGCTACTCCTCACGAACGATTCTTCGGGTTCCAGCGTCGCTCCACTCATGGGACATCCGTACCATCATGGTTGGCAGCTCCTGGCCCCGTGCTGCTACGAAGATTTGTCCAATCCTCTAAGAGTGATCCCCTCATCGACGAAGTGGAACTGACGGATGTCAATCCCACGTACGCATACGTGCGGTACCCTGATGGCCGGGAATCCGCAGTATCACTCCGTGATCTGGCTCCCTGCCCAACTGGTCCCATGGACCCAATCGATGGTGGGACTCGTATCAATGACGCCGATACCCTGCGCTCCTCTGAGGATGACGTCCTACCTGGGACGTCAAGGGATCTGCCAGCTATTCCGCCGGATCAACCCGGGGAACAGAGCGCTCCCCGTGGGATGGCCACCCGAAGCCAGGATGCCGGTCAGTCACCGACTACTGGGCAGGGTGAAGCCAGCTCTGCGTCTGTGGGGGCCCGCACCCGGAGCCACGATCTCCCCAGTCCCCCTCAGGTCGATATAGGCGACACGGACTCTGCCAGCCCGCTGGTACGAACTAAGCGACCCAGGGACCAAAACACAGTCCGAGGAGACGTGCCTTCCGGCCACCAACAGATATCCAAACGCACCCGGAGCCACGATCTCCCCAGTCCCCCTCAGGTCGATCAAAGCGACACGGACTCTGCCAGCCCACTGGTACGAACTAAGCGACCCAGGGACCAAAACACGGTCCGAGGAGACGTGCCTTCCGCCCACCAACGGAGATCCAAACGACTACGTCTATTCTTAGTCCGACTAATTTGGTAGAAAGAAGCCGCCGTCCTTCCAATCTTTCAGGCGGGAAGAATGACATAAATCGTGCCATTCATGTAGAAATGACTTATGAAATATACTGGGCGGCCTGCTGGTGGCGCTGTCCAGGGAGAGTATAAATACTTGGGCATGGGCCCAGCTTGCTCAGGGACATTTTGTAAACAGGAACTAGTGAAGGATAACTAGACTTCCATGTTGTGAAACAGTCGATTAAAGCCTTGTTTAATACTCTGACCAAGTGCCCAGTAGTTTTCTTACGTCAAGTATTACTGTACTAGGGAATTTAAATGGAAAGTGTAAATGGGGTAAAATTGGCACAAAAGAAACCAGCACGTATTACTTGCAAATAGACATGAGAGTCTGCTCCCTATGGATCTGCTGGATGATGTCTGAGATGAAGTGGTGCTCAGGGCTCCAGAGAATGTCCCACTTTTTCAGTAGTGAGCAATGATCCATTAAACACCAATTCTACATTGGCTGACTTGCTTCCATATTGTCTTAAGACTCCAATTTAAAATTATTTTCTTTGGAAATAGCATACAGAAGAGACCAATTAAATATTCCATCCATTGGCTCCCTGATCATCCATCTGGTTCAGACAGTGAATAGACAGGAAAGCCCCAGATTCAATCCTGGCCACATGCTCAGCTAGCTGATCACAGCCAGTGTGGAGGCAGGGCCTTACAATTGCCCTTAGCACCAAGATTGGCACGGGGAAGATCAACCATAGTTCCTACTCCTGATCGCTAGCTAGTGAAGCCTGCTGGAAGTGTGCGTGTGAATGTCAGTGAGAACAAGATCTGTCTTGGCTGTGATGCACCTCCATGATCTAATAGCCTGTTGACACTCACTGTTTTGGCCCACACATAAAAAATGGCCTTTGATGAGAGATTGGAGGGCAGCCATGAAAGAGTATCACAACAAGAATCAACGCTCATGAAGAGGAAGGGAGCAGGAAAATTGGTGGAAAAAAATCTATCTTTTATCTGTGATTGTACTTTTGTTAGGAATGTTCCCGAGATGCGGAGTGTGGCCAAGGATATTTATGTGTGTGGGGAAAGTGCACATCTGGCACATCCAGAGGTGAGATTGGAAGGATTTGCACTGGACAACACGACTGTGATACAGGCCTATGTTGCACCAAACAGATATGTAAGTAACAGTTTGCTTAGTTTACTTTTATCTCTTATATAAATATATATATATTTTTAATTAGTTTTTTATGGGATGTGGGCGTCGCTGGCAAAGCCATCTTAGACTGGGTATTATGTAACGAGAAAGGATTAATTAGCAATCTTGTTGTACGAGGCCCCTTGGGTCGGAGCGATCATAATATGATCGAATTCTTCATTAAGATGGAGAATGAAGCAGTTGACTCAGAGACTAGGGTCCTGAATTTAAATAAAGGAAACTACGATGGTCTGAGGCGCAAGTTGGGTAGGATTGATTGGGGAATGTCACTCAAAGGGTTGACGGTGGATAGGCAATGGCAAACATTCAAAGACCGCATGGATGAACTGCAGAATTTGTTCATCCCAGTTTGGCATAAAAATAAAACAAAAAAGGTGACTCAACCATGGCTAACAAGGGAAATTAGGGATAGCATAAGATCCAAGGAGAGGACATATAAATTGGCCAGAGGATTGGGAGCAGTTTAGGATTCAACAAAGGAGGACAAAGAGATTAATTAAGAAAGGGAAAATAGAATATGAGAGTAAGCTTGCAGGGAACATAAAAACTGACTGTAAAAGCTTTTATAGATATGTGAAGAGAAAAAGATTGGTGAAGTCAAGTGTAGGTCCCTTGCAGTCAGAATCAGGGGAATTTATAATGGGGAACAAAGAAATGGCAGACCAATTAGATACATATTTTGGTTCTGTCTTCACAAAGGAGGACACAAATAACCTCCCAGAGATGTCGAGGAACATAGGGTCTGATGAAAGGGAGGAACTGAAAGAAATCAGTATTTGTAGGGAAATGGTGCTGGGAAATTGATGGGATTGAAGGCCGATAAATCCCCAGGGCCTGATAATCTACATCCTAGGGTACTTAAGGAAGTGGCCCTAGAAATAATACATGCATTGCTGATCATCTTCCAACATTCGATGGAATCTGGAACAGTACCCATTGATTACAAGGTAGCTACTGTTACCACACTATTCAAAAAAGGTGGTAGAGAGAAAATGGGGAATTACAGACCGGTAAGCCTGACATCGGTAGTGGGGAAAATGCTAGAGTCCATTATAAAAGATGCAATAGCAGAGCACTTGGAAAACAGTGACAGGATTGGACAAAGTCAACATGGATTTACAAAAGGTAAATCGTGCTTGACTAATCTACTGGAATTTTTTGAGGATGTAACTGGTAAAATAGTTAAGGCAGAACCAGTGGATGTGGTGTATTTGGACTTTCGGAAGGCTTTCGATAAGGTCCCGCGTAAGAGATTAGCGTGTAAAGTTAAGGCACATGGGATTGGGGGCAAGGTATTGACTTGGATAGAGAACTGGTTGGCAGACAGAAAGCAAAGAGTTGGAATAAACGGGTCTTTTTCCGAGTGGCAGGCAGTGACTAGTGGGGTACCGCAGGGATCGGTCCTTGGACCCCAGCTATTCACAATATATATTAATGATCTAGACAAGGGAACTAGATGTAATATCTCCAAATTTGCAGACGACACAAAGCTGGGTGGGCGTGTGTGCTGTGAGGAGGATGCTGAGAAACTCCAGGATGATTTGGACAGGTTGGGTGATTGGGCAGAAGCATGGCAGATGCAATATAACGAGGATAAATGTGAGGTTATCTACTTTGGTGGCAAAAATAGGAAGGCAGATTATTATCTGAATGGCAATAGATTGGGAGAAGGGGAAGTGCAACGAGACCTGGGTGTCCTTGTACACCAGTCGCTGAAGGTAAGCATGCAGGTGCAGCAGGCGGTTAAGAAGGCAAATGGCATGTTGGCCTTCGTAGCGAGAGGGTTTGAGTACAGGAACAAGGATGTCTTGCTGCAGTTGTACAGGGCCTTGGTGAGACCACATCTTGAGTATTGTGTGCAGTTTTGGTCACCTTATCTGAGGAAGGATGTTCTTGCCATGGAGGGAGTGCAGCGAAGATTCACCAGACTGATACCTGGGATGGCAGGAATGACGTATGAGGAGAGATTGGGTCGATTGGGCTTGTACTCGCTGGAGTTTAGAAGAATGAGAGGGGATCTCATTGAAACTTATAAAATTCTGACAGGACTGGACAGACTAGATGCAGGAAGGATGTTCCCGATGGTCGGGGAGTCCAGAACCAGGGGTCACAGTCTAAGGATAAGGGATAGGCCATTTAGGACAGAAATGAGGAGGAATTTCTTCACCCAGAGAGTGGTAAACCTGTGGAATTCTCTACCACAGAAGGCAGTAGAGGCCAGTACATTAAATATATTCAAGAAGGAGTTGGATATATTTCTTGAGGCTAAAGGGATCAAGGGGTATGGGGAGAAAGCAGGGACTGGGTACTGAATTTGGATGACCAGCCATGATCGCATTGAATGGCAGAGCAGGCTCGAGGGGCCGAATGGCCTACTCCTGCTCCTATCTTCTATGTTTCTATGTTTATTGCCCATCCCTAATTGCCCTTGAGAAGGTGGTGGTGAGCCGTCTTCTTGAACCGCTGCAGTCCGTGTGGTGAAGGTACTCCCACAGTGCTGTTAGGTAGGGAGTTCCAGGATTTTGACCCAGCGATGATGAAGTATATTGTCCCAATAATGCAGTGATTGGGGAATAATTACTCCAATAATATACAGAATAAAGAGCATATTACTGTGAGAATACAGTCAATGGGAATAAAGAGTATATTACTCCAATAATACATTAAATTAGTATATTACTCTGAAAATTCAGTAACATAGGAATAATCAGCATGATAGCCCAATTATACAGTAAATGGGAAATACAGGATATATTACTCCAATAGTTCAATAAACTGGCTATAAGAAATCTGTTATTGAAATCTGACAATACAGTAAATGAGGAATTAGAATATATGAGAATAATTATGATGATGCATACAAGTGTGCATTACCCTGAAGGTACTGTGCCAGTAGGTACTATTACTTTGCGAAAAATGTCAGGGTATACATTAGTTGAAGGTTCAAATTTAGGGAATTATAGAATTCCACAATTACAGAAACTGGCATCCAGATTCCAGGTTGAAATTATATTTTCATCCTTAACTTCTCTTTCGAACGAGAAGGAGGAGTTCTGTACGAGAGTCAGAATTCTGCACCCATCCTTTCTCCGCCCCCAAACCCCCCCCCGCCCCCCATTTAATTCGAATTGGAAAAGTACAGGCCAGTGCCAAAGCTAGGAAATATTCAACTTAAATTACAGCAAGTGGGAATAAGTAGAAGCCAAGATGAAAATTTTGCAACATAAAATCCTGAATACAACAATAAGTTGGGGGCCACACATCCAATAATATACAGGACTGTCCAGTTTCTGAGTGTGTCTGAAATCGCCGAACATACAAACTGGACATCAAGACCTAGATTTTCCAATCACTGTTAAAATAAATTCAACTGGAAAATCCAGCCTCAAAATTGACTCTCTTTTAATGCAAGTCCGAGTCCTGATGTGCATCAGTTACTAGTGTTTTCATAATCGGTGGAGCAAATATCAGAACCCATGCCATGCTCCCAGCTATGCCTCAACCTCCACTCCATCTGCCCTTTTGGCTTAGGCCTAAAATACTGACTCAGTTACAGGTTATAAATGTGGCGTGACCTATTGCTAAGTATTATTGATATTTTATAATGTTTTTTGATTTATGGGTTAGATTCAGCCTCAGTGCAAGCTTCAGTTCTGTTTAATGTGTGCCGGGCTAAGCCAGTTCCTTGTCTGATTCCTAACCATTACCAATTGATAGTGAATCCATGGCAATAGCACATCAGACATCAGATCCAGAACTAAACACTGGCACCATAGTGACAAAATGCTGACATCATCAGCTTCTACGTAACCTCTGCTGGTACTTTAGCTTTCTAAGCTGGAAGCCGGCAGAAGCTGCTGTGATACAAGTGCTCTGACAGGATAGTATAATACTGTAGTATGTGGGCTGTGGGCTGCTTATAGTTGCCTACTGTTGCAGCTTTTAGTTGGTTTAACTCCTTAAATTCTAACACTGAGCCCAGTGCTGTTAGCGAGGGAGTTCCAGGATTTTGACCCAGCGATGATGAAGGATCGGCGATATACTTCTAAGTCAGGATGGTGTATGACTTGGAGGGGAACTTGGAGGTGGTGCTGTTCCCATGCGCCTGCTGCCCTTGTCCTTCTAGGTGGAAGAGGTTGCGGGTTTGGGAGGTGCTGTCAAAGAAGCCTTGGCAAGTTGCTGCAGTGCATCTTGTAGATGGTACACACTGCAGCCACGGTACGCAGTGGTGGAGGGAGTGAATGTTTAAGGTGGTGGATGAGGTGCCAATCAAGCGGGCTGCTTTGTCCTGGATGGTGTCGAGCTTCTTCAGTGTTGTTGGAGCTTCACTCATCCAGGCAAGTGGAGAGTATTCCATCACACTCCTTACTTGTGCCTTGTAGATGGTGGAAAGGCTTTGGGGAGTCAGGAGGTGAGACACTCGCTGCAGAATACCTAGCCTCTGACCTGCTGTTGTTGCCATAGTATTTATGTGGCTGGTCCAGTTAAGTTTCTGGTCAATGGTGACCCCCAGGGTGTTGATGGTGGGGGATTTGGCGATGGTAATGCCGTTGAATGTCAAGGGGAGGTGGTTAGACTCTCGCTTGTTGGAGATAGTCATTGCCTGGCACTTCTTTGGCACAAATGTTACCTGCCACTTATCAGCCCAAGCCTGAACGTCGTCCAGGTCTTGTTGTTATGTAGACATGGACTGTTTCATTATCTGAGGAGTTGTGAATGACTCTGAACACTGTGCAGTCACCAGCGAACATCTCCATTTCTGACCTTATGTTGGGGGGAAGGTCATTGATGAAGCAGCTGAAGATGGTTGGGCCTAGGACACTGTCATAGAGTCATAGAGTTTTACAGCACAGAAAGAGGCCCTTCGGCCCATCGTGTCTGCGCCGCCCATCCACCCCTGTCCAGTCTAATCCCATTTTCCAGCATTTGGTCCATAGCCTTGTATGCAATGGCATTTCAAGTGCTCATCCAAATGCTTCTTGAATGTTGTGAGGGTTCCTGCCTCCACCACCCTTTCAGGCATTGAGTTCCACATTCCAACCACCCTCTGGGTGAAAAAGTTCCTCCTCAAATCCCCTCTAAATCTCCTGCCCGTTACCCTGAATCTATGCCCCCTTGTTATTGACCCCCCCCACTAAGGGGAAAAGTTCCTCTTTATCTACCCTATCTAAGCCCCTCATTATTTTGTACACCTCAATCAGGTCCCCCCTCAGCCTTCTCTGCTCCAAGGAAAACAACTCCAGCCTGTCCAGCCTCTCTTCATAGCTGAGGCGCTCCATCCCAGGTAACATCCTGGTGAATCTTCTCTGCACCCTCTCCAAAGCAATCACATCCTTCCTATAGTGAGGCGACCAGAACTGCACACAGTACTCCAGCTGTGGCCTCACCAGCGTTTTGTACAGCTCCATCATAACCTCCCTGCTCTTATATTCTATGCCTCGGCTAATGAAGGCAAGTATCCCATATGCCTTTTTAACCACCTTATCTACCTGCTCCGCTGCCTTCAGGGATCTATGTACATGTACACCAAGGTCCCTCTGACCCTCTGTACTTCCTAGGGTCCTACCACTCATTGTGTATTCCCTTGCCTTATTTGTCCGTCCAAAATGCATCACCTCGCACTTTTCAGGGTTAAATTCCATTTGCCACTTTTCCGCCCATCTGACCAACCCGTTTATATCGTCCTGTAGCCGGAGGCTTTCCTCCTCGCAATTTACCACCCCACCAATTTTCGTGTCATCTGCGAACTTACTGATCATACCTTTTACATTTTCATCCAAATCATTTATGTAGATCACAAACAATAAGGGACCCAGCACCGATCCCTGAGGTACCCCACTGGACACAGGCTTCCAGTCACAAAAGCAACCTTCGACCATCACCCTCTGCCTCCTGCCACTCAGCCAGTTTAGGATCCAACGCGCCAAGGCACCCTGGATCCCATGGGCTCTTACCTTCTTGACCAGTCTCCTATGCGGGACTTTGTCAAAAGCTTTACTGAAGTCCATGTACACCACATCCACAGCATTTCCCTCATCCACCCCACTAGTCACCCCCTCGAAAAATTCGATCAGATTTGTTAGACATGATTTACCCTTAACAAAGCCATGCTGACTATCCCCGATTAATCCTTGCCTCTCCAAGTGGAGATTAATTTTGTCCCTCAGAATTTTTTCCAATAATTTCCCCACCACAGATGTTAGACTCACTGGCCTGTAATTCCCTGGTTTATCCCTGCTACCCTTCTTGAATAATGGTACTACGTTAGCTGTTCTCCAGTCCTCTGGTACATCCCCTGTGGCCAGAGAGGTTCTGAAAATTAGTGTCAGAGCCCCTGCAATCTCCTCCCTTGCCTCCCACAGCAGCCTGGGATACATCTCGTCCGGGCCTGGGGATTTATCCACTTTTTGGCCCGCTAAAACCGCTAGCACCTCCTCCCTCTCGATGCTAATATGTTCAAGTATGTCACAGTCCCCTTGCCCGATTTCTATGTCTGCATCGTCTTTCTCCATAGTGAACACAGATGCAAAAAATTCATTTAAAACCCCGCCTACATCCTCTGGCTCTACACACAGATTGCCACTTTGGTCCCTAATGGGCCCTACCCTTTCCCTGGTTATCCTCTTGCCCTTAATATACTTATAAAACATCTTAGGATTTTCCTTTATTTTGCTCGCCAGTGTTATTTCATGGCCCCTCCTCGCCCTCCTAATTTCTTTTTTAAGTATGCCCCTGCACTTTTTATACTCCTCTAGGGCTTCTTCTGTCTTTAGTCTTTTGTAACTGCCAAAAGCCCCCCTCTTATTTCTAATGCATTTTTGTATATCCCTTGTCATCCAAGGTTCCCTTTGCTTGTTGGTCCCACCCTTGACCTTTACAGGAACATGTTGGCGTTGTACTCTCTCTATTTCCCTTCTGAAAGTCTCCCACTGTTTTGATGTGGATTTTCCTATAAGCAGCTGCTCCCAGTCCACTTTGGCCAGATCCTGCCTTATCATATTAAAATCGGCCTTCTCCCAATTTAGAACCCTTATTTCCGGGCCGTCTTTGTCTTTTTCCATGACCACCTTAAATCTCACCGAATTATGGTCACTGTCGCCAAAATGCTCTCCTACTGACACTTCCACCACTTGCCCGGCTACATTCCCCAGAATTAGGTCCAGTACCGCCCCCTCTCTTGTAGGACTTTCTACATGTTGGCTCAAAAAGCTCTCCTGGATGCACTTTAAGAATTCTGCACCCTCTAAGCCTTTCACACTCTGACTGTCCCAATTTATATTGGGGAAGTTGAAATCCCCCACTATTATTACCCTATTATTTTCGCACTTTTCTGAGATTTGCCGACATATCTGTTCCTCTATCTCCCCCTGACTGTTTGGGGGCCTATAGTACACTCCCAGCAAAGTGCTTGCCCCCTTTTTGTTTTTAAGTTCTACCCATATGGCCTCATTAGAGGAACCCGCTAATATATCATCCCTCCTTACAGCAGTAATTGACTCCTTAATTAATATTGCAACACCTGAGGAACTCCTGCAGCGATGTCCTGGGGCTGTGATGATTGACCTTCAACCACCACAACCATCTTCCTTTGTGCTAGGTATGACTCCAGCCAGGAGAGTTTTCCCCCCGATTCCCATTGACTTCAGTTTTACTTGGGCTCCTTGATGCCACACTCGGTCAAATGTTGCCTTGATGTCAAGGGCAGTCACTCTCGCCTCACCTCTGGAATTCAGCTCCTTTGTCCATGTTTGGACCGAGACTGTAATGAGGTCGGGAACCGAGTGGTCTTGGTGGAACCCAAACTGGGCATCAGTGTGCAGGTTATTGGTGAGTAAGTGCTGCTTGATAGCAGTGTCGATGACACCTTCCATCACTTTGCTGGTGATTGAGAGTAGACTGATGGGGCGGTAATTGGCCGGGTTGGGTTTGTCCTGCTTTTTGTGGACAGGACATACGTGGGCAGTTTTCACATTGTTGGATAGATGCCAGTGTTGTAGCTGTACTGGAACAGCTTAGCTAGAGGCACAGCTAGTTCTGGAGCACAAGTCTTCAGGACGATAGCTGGAATGTTGTCGGGGCCCATAGCCTTTGCTGTATCTAGTGCACTCAGCCGTTTCTTGATATCATGTGAGTGAATCAAATTGGCTGAAGACTGGCTTCTGTGATGGTGGGGACCTCGGGAGAAGGCCGATATGGATCATCCACTCGGCACTTCTGCCTGAAGATGGTTGCAAACGCTTCAGCCTCGTCTTTTGCACTCATGTGCTGGGTTCCACCATCATTGAGGATGAGGATATTCATGGAGCCTCCTCCTCCCGTTAGTTGTTTAATGGTCCACCATCATTCCTGACTGGATGTGGCAGGACTGCAGAGCTTTGATCTGATCTGTTGATTGTAGGATCGCTTAGCCCTGTCTATAGCATGCTGCTTCTGCTTTTTAGCATGCATGTTGTCCTGTGTTGCAGCTTCCCCAGGTTGGCACCTCATTTTTAGGTACACCTGGTGCTGCTCCTGGCATGCTCTTCTACACTCCTTATTGAACCAGGGTTCGTCCCCTGGCTTGATGATAATGGTAGAGTGAGGGATATGCCGGGCCATGAGGTTACAGATTGTGGTGGAATACAATTCTGCTGCTGCTGATGGCCCACAGCGCCTCATGGATACACAGTTTTTAGCTGCTTGATCTGTTCTGAATCTATCCCATTTAGCATGGTGGTAGTGCCATACAACAAGATGGAGGGTGTCCTCAGTGTGATGACGGAACTTCATCTCCACAATGACTGTGCGGTGGTCACTGCTACTTATACTGTCATGGACAGATGCATCTGCGACAGGTAGATTGGTGAGGACGAGGTCAAGTAGGCTTTTCCCTCATGTTGGTTCTCTCACCACCTGTCGTAGGCCAAGACTAGCAGTTGTGTTCTTCAGGACTCGGCCAGCTCAGTTAGTAGTGGTGCTACCGAGCCACTCTTGGTGATGGAAATTGAAGTCCCCCACCCAGAGTACATTCTGTGCCCTTGCTACTCTCAGTGCTTCTTCCAAGTGGTGTTCAACATGGAGGAGTACTGATCCATCAGCTGAGGGATGGTGGTAGGTGGTAATCAGCAGGAGGTTTCCTTGCCCATGTTTGACCTGAAACCATGAGACTTCATGGGGTCCGGAGTCCATGTTGAGGACTCCCAGGGACACTCCTTTCCGAATGTATACCACTGTGCTGCCACACCTGGTGGATCTGTTCTGCCGGTGGGACAGGACATACCCAGGGACGGTGATGGAGGAGTTTGGGACATATTAAAAAAAAAAAAAAAAATTCTTCCCTTCCCTTCTCTCTGGTCTCCTGGGGCCACACACCATCTGTAGCCAGGTGACCTATTGCCTTCCTTACTATGCAATGATGGGTGTGACAGCAGCTTAGGTTTCCCTTCCTCTAAGTTTTCCTCATTGTGGGATTATGCCTGGCTTTGAATTGGTGCCTCCCACGATGAGACAGCTGAGATCAGTAACACATAATGTGGGTAGGCTTGCCACTTCTAACAAATCCATAACCTGACACAAAGCAGGATAAGGGCAGGTCAGGGATCATGGCTTGCTTTTTGATATTTGCTTTGGCACTGATAAAAGTTAATTGAAAACTTTGGTATTGATACTATCACCCCACATAAGCAGAAGCAAAGTAAAATATTTGAATTCTATTTAAACAAAGGTTTTGGGAGCAGGGGTCCTGGAGTGGCCCAGTTGGTAAAGTCACCACCTGTTGTGAAGCTGACCATTCAGACCAAAATGTTCCAGATTTGATTCCTTGCCTGTGTTGAATTAGCTGGTTTCAGCTGGGGCACTGCAATTGGCTTCTGTAAGCATGGGATAGGGAGATAAAAGTATCAGTCATGGTCCTACTCATCACTATCCAGTGATACCTGCTGGAACCTGTTGATCTGAAAGACTGGGTATCAGCCCTGGCTTTGATATCCCTTCGCAGCCGAACAGCCTGCTGATGATCACTGCCCAGACACATAAATGAAGAACTGCCATATGGGCATCATGCCGGGATGGAAAGGCAATTGGTGTCTGTGCAACTCTACCCCGGCTAGGAGAGGGGAGGAGAGCAGAGGAGAATCTCAGAAGGGAAGGGGAGAAAGTTGGAGAGAATTTTAAAAATGTAACAAATATTGACAGCAAATATGGTTCTTTTCATGACTTTGGGTTGTGTGCTGGTACAGAAATTAATCAAGTCAGAAACCACTGTGTGTTGCTGATCATTTTCCTTTCTCGTGTAAAGCTCTGCCATTTGCTGTGTGCACATCACTGCTCGCTGAAGGAGACCTCTGTCATCAGCCCAAGAGAGGCCTGATGGGATTGACTGACTGGGACTCAGTACTCCGTGTCCCTCCAGATTTCTGCTCATGTGGTGAGGGACTGACCTGCACTAATAAAGGGTAAGGATAAATTCTAACCACAAATTGGAATTGTTCATCATTACACCAGGATGAAATTTTACACTAGTTTCAACTAAAGCATTCAATTCACATCACATAGAAATTACAGCATGGAAACAGGCCATTTGGCCCAACCAGTTGTGTTGGTGTTTATCCTCTACCTGAGTAGCAATTCCAATCCCATGTGCCCGTCCTGTTCCCATAATGCTTTATCCCTTTTTCCTTCAACCACCTAACTGACCTATTCTTAAAAATGTGTAAAAACGTTTCCCCACTTTGTCCTAAATCTCGTACATTTATCTTCCATCTATGTCCCCTTTATCTAGACCCCTCAACCACTGGAAACAGTCTGTTAACAGGGCACTTAGAAAATAATAATAGGATTGGGCAGAGTCAACACGGATTTATGAAAGAGAAATCATGTTTGACGAATCTGTTAAGAGTTTTTTGAGGTTGTAACTAGCAGAATAGATGAGGGGGAACCAGTGGATGTGGATCCTGACCAACGGTTCCACCACAGACCCAATTCACGTACGAACCGGAGTCAAGCAAGGCTGTGTCATCGCACCAACGCTCTTCTCGGTCTTCCTTGCTGCAATGCTCCATCTCACACTCAGTAAGCTCCCCGCTGGAGTGGAGCTAATTTACAGAACAAACGGGAAACTGTTCAACCTCCGTCGCCTCCAGTCCAGATCCAAGGTCGTCCCATCCTCTGTCGTTGAATTACAGTATGCAGACGATGCTTGCGTCTGCGCTCACTCGGAGGTCGAACTCCAAACCATCATCAATACCTTCACCGAAGCGTACGAGAGCATGGGCCATACACTAAACATCCATAAACAAAGGTCCTCTACCAACCTGCCCCCGCCACACAGTACTGCCCCCCCGATTATCAAAATCCACGACAAGGCCTTGGACAACGTGGACCACTTTCCATACCTCGGGAGCCTACTGTCAACAAGGGCAGACGTCGATGACGAAGTCCAACACCACCTTCAGTGTGCCAGTGCAGCTGTCAGTCGCCTGAGGAAGAGAGTGTTTGAAGACCAGGACCTCAAACCCAGCACTAAGCTCATGGTCTACAGAGCAGCAGTGATACCCGCCCTGCTGTATACCTCAGAGATATGGACCATGTACAGCAGGCACCTCAAAGCACTGGAGAGGTACTACCAATGCTGCCTCCGCAAGATCCTGCAAATCCATTGGCAGGATAGGCGCACCAACGTCAGTGTTCTTGCTCAGGCCAACATGCCCAGCATCAAAGCTTTGACCACGCTCAATCAGCTCCGATGGACGGGTCACATTGTCCGCATGCTCGAGACGAGACTCCCAAAACAAGCGCTCTACTCAGAGCTCCGGCATGGCAAGAGAGCCCCAGGTGGGCAGAGGAAACACTTCAAGGACACCCTCAAAGCCTCCTTGAAAAAGTGTAACATCCCCACCGACACCTGGGAATCCCTGGCCCAAGACCGCACAAAGTGGAGGAGAAGCATCTGGGAAGGCGCCTGTTGTATCCGTGTGTTAATAGAGACACGGAAGGCAGGAGTAGGTTTCACAGGTGTTTACTGAACAAAGTCTGGAGGTGAACTAACTGATACAACACAATATACAGGCTTATATAGCCCGAGTGGCCATTACCGGCATTACAGTACACAGGGGGCTCTTAAAGGCACATACACTACAGCGCCGAACACCTCGAGTCTCTTCGCCGGGAGCAAGCGGAAGCCAAGCGCAGGCAGCGCAAGTCAACCCAAGCACCCCACCCACCCGTCCCTTCAACCACCGTCTGCCCCAGCTGTGACAGAGATTGTAGGTCCCGCATTGGATTAATCAGTCACCTGCAAACTCATTTTTAATGTGGAAGCAAGTCATCCTCGGTTCCGAGGGACTGCCTAAGAAGAAGAAAAGGGGATGTGGTGTATTTGGATTTTCAGAAGACATTCGATAAGGTGCCATACAAGAGGTTATTAAACAAAATTAGGGCTCATGGGATTGGGGTAATCACAGAAACCCCACAGTGCAGATAGAGGCCATTTCGGCCCATCGAGCCTGCACCGACACATATCCCACCCGATCCCCGTAACCCCTACACCAACACATATCCCACCCTATCCCTGTAACCCCATGTATTTAATCCCCCAACACTAAGGGTCAATTTATCATAGCCAATCAACCTAACCCGCACATCTTTGGACTGTGGGAGGAAACTGGAGCACCCGGAGAAAACCCACGCAAACACGGGGAGAATGTGCAAACTCCACACAGACAGTCGCCCGAGGCCGGATTCGAACCCGGGTCTCTGGCGCTGTGAGGCAACGGTGCTAACCACTATGCCACCGTGCATGGATTGAGGATTGGTTAATGGACAGAAAACAGAGCGTAGGAATAAACGGGTCATTTTCAGGTTGGCAGGCTGTAACTAGTGGGGTACCGCAAGGATCAGTGCTTGGGCCTCAGCTATTTATAATCTATATCAATGATTTGGATGAGGGGACCAAATGTAATATATCCAAGTTTGCTGATGATACAAAGCTAGGTGGGGATGTAAGTTGTGAGGAGCATGCAAAGAGACTTCAAGGGGGTACAGACAGGCTAAGTGAATGGGCAAGAACATGGCAAATGGAATATAATGTGGAGAAATGTGAAGTTATCCACTTGGTAGGAAAAATAGAACAGCAGAGTATTTTTAAAATGGTGAGAAATTGGGAAATGTTGGTGTTCAGAGGGACCTGGATGTCCTTGTACACAAATCACTGAAAGTTAACATGCAGGTACAGCAAGCAATTAGGAAAGCAAATGGTATGTTGGCCTTTATTACAAGAGGATTTGAGTATAGGAGTAAAGATATCTTTCTGCAATTATATAGGGCCCTAGTGAGACCACACCTGGAGTATTGTGTACAGTTTTGGTCTCCTTACCTAAGGAAGGATATACAGTACTTGGCTTAGAGGGAGTGTAACGAAGGTTCACCAGACTGATTACTGGGATGGGGGGATTGTCCTATAAGGAGAGATTGAGTAGACTAGGGCTATATTCTCTGGAGTTCAGAAGAATGAGGGGTGATCTCATTGAAACATACAAAATTGTTACAGGGCTTGACAGGGTAGATGCAGGGAGGATGTTTCCCCTGGCTGGGGAGTCTAGAACCAGGGGCCACAGTCTCAGAATAAGGGGTCAGCCATTTAGGACTGAGATGAAGAGAAATTTCTTCACTCAGGGTGGTGAATCTTTGGAATTCTTTACCCCAGAGGGCTGTGGAGGCTCAGTTGAGTATATTCAAGACAGAGATCGCATGGAAGCATTTTCTTTATGTCTACCCTATCAAACCCTTTCATAATCTTAAAGACCTCTATCAGATCAACTCTCAGCCTTCTCTTTTCCCAGCCTGTTCAATCTTTCCTGATAGGCATAACCTCTCAGTTCTGGTATCATTGTTCTAATTTGATTATTAAGTTCAGAGAATTTATCGACCAAACATGGCAGCTTGGAAACCAGTCTATAAAGTAATGAACAGATTTTATCTGTGACAAGTATCGTCAATAGGTTTGTGACTTTAAATTGGCTTTGCACCAGAAACTCGCTCCAAATTGGGCTTCGTGTCTCATCTACATAAAACTGACAAATTGTGGACACCAATCGGGTGTCCCGATGCAGCTCACCGGTTGGGGCCCTGGAAAATTCGTCCAACTCTGACTACACATCCTTCCCCACCACTCTCAATAGTTCCCTCCATCACATCCTTCAGCATTCAATTACAAGGGCACACTGCAACACTTCGCTTTCTCATTCCAAACATACTCAACTCTTCCTTTACACCACACACTAACACTATTCTCTTCTCACATCCTGGCACTAGCACAACCACCAACTCCTCACAGCACTCCTTCCTCACTTCAGATTACACACACTTGGCTTTACGTTGAACACCTCCCCATCTTCATTGTATCTTGCTTCTTCTCCACCTCTCACCACTTGCACTATACGCACAAGCTCCAAGTTCCGCTTACCATTTCAATAGCCACTCAGTAACTCTCACCCCCTCTTTCTGCAGGACAAGACAGTGCCTAATACGAGGGAGAGGACCAAGACTGGGGGAGTATACTCAACATTATAGCCCTCATCCAGCAGAGCAAGATGCCCTTGAGATCATTGGCCCAGGCAGAGCCATGAGCATTGAGGATGGCAAGACTGGGGGCTTATCTGAGCAGGGTGTCTGCATATTACTTGTAACCTTTCATTCACCTCAGCATATATGCAGTAAGATTCACAATTTCAAGCTTCATTCTCAAGACTGTCACCTGCTAATATCCAGCCTCTATCTGTCATTCTAACTCTTGTCCCTTTTCTCTTTCTTCTAGATCCTTCAAGACAGCATGAAGCTCCTACAAAAGACACCACAGAGGAGGACAATCCTCCTGAAGATGCAGCGTCACGTGCTCCATCCCTCATGGCACCAGCTCAGACACTCAGATACGTGATTTAGATAGTGAGGCACAGGGGTCTGCGTGTGGTGAAACACCCAGAACCAGTGAACAGCAGTAGGTACTGGTCGCAGGGACAGCCCAGGAGAGAACTCGCCAGAGGGCAAGGCCCTCTCCCAGCTCTTCAGAGGAGGACAGAGAAAATGCAAGAGATTTAGGACAGAGCAAGGAGACGAAAAGAAAGATCTGCTCCATAATAAAGGAAAATTGAAGCCTCAGCAAATCGACTTAATTCTACATTCAGAAGCTGTTTGAATGTTCTTTAATCCAGGATGAAGGGAATGGAGAAGGATGTAACAAGGACTGTTAAGCAGAGGAGCACTGTGTACATTTTGAGGGCAGGGCACTGGAATCGCTGAGCAATTAACTGATACCTCACTATACGTTGATACTGCAAGACGTTGAGATGGCTCTCCTGCTGCTTCCTTGCCTTCCTCGACTGATGAGGACTCCTGCTTCTCTGCCTCCTCCAAATGCAGGTCTCTCTGTATGGCGAGGATACGCAGTATGGGAGACTCTGTGGGCAATATTGTAGGGAGCCCCCAGACCTGCCGATACACCTGAACCTCCGCTTCAGCATCCCTATGATGTGCTCAGTAATGATCTTGGTGGTTCCCTGGCTTTGATATACCCATGTTGCTCAGGCTTTGTGGGGTTGCGCAGGAGTATCCTGAGCCACATCTGCAGCAGATATCCCTTGTTCCCCAGAGGCCATCCTGCCACGTTCCTGGTAGGGCTGAATTTTGTAGACTGCTGCAGGATATCTGCGGCTGCTGTAGGCCAATGGCATAGAAGTTAAGGGCTGTAGTGGTTTTCACAGCCATTGGCAAAGCATGACCCCCTGGTCCATTAAGCAGCAGATCCTGTTCCAGAGGCTGCAGAGGTCTATGACAGAATGCCAGGAGAAGCGCAGCCTCCTGAGCCACTCCTCTTCAGATAGATCCAAAAAAATGACTCTTGGCCTCTACACTGTGTGCTGGGTATGACCTCCTACGAGCAAACCCCCTCACCTGCTGTCTTCTGATACACCCAGCTGCCGCTATTCCTCCAATTGTTCGTCCATCCAGATGAAACCAGCAGTAATAGCACCCATTATAAGCAGATAAAGCTTCCTCAGGGTGATAAGGCAAAAAAAGAAATGATCTAGAAGCCGGAAACTCTCCTGGAACTTGAAACAGCAGAACGATGCTGTGATCCAAATAGTTGCATGTGAGTACCCCTCTAGTTATTGCTCCAGTGGCTCTGAAACACCACTGCTGCCAAGGTTTACTGGTGGGTTCAGCACTGGGCAGGACTGCCGCGATTTATGGTTAAAATTGTGTAAGGGTCCTAATTGCGCCATAGCACTCTGATTGATTTAAATATATTCATAAGGCCCCACCTTGGCCGTGTGTGCTGTGAGGAGGATGCCGAGAAACTCCAGTATGATTTGGACAGGTTGGGTAATTGGGCAGATGCATGGCAGATGCAGTATAATGTGGATAAATGCGAGGTTATCCACTTTGGTGGCAAAAACAGGAAGGCAGATTATTATCTGAATGGCAATAGATTGGGAAAAGGGGAAGTGCAATGAGACCTGGGTGTCCTTGTGCACCAGTCGCTGAAGGTAAGCATGCAGGTGCAGCAGGCGGTTAAGAAGGCAAATGGTAGGTTGGCCTTCGTAGCGAGAGGATTCGAGTACAGGAGCAAGGATGTCTTGCTGCAGTTGTACAGGGCCTTGGTGAGACCACACCTTGAGTATTGTGTGCAGTTTTGGTCACCTTATCTGAGGAAGGATGTTCTTGCCATGGAGGGAGTGCAGCGAAGATTCACCAGACTGATACCTGGGATGGCAGGAATGACGTATGAGGAGAGATTGGGTCGATTGGGCTTGTACTCGCTGGAGTTTAGAAGAATGAGAGGGGATCTCATTGAAACTTATAAAATTCTGACAGGACTGGACAGACTAGATGCAGGAAGGATGTTCCCGATGGTCGGGGAGTCCAGAACCAGGGCTCACAGTCTAAGGATAAGGGGTAGGCCATTTAGGACAGAAATGAGGAGGAATTTCTTCACCCAGAGAGTGGTGAACCTGTGGAATTCTCTACCACAGAAGGCAGTAGAGGCCAATTCATTAAATCTATTCAAGAAGGAGTTAGATATATTTCTTAAGGCTAAAGGGATCAAGGGATATGGGGAGAGAGCAGGGACAGGGTACTGAGTTTGGATGATCAGCCATGATCTCATTAATTGGCAGAGCAGGCGCGAGGGGCCGAATGGCCTACTCCTGCTCCTATCTTCTATGTTTCTATGTTCGAAAAGTTTGCAGTTAAAATAGCGATGGTGGGAGTGCATTGGGAACGCAACAGTAAATATGCTACCACTATTTTAACCACTGTAGCCTCTTTCCTGTTAGGTGGGTAGGATTAAAATGGGGCTTTGTAAAACTGGCCAATAGCAAATTTATGGGAGCACAACTTTAGGCAAATATAGTGAAGCTGGTTTATATTAATTCTATAGTAGTGAAGAATAATTTTGAAATCGATTGAATACAGTTTTTTAAATCTCTTTCTATCCATCTTGTTACCTTTATCTATCCATCCATCTAATAAAGCAGTTCAGCACCAGATATCTTTAACTTTTTTTCAGCTTTGGTGCCATTGACAATCATCACTCAGCATGGTTTTTTTTAACATTGGTTTCGAAATGTATCCTCAACTGGCCTCAGAGCCCTGGATTAGGGAGGGGGGAAAAAACCACCCCATATCCCTGTGCAGTGACTCCAGTTGGAAAGTGAGTTTGTAGATTTTGGCTGAGGCTAGGATGGATTAGCCTGCAATGCCTTCCATGGTCAAATAACTTGCAGAAACTTGCTTTCCAAGCTCCCACACGAAGAATAACCTTTTGGGTGAGGTACCAGAGAGCTGCTGGTACCTGTGGAACTTCACCCCAGCAAGGTGTCAGTGCCTCCAGGAAAAGACATGGAAGAGGGAATGCATCCTGCTGTTCTCTAAGCATTAATGGAGTACTAACATTCACACATTTCTTTTCTTTCCAGACTTGGACTAATTTCAGTATGTGAACGTTCTGAGCAGTCAGCCAATGGTATTGATTACACTGGAGAAAACAGAATACCACTCAAGTCGATTGTTGGCAGAGATGAAAACCTGTATTATTATCCAGGTATACTACCAAGGTCTGAAGAGCATGGACGTGTAGTTGGTAATTTACCACCGATGGCCTTCCTGCATGATGAGAATGAAGTGACTACTGCTATACAACGAATGAGTGAAGATATTCATGGTACTGTAGATGAAGGAAAAGCTTTTAGTCTAGGTCCAACCAATGTGGAAGAGAAAACAGGCCTTAGCCAATCAGAGTACAAAGAATTGAAACGGTTGGCGGATGATATTGGCCTTCATTTCAGACCAGAATATTTCTAAATTATTTGTGTTTTAAGGGAAGCTTACAAAAGGTGTTTTGCAAATTTAATCCGGATTCATATCAGAGGAGTTATCCCCAATGTCCTGGCCAATATTTATCCCTCAACCAACATAACAAAAACAGATTTTATGGTCATTATCACATTGCTGTTTGGGGGACCTTGCTGTGCCCAAATTGGTTGCGGTGTTTCCCACATTACAACAGTGACTCCACTTCAAAAAGTAGTTAATTGGCTGTAAAGCGCTTTGAGACGTCCGGTGGCCATGAAAGGCGCTATATAAATGCAAGTCTTTCTTTCTTATTACTATAATTTCTGATTCATCTGAATTCTGTTGAATAAGAATTTTGCATGTATAGAAGTGATTGTACTTAGGAACATGGGTGAGTCATTCAGCCCAGCAAGCTAGCTCTGTCATTTTTGTTAGCCATTTCAGCTCTATCTTTTTAATCCCATTCCCTTGGCTTTTGTCCACATCCTATATCTTTACCTTTCAAATAAATATTTATGACCCTTTTAAACACCTACACTGATTTTGCATCTATCATCTGCTGAACAGTGCATTCCATATTCTCAGAACTCTTTGTGTGAAAAGGATTTTCTTGGTTTTATTTTAACTGGATTTGCTCAAATTATACAATTATGTCCTCATTACCTATCTACCATGCCAATTACCTTTATTATTTTATGCACTTCTATCAGATTACCCCTTAACATTCTCATCTCTAGGAAATACAACCCAAGTTTACCCAGTTTCTCACTATAGCTCAGCCCTTCACCTCAAGTAATGTTCTGATGCACCATCTTTAGAATTTCTCCAAAACCATTCCTAGGGTGAAGTGCCCAAAACTGAATACAACATTCCAAGTGAGGTCTGACCAGTATAGTACTGTATAATATTCCCTCGCTTTTATATTCTAAACCTCTGGTGCTAAAGCCCTGCATCCCTTTAGCCTTTTGAGGCTTTTTTTTGCACTTGCAAGCTAGTTTTTAATGAGCTATGCAGCTGGACCCCTAAATCCTTTTCTTTATCTGCATCCCCTCGTGATCTCCATTTAGATATAATCCCATCTACATATTTAGCTTTGATTCCATGATATATTTTACACTTGAAATTTTCAACTGAGTGACTTTCCAGGCAGATATATCAGCTGCTTTAAGGAAAACATAGAACTTCTGACAAGTTTATGGCAAGAAGGCAAAAGCAGGGATTACTTTCAATGTAAAGTATTCTGCCATTTAATTAAGTTAAAATAAGTCTTATTAATAAGTTAATTTCCTCATCTCCTTGAGAGCACCAGTTTGCTGTTATCATGGAATTGGTTACTTGTCATCAATAGTCTCCGTATGAAAGAAAGAATTTGCATTTATACAGCACTTTTCACAACTGCAGAACGTCCCAAAGTGCTTCACAGGCAATGATGTACTTTTCTGAGGTGTAGTCACTGTTATAATGTAGGGAAACACAGCAACCAAATTGCTCATAGCAAGCACCCATCAACAGCAATGAGATAATGACCAGATAAAGGTTGATGGACAAATGTTGACCAAGACACTGGGAGAACTCCCCTGCTATTCTTCGATTGGTACAATGGCCACTTCAGATTGCCATGCTTTCTGGGATGTTGTATTCTGACTGAGGTATCAAAGCCTGAAAACTTCAGTATCCGTTGAGTTCAGTAAAGTCAACTGGAACTGAATGACATCAATCAGTCCACATTAATCATAGAATCTTGTAGCCTAGGAGACCATTCGGCCCATCATGCCTGTTGTAAGGAAATATAGGTTTAGTAGGGAATTTAGAGGGATTAGGTGTTGAAAGGGTTAAATGACTCCAGCTTCGACTGGAACTGCTGTCCCCTTTGATGAATTGCTTTTGACCAAATGCTGCAGGCAGAGGATAGCTTGTGGCTGGAATAGTATAAAGGCCGTAAAACCCTGCACATGGATGTTCAGGGAACAAAGGGGACAGCTGATGATTGGTGGAAATTTGCTGCAGAAAGGTGAAGAGGGTGAGGGGGAAAAAAGTATATAAGGGAATGAATTAATAGAGAGTCTTGTAGAAGACTGGAAAGAGAGCACCAGGGAAGGTGAACGCGAACAAAGCAATGGGAACATAGAACGACGTCACTACTTTTAATCAAAGAACGGGGTAGTATAACTCTCAATTGTCCTTTGTAAACTACTGCTTAAATACTGTAATGTAATTCTTGCTTGTTTCAAATAAAGTCATAACTATTACCAATATGGTGTCAGTGTCAAACAATTGAAGAGAGTCAAAATTGAATGCACTGTGCTGACTCTTTGAAAGAGTTATCCAATTAGTCCCACTCCCCTGCTTTTCCACCATAGCCCTGCAATTTTTTTCCCCTTCAAGTATTTATCCAATTCCCTTTTGAAAGTTACTATTGAATCTGCTTCCACCGCCCTTTCAGGCAGCGCGTTCCAGATCACAACAACTCACTGCGTAAAAAAAATTCTCATCTCCCCTCTGATTCTTTTGCCAATTACCTTAAATCGGTGTCCTCTGGCAGAAACTATAACCTGCACTAAATAAAAAATTGTGTAAAATCCTCAATGGTGAATAATGTGGTAAGTGCATGTACTTTGTATAAAGAAATTTCATATTTAGTAAGTTTATATCTGGTTTATAACAATGGAAGGACAAGCAATAGACAAAAATGATTCATGGAGTGAAGTCAGAATAATGTATCAAGAATTGAATGACTTGGTCAGCCATTGTGTTGAAGTTACATTATATCATCATTATCATTACTTCTGGTAATGAGATGCCTTGTCAAACAATCCATTATTTGGCATAATACATGTGCGATAATCATTACTGTGAGTCATGAACATTTGCCATCTTGTTAAAGTCTTAATATACCATAATAATTACTAGTATTCAATGTTATAGGAGGTAACTCTGTTGCTAAGTACATGATACCATAATTGGCTACTCACGTCAATTTACACTTATGCTAGAATGCTGACTTTTGATTCTATCACATGACAGAAATTTGGCAACTGGTGGTATGGTTTGAAGTGGTACAGTACTGCACCATAGCATGAGTTTGTCTATCCTTGCATTTCAATTTAACTAGAATTCTGGAATGTTCCACATTATACCTGGACAGCAGCTCCCAGAGAGAGCTAGGGGTACACTCTATGTAAACTGCGATCCATGATCTCGAATATATTAGCATAAACTAATGGTGATTTCATGCTGCTCAGCAAACAATGGCATAATACTGTAGCTACACATTTAAATTGCTTTTTGCTGTTGCATTGACAGCAGAATAAACAGAATGTTAAGTGCATTTTTAAACAAAAGTTTAACTGACTGCTACTAAACTCAATCTGATCTGAAAATGAAACTTGACCGTTGTTAAATCCGTCCACTGGATTGACCTTGAACTGTTCCAGCCACTCACTCAGTATTACAGATGCAGTATCAGGTTTGGGGAAGGCAAAGAGACCTTTCAAATCTCAGTAAAAAGCTGAGTAGTGAATCAAGATACAAGTATTGATGAAATTCCTGTAGAATTTGATTTGTTTTAATAAACTAGGAGGTGGTAAATGTCCGTGGGGTTTCTCCGACTCATCCGTTATCATTTTAACGAAAGAGCTGTGCAAATCCTGATGGTTTCCCGGGTTACACATCCCTTCCGCTGAAGTTATGGCAGATGAGCAGAGAACTCCTGCGGAAATTCACCTCCTAAATGACCAGTCCATGGGTTAAGGAGTCAGGTTACCATATTTAAAATGAAGCAGCCATTTGGGATTATGGTAGTGGTTGGGAAAGCATTTTGTCTATTACACACATGGAAGTTGGTTCGGGAAACGACCTTTGGTTAGTGTTATTGCAATATGTTTAGCTTCCAACAGTGTTCGCAATTTAAAAAATGAAGGGGAGGATCCTTTGAAAAGGATAGATTTTGGGGGTATATCCTTCCTTAAATAAGGAGACCAAAACTGTACGCAGTACTCAAGGTGTGGTCTCACCAATACCTTGTACAGTTGTAGCAGGACTTCCCTGCTTTTATACTCCAACCCCTTGAAATAAAGGCCACCATTTGCCTTTTTGATTACTTGCTGTACCTGCATGCTAACTTTTTTGTGTTTCATGCACAAGGACCCCCAGGTCCCTCTGAACCTCAGCATTTTGTAATCTCTCTCCATTTAAATAATAGTTTGCTTTTTTATTTTTCCTGCCAAAGTGGATAACCTCGCACTTTCCCACATTATACTCCATCTGCCAAATGTTTGCCCACTCACCTAGCCTGTCTATATCCCTTTGCAGATTCTTTGATTCCTCTGCACAACTTGCTTTCCCACCCATCTTTGTATCATCTGCAAACTTGGCTACATTACACTTGATCCCTTCATCCAAGTCATTAATGTAGATTGTAAATAGTTGGGGCCCCAGCACCGATCCTTGTGGCACCCTACTAGTTACCGTTTGCCAACCAGAAAATGACCCATTTATCCCGATTCTCTGCTTTCTGTTAGTTAGCCAATTCTCTATCCATGCTAATATATTACCCCCAACTCCGTGAGCTCTTATCTTATGCAGTAACCTTTTATGTGGCACCTTATCGAATGTCTTCTGGAAATCCAAATACACTGCATAATAAGGCGGGATCTGGCCAAAGTGGACTGGGATCAGCTACTTGTAGGAAAATCCACATCAGAGCAGTGGGAGTCTTTCAGAAAGGAAACAGAGAGAGTACAACGCCAACATGTTCCCGTAAAGGTCAAGGGTGGGACCAACAAGCCCAGGGAACCCTGGATGTCAAGGGATATACAAGAATGGATTAGGGAAAAAAGGGAGGCTTTTGGCAGATGCAAAGGACTAAAAACAGTGGAAGCCCTAGAGGAGTATAGAAATTGCAGGGGGGTACTTAAAAAAGAAATTAGGAGAGTGAAGAGGGGGCATGAAAAAACACTGGCAGGCAAAATAAAGGAAAATCCCAAGGTGTTTTATAAGTATATTAAGGGCAAGAGGATAACCAGGGAAAGAGTAGGGCCCATTAGGGACCAAAGTGGCAATCTGTGTGTAGAGCCGGAAGATATAGGTGAGGTTTTAAATGAATATTTTGCATCTGTGTTCACTATGGAGAAGGACGATGTAGGCATAGGAATCAGGCAGGGGGATTGTGATATACTTGAACAAATTAGTATTGAGAGGGAGGAGGTACTAGTGGTTTTAAAAGTGGATAAATCCCCAGGCCCAGATGAGATGTATCCCAGGTTGCTGTGTGAGGCAAGGGAGGAGATTGCAGGGGCTGACACAAATTTTCAGAATCTCTCTGGCCACAGGGGAGGTGCCAGAGGACTGGAGAACAGCTAACGTAGTACCATTATTCAAGAAGGGTAGTAGGGATAAACCAGGGAATTACAGGCCAGTGAGCCTAACAACAGTGGTAGGGAAATTATTGGAAAAAATTCTGAGGGACAGAATTAGTCTCCACTTGGAGAGGCAAGGATTAATCAAGGTTAGTCAGCATGGCTTTGTCAGGGGGAGATTATGTCTAATCAATTTGATCAAATTTTTCGAGGGGCTGACTAGGTGTGTGGATGAGGGTAGTGCAGTTGATGTAGTTTACATGGACTTCAGTAAGGGTGATGGTTGAAGGTTGTTTTTGTGACTGGAAGCCTGTGTCCAGTGGTGTACCGCAGGGATTGGTGCTGGGTCCTTTGCTATTTGTAGTGTACATTAATGATTTAGATATGAATGTAGGAGGTATGATCAGTAAGTTCGCAGATGACACGAAAATTGGTGGAGTGGTAAATAGCGAGGAGGGAAGCCTCAGGCTACAGGACGATATAGATGGGTTGGATGGATAGGCAGAACAGTGGCAAATGGAATTTAACCCTGAAAAGTGTGAGGTAATGCATTTTGGGAGGACTAACAAGGCAAGGGAATGCACAATGAATGGTAGGACCCTAGGAAGGACAGCGGATCAGAGGGGCCTTGGTGTGCATGTACATAGATCCCTGAAGGCAGCAGGACAGGTAGATAAGGTGGTTAAAAAGGCATATGGGATACTTGCCTTCATTAGCCGAGGCATAGAATATAAGAGCAGGGAGGTTATGATGGAGCTGTACAAAACGCTAGTTAGGCCACAGCTGGAATACCGTGTGCAGTTCTGGTCGCCACACTATAGGAAGGATGTAATTGCATTGGAGAGGGTGCAGAGAAGATTCACCAGGATGTTACCTGGGCTGGAGTGCTTCAGCTATGAAGAAAGACTGAACAGGCTGGGGTTGTTTTCCTTAGAGCAGAGAAGGCTGAGGGGGGACCTGATTGAGGTGTACAAAATTATGAGGGGCATAGATAGGGTAGATAGAAAGGAACTTTTCCCCTTAGTAGAGGGGTCAATAACCAGGGGGCATAGTTTAAAGATAAGGGGCAGGAGGTTTCGAGGGGATTTGAGAAAAAGCTTTTTCACCCAGAGGGTGGTTGGAATCTGGAAAATGGGATTAGAATAGGCAGGGCTTGATGGCCGGCGCAGACACGGTGGGCCGAAGGGCCTCTTTCTGTGCTGTATAACTCTATGACATCCACTGGCTCACCCTTGTCCACCCTGCTTGTTACA
The DNA here is from genome assembly GCF_052327205.1 of Somniosus microcephalus. Taxonomy (NCBI): domain Eukaryota; kingdom Metazoa; phylum Chordata; class Chondrichthyes; order Squaliformes; family Somniosidae; genus Somniosus; species Somniosus microcephalus. Next base: position 43,855,362 of record NC_141014.1, read on the forward strand.
TCCTCTTGCATTTTAATAAATTGTTATAATGGAGCAGCGCATGGACGCACCAACATGCAGTGGCTCAGTAACATAAGACACAAGGCCAACCCCTCACATCATCGAGTTACCAATCTTGGCTGCACTACTCCAAGGGGAATTATCAACAGGTTTCTGTTAATGTTCCTCCTGTAATTACATAAAATTTACAGCACAGAAACAGGCCCTTTGCCCCAACAGGTCTATGCCGATGTTTATGCTCCACACGAGCCTTCTCCCACATTACTTCATCTCATCCTATCACCATATCCTTTTATTGCTTTCTCCCTCATGTACTTATCTAGATTCCCCTTAAATGCATCTATGCTATTCAAGAGGGAACTGGGCTGGTTCCTGACTGGGGCAGAATTTCATCATCTAGAAGGTAAGTGTCTTTATAGGTAACACTCGGTCCATGTGATCTCCTAGAATGGTTTTGATCTCCCGAGGGTGTTGGAGAGGAATTTTACAGAATATTTTTTCATTTATTGGCCCTGCTTTTTTGCCTCTCCCAGGAGATTACATGGCTGTGGAGGTGGGTAGAAAGGGGGCAGGGGTAAGGGAAGGAGTATTTAGCCATGATGGTCAAGCCATTGTGGTGTGGGATAGGCTTGATGGACCAGCTTGTTTTTTCCTGCCTGTCATTTTCATTTGTTCGTATTCACCTCAACCACTCCATGTGGTAGCGAGTTCCACATTATTACCACTCTCTGAGTAAAGAAGTTTCTCCTGAATTCCTTATAGGATTTATTAGTGACTATCATATTTATGGCCCCTAGTTTTAAACTCTCCCCCCACCCCTGTGGAAACATCTTCTCTACGTCTACCCTATCAAATCCCTTAATAATTTTAAAAGACCTCTATCTGGTCACCTCTCAAGCCTTCTCTTTTCTAGAGAAGAGCCCCAGCCTACTCACTCTTTCCTGATAGTACTGAGGAAAAAGGGAAAATATTTTCAGGGAGCATTTTAAGTGATTTATGGGAATCTGGTGGTACAAAGTGACAAGTCTGCATAGGCAAAATCTACATTAATGTGGGTACAGGAATTTAGAATGGGAAAAATTTGACAAAAATGTAGCAACAGGAAGTTAAGTTGTGCAGACAGGAACTGTGGAGGCATATGCATGAGCCAGAAATTCGGGTCCCCACGGGTGAGTACGCGCTGTGTACTCACGCGTAGGGCCAACGAAAGTGCCAGTTTCGTGCATGCACTGCGCATGCGCTGGAAACCGGAACTTCCGTTCCCTTGAAGGAAGGGGTTCACAGGTCAAACGCGTGCACCAGAGAGGCAGCGCGTAGACCTGGAACTTCCGATTTTTTTTTTACAGGTTTCTCCGGGAGGGTAAGTCCCCAGCAGCTGCGCGTAAAAAAAGCAGTCGCAAGGCCTGCTTTTAACAAGGTAAGAGGTTAATTAAGTAAAATTAAAACATTTTTTCCACAGGTTTATCATTTTAAAATACTTTAAAGAAACGTAAGTTTATTTTTAGCTCAGCTAAAAACTTTAATTAATTTTTTCAAAAATTTAAATTTTTGTTTAAAATAGTTAATTTATGTAATTTATAGTTATTTTAAAAATGTGATGTTTTAAAAAAAATTATTTGAAGTTTTACTTAGGTTTTGGGGTCGATCTCTATTCATAGATTCCCTGCTCCGATTGGCTCCCCATGGCCCACGTGATCCCAGGGGACACTGCGAACTAACTTCACCGCTGGGATACGCAAGCACTGCACACCGGCAGCTGGAGCAGGCCCACAGCACAACGGCAGGCTCGCTATGTAAGTGCAAGTCGGGGGCTTGCACCCGCGGGAAGCCTCCGACCCGAATTTCTGGCCCATGATTTTTGATACAGACTGTAAGGTATGTATACTTACCATTATATTTACCTTTTAGTCCTCCTAACATTAGCTGGTGCTGTTGCTGCTCCTCCAAACTGTTTCCTAGTGGTATTGCAGGTAAGTGTTTTTGATTGAATATTTCATTTGTTCCTGTGTTTCCTCCAGGTAAGTTTAATTTTACAATTATTTAACTTTTAATGGTTCCCTACTTTTATTCGCTGCTCTTAGGCCTGCTTCAAGCATTCCCACCCAAACCCCTTGCTGCCACATCCATCTTCCTGTCGGCTTCCACTTGATGTCACTGCTCTTCAGGGCCTCCTGAGACTACATGTCCACTTCCCACCAACAATGGGCCTTTGCATCTGCTTCCCGCCCTGCTGTTGCTCTTCATTGGTTTCTCCAATTCATTCTTTAAAGCACTCATTGCAAATTAACTCAATTTATCGCAATATAAGCAAAGCTGTTTAAACATTTTCCGCTGTATATTGAAAGGATGAAGATGTTAAACAAGTCATGCTATCACAAAATAATAAGATAAATACAGATGAGGAAAGTTTTTTGGGCCATTTTGACTTACCTGTGATGAAGGAGCAGCAATACATATCCAAGTCAGGATGGGGTGTTACTTGGAGAGAAACCTGAAGGTGATGGTGTTATTGCTCTTGTCCTTCTTGGTAGTAGACTGCAGGGGAGGCGTTGTCAAAGTAAACTTGCTAAGTTGCTGCAGTGCATCCTGTAAACAGTACATGCTGCAAACAGTACATGCTGCAGCCACAGCGTGCTGGTGATGAAGTGGGTGGATATTGAGTCCACTGGTACAGGGGAACTGGTCAAGCAAACTACTGTGCCTTGGATGGTATCAAGCTTCTTAAGTGTAATTACGACTGCACCCATCCAGGCAAGTATTCCATCACATTCCTGACGAGCTTTGTAGATGGAGAGGCTTTGAAGGATCAGAGTGAGGCACTCATTATACAGTATTATAGTATTTACAGCACAGAAGTAGGCCATTCGGCCTAACAGGTCTATGTCTGCGTTTATGCTCCACACGAGCCTCCTCCCACCTTACTTCATTTCACCCTATCAACATAGCCAACCTCGGCCCTCCTCTTGCAGTCAGTTTTGATATGGATGGTCTAGTTCAGCTTCTGGCCAATGATGACCCCCGCCCCCCCCCAAAGATGATAATGGTGGTGCTGGTGACAGTCAGGGGGAGGTAGTTGGTTATTTTGTTGTTAGAGATGATCATTGTCTGGCACGCACGTTATTTGCCACTTGTTAGCCTGAGCCTAGATGTAGGCTGGCATGGTTTTTTTTATTGGAGGAGTTGTGAGTGGAGAGGAACACTGTGGAATCGTCAGCAAACAGATCCACTTCAGATCTTATGATGGAAGATCATTGATAAAACACTTAAAATTATTGAGACAATGACACTTCTCTGAGGAACTGCTCAGCAATGCCCCACAGCTGCAATGATTGGCCTCCAACAATCACGAGTATCCTTTGTATCAGGTATGACTTCAGCCACTGGAGGGTTTTTCCTTTGACTCCCCCAATTGACCTCAGTTCTGCTAGGGCTCCTCAATTGCATGTTGTCTTGCATCCCTACCTGAATCAAGGCTGCAATAAGTGCCATAGCTTAATGGTTCTGACAGAACCTGAACTGAGCAATGGTAGAAGTGGCACTATTGGTGACTCCTTCCATCACTCTGATAGCATGGTAATTGGTGTGCTACTTTTTGTAGATGGGGCATGCCCGGACAATCTTCATTGCCAGGTAGATGCCAGTATCACCGCTGTACTGGAAGAGCTGGGCTAGAGGAGCAGCTGTGGTGTGCAGTCAGGATGTTGTCAGGATCTGCAGCCTTTGCTGTGCCCAGTGCACTGAGGCTTGTCTTTCATTGCAACTCCTTTCTGTTGCTTGGTCCCACGGTGCCTCAGAAATAGACTCTGGTTTCCTTGGTGCCACCGAGCAGCCAGAAGACGGGATTTTCACCGGAGTTCACGGCCGCACCCTCACACCTGCCTCACGCAGCCGCTCCAATCACAACACACCCACTGGCCGGCAATTCAATTTGTGTTAAGATTGCCACCTCAGTGACCTGTCTCCGAGTCAGTTCTTGCAGGGTGCCCGTGTGTTACTCAGTGCGGCGGTACTAGTCGTCCGACCGCGCCCTCCCAGCCTGAGCGCCGGCCAGCCCAGCCCGCCGCCGGAGAGCCTCGCCGCTGATTGGCTTATTCCACAACACACTCCGCCTTTCTCGCGCGCGGGCCTATCAGCCGGCTGCCGATTGGCTGAGAAAACGGTCCCGTCGGTGCTGATTGGCTGAGCCGGCTGTCAGTCTGCGCTGGTCCTGCCCCCCCGGCGGTTGGCGCGCTTTGCCGCTCGCGTTCCCAGCGAAGCTGCTGGAGCCTGCGCGAGGCTGTCGAGCTCGCACCGGCTCCGCGCCCCGGCCTTCGGGTAGTTAGTCTGCCGGAGCGTTTCAGTCACTGAACCTCGCCAGAGCTGAAGTAAGTGGCCGTGAGTGCAATCTGAATGTATGGCCCGTCACTGAACTTCCCCTCACATTTTGCCGCTTTTCGTTTTTGGTGACACAAAGGTTGTGAGACGATTAAGGGCTGGGAGTTTCGGCTCAGTTCAAACTCAGAACGGGTTTGGCCGGAGGTCTGGCCCAGTGCTGGGCAAAACTGGCAAAGAGATTTCAATGGAGGCGAGTGTGAGGGCATCCACTTTGGACCCAAAAAGGCTAGAACAGGGTACTTTCTAAATGGTGAAAAGCTAAAAACAGCGGAGGTCCAAAGAGACTTGGGGCTCCAGATACATTGATCATTAAAATGCATGAACAGGTACAGAAAATAATCAAAAAGGCTAAAGGAATGCTGGCCTTTATATCTAGACTAGAATATAAAAGCAGGGAAGTCTTGCTTCAGTTATACAGGGTATTGGTGAGGCCACACCTGGAATACTGCGTGCAGTTTTGGTTTCCATATTTAAGAAAAAAGATATATTTGCTCTCGAGGCAGTTCAGAGAAGGTTCACTCGGTTGATTCCAGAGATGAGGGGGTTGACGTATGAGGAAAGGTTGAGTAGGTTGGGCCTCTACTCATTGGAATTCAGAAGAATGAGAGGCGATCTTATCGAAACATATAAGATTGTGAGGGGGCTTGATCGGGTGGATGCGGTGAGGATGTTTCCACTGATGGGTGAGACTAGAACTAGGGGGCATAATCTTAGAATAAGGGGCTGCCCTTTCAAAACTGAGATGAGGAGAAATTTCTTCACTCAGAGGGTAGTAAATCTATGGAATTTGCTACCTCAGAGCTGTGGAAGCTGCGACATTAAATAAATTTAAAACGGAGATAGACAGTTTCCTAGCTGATAAGGGAATTAGGGGTTACGGGGAGAGGGCAGGGAAGTGGACGTGAGTCTAGGTTTGGATCAGCCATGATCCTATTGAATGGCGGAGCAGGCCCGAGGGACCGTATGGCCTACTCCTGCTCCTAATGTTAATACAAGGGGGTAGAAGTTTTGCTGCAGCTAAACAAAGCCCTAGTTAGACCACACCTGGAGCACTGTGAGCAGTTCTGGGCACCACACCTCAGGAAGGATATATTGGCTTTGGAGGGAGGGCAGCGCAGGTTAACTAGAATGAAACCCGGACTCCAGGGATTAAGTTACGAGGAGAGATTACACAAATTAAGGTTGTATTTCCTAGAATTTAGAAGGCTAAGGGGTGATCTGATCAAAATTTTCAGGATATTAAGGGGAACAGATAGGGTAGATAGAGAGAAACTATTTCCGCTGGTTGGGGCCTCTAGGACTGGGGGCACAGTCTTAAAAATTAGAGCCAGACCTTTCAGGAGTGAAATTAGGAAACGCTTCTACACACAAAGGGTAGTAGAACTTTGGAACTCTCTTCCGCAAACGGCAATTGATGCTAGATCAATTGTTAATTTTAAATCTGAGATCGATAGATTTTAGTTAGCCAATGGTATTAAGGGATATGGACCAAAGGCGGGTATATGGAGTTAGGTCGCAGATCAACCATGATCCCATTGAATGGTGGAACAGGCTCGAGGGCTTGATGGCCTCCTCCTGTTCCTATGTAAGTGGGGCTTTTCCTAGAACTGGTGCTTGTGTTGATGTGGTCCTGGCAGGTGCTGAGGCTGGGTGCCGGGCCAGTTTGCCCTCTGCTCCCACAGTGTGTCCAGGGATGAGTGCGCAGTGTGAAGTGCTAGATAGTGAGCTTCTTCCAGATAACACTCCAAGCATGGTTGATGGAATACTCACCACTCGCCGGGATGGGTGCAGCTCCAACAACATTCGAGAAGCTCGACGCCATCCAGAACAAAGCAGTCTGCTTGATGGGTGCTCCTGTGGCCGGACACATGGCGTCCACCACTAGCACACTGGCTGCAGCAAGTACTCCCGACAGAATGCAGTGCATGGACTCACCGCTCCGACAATACATCCCAGTCTTGTGATCTCTAGCAGCAATATCATGGGAACACCATCAGCTCCAAGTTCCTCTCCAAGTCACACGCCATCCTGAGTTGGACATATACTGCCATTCCTTCACCCTTGCTGAGTCAAAATCCTGCAATTCCCTACATAACATGATTATGGGAGTTCTGTCAGGACTGCAGTGGTTCAAGAAGAAGGCCCACCACCATCTTCTCTGGGAACTAGGGATAAGCAAATAAAATGCAGAATTGCCAGCATTGCCCACATCCTTGGAATGAATAATTAAAAAAAGTACAGGATACATTTAATAATAACCAGTAACAGTGATACGTATCAGCAACAGCATTTCGCCTCGTTTTCTCCACAGAATCTTCTGAGTTTTGCCTTGTTATTTCCAATTTTCCCTCTGCTTCCCCAGGGTGAGAGGAGACACAACATGTATGAAGTGTGAGACGGTTGTGTTGCTTGTGCAGTAAATTGCTGAGTTCAAGCATTAACTGCCCACGACTCTGCAAGGGGGAATGGAAGGCTCCTGGAATGTATGTTCTGAAGCATGCTGGCCCACAGATTGAGAGGAATAGGGAAGCAAAGGAACGGGTGACCATCCGTAAGGGAGATTGGAAGAGACTTGGGGGATCGGTGTAAGAGAGCACTGTGAGTCTTGATTTGTCTATTAGGTACATTGTGCTTCATACATGAGACAGTGAAAGAAGGTAGCATAGGATGTAGGGTACCCATGAGCAACACCACGAAGCAAGCAGTAATATTAATGAGAACTTCCTGATATGTATGTCTGCACCTGATTTACTCTCTGAATTATCTGCCCTCCTTGATTACAGAATGGTCCGGGGAAAAGAAAAGGTTGAAGAGAGGATTATCTTGCATAAAGACCTTGTACTTACTTTCATTTTCCCTAGCTTTTTTTCTTAATTTCATTCATTTTCTCACTTATTTTCTCCTTTTACTCTGCTTTCTACTATTTTGCTTATTTTAATGTTACTTTTGTGTTTTATTTATATATTTTTAGTAGCTGTCTATCATACTGAATTGATTATTTGGAAGGAGCATTAAGGAAGCTTTAAATTAATATATTAGTTCGATAATGGATCCAGGAAAAGGAAAGCACAATAATGTTCTGCATCATCTTATGAGGAGCTGCTCCTTTGACAGCTTTTTCCACTGCAGCTGGACATATGAGAAGCAGTGTAGTGGATTAAGTGTGAAGTGGTGTAACAGTGTCGACAGCTCAAGGTGTAATAAAGCGCAGCACTCCACATTAACAAGGCCTCGGGAGCAGATGGAATCCCCGCCGAGGCACTAAAGCATGGCGGAGAAGCACTACTGGCGCGAATTCATGAACTCATTTCTCTTATCTGCAAGGAGGAGGGCATGCCAGGGGATCTCAGACGCCGTAATTATGACCATCTTCAAGAAAGGTGACAAGTCCGATTGCGGTAATTACAGAGGAGTTTCCCTGCTATCTGCCACAGGGAAAATCATCGCAAGAATCCTCCTTAATCGCCTTCTCCCATTGGCCGAAGAGCTCCTCCCAGAGACGCAATGCGGATTCCGCCCACTAAGGGGCACAATGGACATGATCTTCACCGCACGTCAATTACAAGAGAAATGCAGGGAACAGCACTGTGGTAAACCACTGTTAACCTGTACATGCCTGTGTGGTAAACCACTGTTAACCCTGTACAAGTCCAGGCATGTCTCAGCCCCTGGCTCCACCCCTAAGCCCGGGTATAAAGGTGACTCACCACCCTTCCCCCGGGAGCTCTTAGGATGGATTCACTAGCAGAGGCATGCTCTAGTTCTTAGTCAATAAAAGCCTACTTCATATAAGTCCATTTCATAATCTTTGGTATTGTTGATAGCGCATCAATTTTATTGACTAATTTTCAACATGGAGCAAATCTTGAAGCTGGAACGTTTAGACCTGGATCCTCAAGCAGCAGATGCAGCCAATAACTTTGAACACTGGCTGAGCTGTTTCGAAGCCTTCCTGGAGGCCTCCAGCACTACTGTCACTACAGATGACGCGAAACGGCTTGTCTTGAACTCACGGGTGAGCCACCGAGTCTACTCGATCATCCGAGACGCCACTACTTACGCAGCCGCCATTGCGACGCTAAAGGAACAATACGTGAGGCCTGTTAACGAGGTCTACGCCAGACACCTGGCTACCCGAAAACAGCGCCCCGGGGAATCGGGCGCTGAATATTTACTGGCACTGAGAGTCCTCGGCCGGGACTGTAATTGCAAAGCGGTGACGGCCAAGGAATGCACGGAAGACCTGATCCGAGACGCCTACGTAGCCGGCATCAGGTCCAACTATACTCGGCAGAGGCTGCTGGAACAGAGGGGGCTCGACCTGCAGAAGACGGTGGCCCTCGCTAACTTGTTAGACGTGGCCCTCCAGAACATGGACGCCTACCCCCCTGACCGGATGGCCACGTGGATGCCATGGGAGCAGCCATCTTGGGACCCGGTAAGGCCACAAGCCGCCAGCAGCCCAACTACAGCTGCAATGACCAGAGGCCAGAAGTGCTACTTCTGCGGCCAGGCCAAGCACCCCAGACAGCAATGCCCCAGCAAAGGACGCGACCTGCTCCAGATGCGGCAAGAAAGGTCACTACGCGAGAGTGTGCAAGGCGAAATCGACCCCCAATTCCAGCAGCGCCGCGTGTGAACCGTACAGGCCGCCATTTTGGACCCCACCAACCACGTGTGAGCCGTGCGGGCCGCCATTTTAGACACCACCAGCCGAGGGGGAGCCGCCATCTTGGACACCATCTCGGGACCAGGCCCTCGGCGCGGGCGAATACTACAGTGACCCACCGACCTCGACGATGGCCTCCATCACCCTGGACCAATCTAGGCCCCATCAACTAGCCAGGTCCATGATGAACGTAAAGGTAAATGGCCATGCCACAAATTGCCTTTTCGACTGCGGAAGCACGGAGAGCTTCATCCACCCCGACACGGTGCGACGCTACTCCCTATCGGTTATGCGCACACGCCACCAGGTCTTTATGGCCTCAAAGTCCCATACGGCGGACGTCGGCGGCTACTGTGTAGCGACTCTGACAGTGAACGGCGTGGAGTACAGAGAGTTTAAATTCCTCGTCCTGCCACAGCTCTGCGCTCCCGTACTGCTAGGATTAGACTTCCAGTGCCATCTGGAGAGCGTCACGATGGCATATGGCGGGCCCCTGCCCCCACTTACAGTCTGCAGCCGGCAGAATTTAAACATGGCGCCGCGCAAAGTATGCAGCCTGTCCACCCTGAAGGTCAAACCCCCCCCGTTGTTCGCTAACCTCGCCAAAGACTGCAAGCCAATTGCTACTAAAAGCAGGCGGTACAGTGCCGGGGATAGGAGCTTTATTAAATCAGAAGTACAAAGACTCCTGAGGGAAGGGATTATCGAGGGCAGCACCAGCCCATGGCGAGCCCAAGTGGTGGTAGTAAAGACCGGTGAAAAACAGCGCCTGGTTATTGATTACAGCCAGACGATCAATCGATACACGCAATTAGACGCATACCCACTTCTCCGCATATCTGACATGGTCAACCAGATAGCACAATACCGGGTATTCTCGACGATTGATCTGAAGTCGGCATACCACCAGCTCCCCATCAGGCCTGAGGACTGCCAGTACACGGCCTTCGAGGCTGACGGTCGCCTCTACCACTTCCTCCGAGTCCCCTTCGGCGTCACCAACGGGGTCTCGGTCTTCCAAAGGGAGATGGACCGGATGGTTGACCAGAAGGCGCTGCAGGCCACCTTCCCCTATCTAGACAACGTCACCATCTGCGGCCATGACCGGCAGGACCACGACGCCAACCTAGAAAAATTCCTCCGTACGGCCCAGCGGCTGAATCTGACATACAACAGAGAAAAATGTATGTTCTGCACCGCACGCCTCGCTACTCTTGGCTGCGTGGTGGAAAACGGAGTCATCGGCCCTGACCCCGACCGAATGCGCCCCCTCCTGGAACTACCCCCCACTGCCTAAAAGCCCTGAAGAGATGCCTAGGGTTCTTCTCTTACTACGCCCAGTGGGTGCCCAACTATGCGGACAAAGCCCGGCCCCTCATCAAGTCAACCTCCTTCCCCCTGACGGCAGAGGCCCGTGCGGCCTTCACCCTCATAAAAGAGGACATTGCGAAGGCCACAATGCACGCAGTGGATAAGTCCATCCCTTTCCAAGTGGAGAGCGATGCATCCGACTTCGCCCTAGCCGCAACACTTAACCAGGCGGGGAGACCCGTGGCCTTCTTTTCACGAACCCTCCAGGGCCCCGAAATTCGACACTCCTCAGTCAAGAAGGAGGCCCAGGCGATAGTGGAGGCTGTACGGCACTGGAGGCATTACCTGGCCGGTAAACGTTTCACCCTGCTCACTGACCAACGGTCAGTAGCATTTATGTTTAACAACAGACAAAGGGGGAAAATCAAAAATGATAAGATATTGCGGTGGAGGATCGAGTTATCCACCTACAACTACGATATCTTATACCGGCCCGGGAAACTTAATGAGCCCCCAGACGCCCTATCCCGTGGGACATGTGCCAACGCACAAGTCGATAGGCTACGGACCCTCCACAATGATCTCTGCCACCCGGGGGTCACCAGGTTCTTCCACTTTATTAAAGCTCGCAACCTGCCTTACTCCATCGAGGAGGTCAGGACCATGACCAGGAACTGCGAGGTCTGCGCCGAATGCAAACCGCATTTTTATAGGCCAGACAGGGCACACCTGATTAAAGCCACCCGCCCCTTCGAACGTCTCAGTGTCGATTTCAAGGGGCCCCTTCCTTCCTCTGACCGCAAGACGTACTTCCTCAATATTATTGACGAGTACTCCCGTTTCCCCTTCGCCATCCCCTGCCCGGACATGACCAGCGCCACAGTCATCAGGTGCCTCCACGACCTGTTCGCCATATTTGGCTTCCCCAATTACATCCACAGCGACAGGGGCTCGTCGTTCATGAGCGACGAGCTGCGCCAGTACCTGCTCGAGAAGGGCATAGCCACGAGCAGGACTACCAGCTACAACCCCCGGGGTAACGGACAGGTAGAGAGGGAGAACGCAACGGTGTGGAAGACCGCCATGCTCGCCCTAAAATCCAAGGGCCTCCCAATCTCCCGCTGGCAAGATGTCCTCCCCGATGTCCTCCCCGATGCGCTCCACTCCATACGATCACTGCTCTGTACTGCCACAAACGCCACCCCTCACGAGAAGATGTTCGTCTTCCCCAGGAAATCCACCTCGAGGTCTATGCGATTTTTCGCTGTGGCCTGTCGGAACTGTCGATCGACGAGTTGAGCGTCATATCCCGTTCTTACAAGGGCGTCTTTCAGTGTCTGTAGGTGTCCATCGCGTTCCTCCTCGTCTAAGCAGATCCTGTGTATTCGCAGGGCTTGTCCATAGGGGATGGCTTCTTTAACGTGGTTAGGGTGGAAGCTGGAGAAGTGAAGCATCGTGAGGTTGTCTGTGGGCTTGCGGTAGAGTGAAGTGCTGAGGTGTCACAGCGAAAAATCGCATAGACCTCCTCAGAAGACAAACACGGGACACAACCAACAGAGTACCCTTCATCGTCCAGTACTTCCCCGGAGCGGAGAAACTACGTCATGTTCTTCGCAGCCTTCAACATGTCATCGATGACGACGAACACCTCGCTAAGGCCATCCCCACGCCTCCACTACTCGCTCTCAAACAGACCATCGTTCGCAACAAATTACCCAGCTTTCAGGAGAACAGCGACCACGACACCACACAACCCTGCCACAGCAACCTCTGCAAGACATGCCAGATCATCAACACAGATACCATCATCACACGTGAGGACACCACCCACCAGGTACATGGTACATACTCATGTGACTCGGGCAACGTTGTCTACCTCATACTTTGCAGGAAAGGATGCCCCGGAGCATGGTACATCGGCGAGACCATGCAGACATTGCGACAACGGATGAATGGACACCGCGCAACAATCACCAGGCAGGAGTGTTCCCTCCCAGTCGGGGAACACTTCAGCAGTCAAGGACAATCAGCCTCCGATCTTCGGGTAAGCATTCTCCAAGACGGCCTTCGAGACACACGACAACGCAAAATCATCGAGCAGAAACTGATAGCCAAGTTCCGCACCCATGAGGACGGCCTCAACCGAGATCTTGGGTTCATGTCACGCTACATGTAACCCCACCTGACGCAGGGTCATCCAGACTCGAGTCGACATTGGCTTGTTCTCTCTACACAGATGCGGCCGGACCTGCTGTGATTTCCAGCAAAAAAAATGTTTTTTGTCTTTTTTTGTTTTTTATACAGACCCTAGCATCTGCAATAATTGACCCCTTGTGACCCCACCTCATTGTTCTTTGATGTAATGTTTTCCTGACTGACCTGTTTGGACACCATTCACACCTTTGATTGCTGTGATTATCTCTCTGCCGAGGTGTGATAAATGGCAGTTGGAAATATTACCTGTAAACATCTGACATGATTCTCTGACTATATAAGCTGTGTCTTTATGCATTTCTCCACTTCACCTGATGAAGGAGCAGCGCTCCGAAAGCTTGTGATTTCAAATAAAGCTGTTGGACTATAACCTGGTGTTGTGTGACTTCTTACATTTGTCCACCCCAGTCCAACTCCGGCATCTCCACACCATAAGAAGAAGGAGGAGATGGACACATGAGAAGCAATGTAGTGGATTAAGTGTGAAGTGGTGTAACAGTGTTGATAGCTCAAGGTGTAATAAAGCGCAGCACTCCACATTAAGTGTTGCTGCGGTAAAGAGAACTTTATCATTCTCATCAACGGGTACACATGGTAAGTTTTTCCTAGCAAGTGATTGCACAGTGATGTGCCCCATGCATCAGTTCCCATTTGTCCTTTCCATCTTTCTCCTATATTGCTCCAACAAGGCTCAATGCACACTTCAAGAGCAGTATCTCATCACCTTTATAGACACCCTTCAGCTGTTTGATTTGAACATTGCCTTCCTCGGAGCAGTTGTGATGAAGGATCAGACCTGAATTATTAACCTTTCTCTTTTAGGAACTGACAGACTTGTGCATTTATTGTTTTAACTTAGTGAGGCTTTAGTGCTACTGACTCTCAGTGAGTGAGTCTCATGCACTGGCAGCAACCTCACAGTAATCTAGCTGGATTTACTAAGACACGCCACTGGGGAAACAGTAAAAAAAAAAATAAAGGGCCAGAAATTCGTGACCAAATGCGTGAGTACGGTCTGGGTACTCACGCATCTGGCTGTTGGAAATGCCGGCGTTCAGCATGCACAGCGCATGCGGGGAACGCCGGCATTTCCAGTCCTCGGAACGAAGGGGTTCATAGGCACAGCGCGTACGACTGCACAGGCAGCGCTTGCGCAGTGAACTTCGTCGATTTCATTCATGGATTCAGTGAGGGTAAGTCCTTACAAGTTACACTTGAAAAAAGCATGTGTAAAGTTGTTCCAAGGCTGCGGAGGAAGATATATTTTATCGTGGAGCTTCTGAAAGGCAATATTTTTGTTTGGGAAAGGGAGGGAAGTTATTTTAAGAAATTTTAAGTAAGTTTTAAAGTTTAAAGTTTTTTTTTTAAACGGGTTTTCAGAACGGTAGGTAGAAGGAGCAATTGTGGCTGTGTGAATTGAATGTGAAAATGAGTGTTCTAAAATTCGTAATGTAACATTTCCAGCACTTTTAAGAAAGAAACTTTTCATCAGTAATAAGTAATTATGTATGTATGTCCGCATATATTCCTTTACGTGTATGTATGTATGTTTTATATTCCTTTACTTATGTGTATGAATGTATGTTTTTAATTATGATTTTCCAATAAGTTACTTTCTCTGAAAGTCATAATTAAATAATACATTCATACACATAAGTAAAGGAATATATACATAACACGCAAAGGAATATATACAGACATACATACTTTCAGAAGCTCCACGATAAGAAATATCTTCCTCCGCAGCCTCTGGAGCAACTGTACCCATGCTTTTTTCATGTGTAAGTTGTAAGGACTTGACCTCACTGAAAGCATGAATGAAAGCGGCGAATTTTACTGCGCACGCGTTCTGCCTCTGAACCCCTTCGTTCAGAGGACAGGAAATGCTGGTTTTCCCCGCATGCGCTGTGCATGCTGAAAACCGGCATTTCCTCCGGCCAGACGCGTAAGTACCCCGACCGTACTCGTGCATTTGGAAGGGAATTACTGGGCCAACATTTTACATGTCAATAAAATGAAAAATTTAACAATTGCACGATTTGCCCCCTCGCATCTGCGACTGAGGGTCCAAGGAGGTGCATTGCGCAAGAGGTCATCGTCGTACGTATCCTCACACTGTTCCCTTTCGGGAACTGTATGAAGTGGTGGAAGGATTTATGGCCGTGATTAACGCTCATTCCGTGACCGTAACCATCTTTGAACCAGCCATTAGGGTGGTTAGTCCTATGGCGTGAGGGTTTTACGGGCTCCCACAACCCATCTGAGGGGGGGGGGCCACCCACACCCACGGACGCAAGTATCCCGCTGGATGTCCACCCAGAATTTATAGTTGGAGCTCCGACTCCACTTGCCGGGACTGTCTGGAGTGGGGTTCGAAACCCTACTCCTTCTGGCCCAGCGGCGGGGATGCTTACTGCTACGCAAAAGGCCCACTCCGCACAAAAGGTGACACCCATACGTTTCCTGCGCCTTTTCCCTCCCCGTGACTGGAGCCCTATGCTGCCACTTGAAAGACCAAGCTATCATCTGTCCTTTTTGCGGTGCCTTTGGACTTCTCATTACCAATGATGAGCAGGCGCTGCGCCTCCACCTCGTTGAGGAGATTGCTGAGGTCATCATCAGTTCAATTGTGAGTTCTTTCAATGCCGTGAATTGTGCTCATTCCAGCCATTTCACGTTGCTAATCGGATTGGGCCTTTGGCATAGCGGTAGGATCCCCGCCGCTGGGCCAGATCAGGGTAGGGTTTCGAACCCCGCTCCAGACAGTCCCGGCAAGTGGAGTCGGAGCTCCGGCTCTAAATTCTGGGTTGACATCCAGTGGGATATTTGCGTCCGTGGGTGTGGGTGGCCCCCCCTCCTTGTATAGCTTGTGGGAGCCCGTAAAACCCTCTCGCCATAGGACTAACCGCCCTAATGGCTGGTTCAAAGATGGTTACGGTCACGGAATGAGCCTTAATCATGGCCATAAATCCTTCCACCACTTCATACAGTTCCCCAAAGGGAACAGTGTGAAGACACGTATGACAACGACATTGCTAAATAAATAAATGGAATTTAAAAAATTCTTTTAGGGCTTTTAAAAGTCTTTAAATTGCTTTAATTCTGTTTAAAACTACTTCAGATTCTTCAAAATAATGTAAACGTTTTTAAAAGTTTATAAAAGTTACCAAAAGCTTCAAAAAACTTCCAAAAACCTATTTAAACTGCTGCTTTGCATGTAAAAATGCTTAGCAGCTTGGCAGAAACATTGGGGGCGTGTCCTGTTAAACTGAGACCTCAAGGGGCGTGTCTCAGTTGCACAGCGCGCTACAGGCTTCGCGCTGGCTGCACTCCTGGGCGGCGTGACGTCAGACGCTGCCCGGGAGTCAACATTTTAAAACAGCAATTCCAGGCGTCCCTGAAGCTCAACGGCCGGTGCGTCGGGTAAGTGCAGATCGGGGGCTTACACGCGCGGCAAGCCCCCGACTCGAATTTCTGGGCCAAAGGGTTTACGTGGAGGCGGTGTTAGTGAATCTGGCAAGTTTACTTTTGGGTTACTGCTGGCCATGCAAGCACCTCACTGAGCTCAGTATAAATCAGTTGCTGGATTTTATCAGTAGGTATCAATCACATTCACCTGGTTTCACTTCTGTTTTGGAGCCGTACTTGACCCCTTTGTGTTCCAAATTGTAGCATTATCTAACTCTCATTTGAGAAAATGTACGTTTAGTGAATACCACTTTCCAGGATTTTAAATCTTTGAATAGGCTGTTAAATCCCTCACATGCACCTTTGTGAAATCACTTAGTAGATTTTAACTCTTGATCTGTGCCTGTTGTTAATCAGTACATGTTATTACAAAATCTGCTACAGCATTTGGGTATTTAATTTCCTCTGGTAGCACTGTTCTTAACATGTTTGTGTGAACTTATGAACAAAGGAAAAGGATAGAAAAAGACCAGCCCCACCCAACTATGGTGCAGCCGTGTACCCCATTAGTCTGCCCTTCCCCCTCAAGTCATACAATCACCTGGGAGAGGCGAATAAATGGAGAAAAATATCTTTAACCATTTTGAGAAAAACTGGAAAATTCCCACCGCCTCCTTAAGGCAATCAAGCAAGCTACAGGAGACAATGGCAACTTGTAATCCATTATTCCCAACTACTCCCTAACTTACTTTTATAACTTGAAATGCCCTCTTTCAGGAATTTGTCCAGCTCCCTTTTAAAGGACTGCAGGGAATCCATAATCACCGTATGCTTCGGTGATGACCCTGTGGAAAGAAATACCTCTAATATCAGCCATGGTGCAGTACGGGAATGCATTTGGCAGATGACTGGCACACTTAGAGGAGAGCTGTGAATTGATCGCCTTTGGTATTACATCAGAGCGATAGGTCCTCTCTGACCTCTTCAGCGAAGAAGATTATGTCAACGGATGGCTTGTGGGTGATAAAGCCTATCCCCGATCCCATTAATAATCCCACTAGGAGTGGTCCGAACAGCAACAGAGGAGCACTACAATGAGGCACGTGCCTCTACAAGATTGGTCATCAAGAAGACCTTTCACTGCCTAGAAAAGTCTGGTGGGGCTCTACATTATGCTGCAAATCGTGGATCGTGTGTCAAGCATAGTTGTAGCCTGCTGTGCCCCGCACTTCAGCATACAGTTAGGTCTGGAGTTTGTGGGAGAGGCAACCCTAGCTTTGTTGGAGGCAGACAGTATGGCGAGCATCACACTGACCTGCACTCAGGAGTCCTCCATGACAGCTGCAAGGGGCAACAGCACATCTCATCACTGAAGCTTCTCTTCTGTGTAACATTATCTACCTTTGACATCAAAGCCTTAACTCCTCCTCACCCATTTTCAAATAAAGAAACATTCTCTCATTCCACTTTCCATCCTAGCATGTGACACTCACTCAGCCTTCTTTACCCCTACATAACTGCCAATAATCATCGCTTAATTCAATGAGTCAGCACTAGTGCACCCTTTTCTGTATGACTCTAAATCCCATGAATAACAAAGGATGATATCAGTGCAAATTCTATTTTATTATAAAGTTCAAAGTGAACAGGAGCCAACTAGTCTTTCTTAACACTGGATGGCTACACGTGCCGTTGACCTATTCTAGTGCTTCTAAATGCAACCTGAGAGGCAGTATTGTGAGTGGCCCTTCTCTGCATTGCTGGTCATCTTCCAAAATTCTATAGACTCTAGAACAGGAGGATAGCTAATATAACCCCACTATTTAAAAAAGGTGGTAGAGAGAAAACGGGGAATTATAGACCGGTAAGTCTGACATCGGTAGCGGGGAAATTGCTAGAGTCCATTATAAAAGATGTAATAGCAGAGCACTTGGAAAACAGTGACAGGATCGGACAAAGTCAACATGGATTTACAAAAGGTAAATCATGCTTGACTAATCTACTGGAATTTTTTGAGGATGTAACTGGTAGACTAGATAAGGGAGAACCAGTGGATGTGTATTTGGACTTTCAGAAGGCTTTCAATAAGGTCCCGCATAAGAGATTAGCGGGCAAAGTTAAAGCGCACGGGATTGGGGGTAAGGTACTGTCTTAGATAGAGAACTGGTTGGCAGACGGAAAGCAAAGAGTTGGAATAAACGGGTCTTTTTCCGAGTGGCAGGCAGTGACTAGTGGGGTACCGCAGGGATCGGTGCTAGGGCCCCAACTATTCACAATATATATATAAATGATCTAGACGAGGGAACTAGATGTAATATCTCCAAGTTTGCAGACGACACAAAGCTGGGTGGGTGTGTGTGCTGTGAGGAGGATGCAGAGAAACTTCAGTTTGATTTGGACAGGTTGGGTGATTGGGCAGATGCATGGCAAATGCAGTATAATGTGGATAAATGCGTGCAGTTTTGGTCACCTTATCTGAGGAAGGATGTTCTTGCCATGGAGAGACTGCAGCGAAGATTCACCAGACTGATACCTGGGATGGCAGGAATGACGTATGAGGAGAGATTGGGTCGATTAGGCTTATATTCGCTAGAGTTTAGAAGAATGAGAGGGGATCTCACTGAAACTTAGAAAATTCCAACAGGACTAGACAGACTAGATGCAGGAAGGATGTTCCCGATGGTGGGGGAGTCCAGAACCAGGGGTCACAATCTAAGGATAAGGGGTAAGCCATTAGGACTGAGATGAGGAGGAATTTCTTCACCCAGAGAGTGGTGAACGTGTGGAATTCTTTACCACACAAGGCAGTTGAAGCCAATTCATTAAATATATTCAAGAAGGAGTTAGATATATTTCTTAAGGCTAAAGGGATCAAGGGATATGGGGAGAAAGCAGGGACAGGGTACCGAATTTGGATGATCAGTCATGATCTCATTAAATGGCGGAACAGGCTCGAGGGGCCAAATGGTCTACTCCTGCTCCTATCTTCTATGTTTCTTACTTCTTAACCTTTAGCAGGTACTTTTGCGCTTTGTACGCTATTCTAACAAAGTAGTTAATCCAATTTAAAATGAACTTGTTAAGGTGTGTCAATTGTCCCTTCTTTCTGCTTGAGAGACATCTAGTTTTTCCTTTTGGAAAAAATGCCTAAATGTAATTTCTGACCGTAAGAACCAGTATTAGACATTTTGGCACTGCTTGGGTATTTTTTGTTTCAGAGCTCTCCTAGTTTGCTGAACTGGTAAATTGGCTGCCTGATTTAGGATTGACATACAGCTAGGCAGCCTTTGGGGTTCTCAATTTGCCACATCGCCCATGGGCTAGAAACTCAGCTAGAGATCCTGCGCCTGATTATTATCTAGTGATCCCTGCTTGTAATACCCTCCAAGTTCAAATGGTTACTTGGTCAATCATGAAGAATGGCCACTTGGGTGTGGTCCTAGGAGGTTGCTGGTGCTTGTGAAGTTCAATTTCAACACATGTCCCTGCTTTCCAGAATGAAACTGGAAGGGGTATTTTTAATTGCAATCCTAGCACAGCTTAGTGGAGAAGTGTGAAATTAATTATCAATGTAAGGAACTGGTGCTTCTGGCTTCTGATACATGGGTAATTTTAATCTAAAAAAGGGGTGGGTTTGGGTTGGGTGAGAAGCTCAAATTTTAAAAATTTCAAACCTGACTCCAACCCGCCTTGAACCTGTTCACTTCCAGCTTTAATGGACGCGACTTGGGAGGTCGGCAGGCAACCAATTCGCTCTCAGAAGGCGGGTCAGACGGTAACAGCTGTTAAATAGGCTACGTGCCTCCATTTTAACAAGCTTTTTATTTATAACTAATGTTGGCTGGATTTCCCATGCCTCGGGAAACATGGCAGGTAAAAGGAGGTGAGAAGGGCTGGATTCATAAGGTAAATGCCTTTTTACAGCACTGCTTGTGGGCCAGGAGGAGCAAGAGTGTTTCCCCCCGGCCCAACCAGCTAGTCTGCTTCCAGCTCAACAATCACCAACTCTATGCCCCCCCACCACTGACCACCATCTCGCTCCCCCCCACCACCGACCACCATTTTGCCCCCGACCACCATTTTGCCCCCGACCACCATTTTGCCCCCGACCACCATTTTGCCCCCGACCACCATCTTGCCCCCGACCACCATCTTGTCCCTTCGACCACCATCTCGTCCCCGACTACCATCTCCTCCCCCTGACCACCATCTCCTCCCCCTGACCACCATCTCGCTCCCCCCCAACCACTGACTACCATCTCGCCCCCCGACCACCATCTCACCCCCCCACCACCCCCCCCCCCCCCAAAACCACCATCTCACCCCTCCCCTCCCCATCTCCCCCGGACCACCATCTCGCTCTCCCCCACCACTGACCACCATCTCTCCCTCCTCCTCCCCCCCCCCCCCCAATTATCATCTTACCCTTCCCTTCCCCTCCCCCGGACCACCATCTCGACCCCCACCCCCCACAACCGCCATCTCCCCATGAAATATCGGGGCCATAAAGTTTTTCATCAATAATAGAAATAGCATTTTTTGCTGAGTGAGACAGTTTTGTTTTGTTTACCTACTGATGCTATGTGGACAATGTGTGATTCTGATGGAAAGCATCTCCCTTGTCCTTTCAGAACTGGTGTGTGAAATTATAGCAAAAGACTCTATTGAGAACTCAACTGAGATGAGTATCTGCTCAGAGGAAGATGTTCTAAATTGCACATTTGAATCCTGTGATACCGAAGGGAAAGGTAACATACACTTGCTTGAAGTGATTACTAAGCTGTAATCTAATCAAAAGATTTAGATGCCAAAAACTTCAGTCTAGCTCTACAGAGGTTATACTATACAATGTACCAGTTATACTATACTTGGAATTGTGTTCAATTATGGTTACATACTACAAAAAGGAGGTACATGAATTGGAGAGAGTGCAGACATGAACAGCAGGAATGATCCTGAGTGTAAAGGGGCTGAGCCATGAGGTAAAGTTAGAGAAGCACGAGCTCTACAATCTAAAGAAAAAGGTTATAACGGGGCACTTCATCAAGCCATATCAAATACTATATGGTATAGATCTACAGGATAAAGCCAGAATATTACTTCAAAGTAAGCCAGGCTAAATAGGTATTTAAATGAGTGAAAAGTAAATTTAAAACAGATATTAGAAGAACTTATTTATTCAAAGGGAGATAAATGTTTGGATAATTCACCAGATAGGTTGGTGGAGACAAAGATAGTAGGGACATTTAAAATGCAGTTGGATGTTAGGGTGGGGAGAGTTGTGGTACTAGAGGGAGGGACTTTGATGGACCAAATTACCATTTCTCATCCTGGACTGTTCTTATGCTCCAGTGTACAGTCTATTGTAAAAGTTGATTGCATTTTAAACCTACTGTTTTTCAGTGGTTAATGGAGCCCAGCCTTGACTGTCCCTCTTGTGTCTGTAGGGGAAGTATACGTATCCAGAATCATTGGATATCTGGAAGATGTAACAGGTCAAAGCTGTGAGAAAGGGCAGCTAAGATTGCTGCACAAAATGCTAAATCCTGAAGAAAGGGACATTGCTGTGAACTTAGGAACCTTCCACAACATCATGAAGCAGTGGATAGCTGAATGCAGACAGGAGGGGTAACTACCATAGTTTACACATAGACTGTGTATACACTATTGCAAAATGGTGTTGCGTATATTATTAGAAGCTTTGATAAATGGTAAAATATTGTTATGAAGTTCAACATTTCTGACATGGGATGGATAATTCACTAATGTATCCAAGTTTAATCTGAATTTGAATTCATCCTAAGGAATGAAAATATGAGTATATTTTCTTTTGGCACCCTCCGCCGGGTGCTTGAAAGATGCAGTGTATCTGAGATGCGCTGTGCTTGTTAGAGGGGAGTTGCCCATAAATTTCCTGTCCTAGGCGACTTGCGCGGAAAGCAGCATCTAGAAGGCCCTGGGACCCACATATCATTTGGAGAGGGGTTTAAAAATGAGGAATCAACTTGCCTGCCAAAATCTTTGGATTGCCCCAGAACCCTTGCAGACTCTGTGGTCTGTGGGAATCCCAGCACAAGCATTAATGTTACCTTTCTACAGATGCACCTCTGCTGAGGTTTCCAATGGTTGACTGAGGAGGAAAATTAAGTGGGCTTTATTTTTCTCCTTATCTTTACATTGGGACTGTACCAATTCCAGGCATTGGTGATGGAGACTTGAAAGACCTAACAGCTCTCTGTCCCTTTTTTTGTCTTTGTTGCGCCTGGGAACTAAAGCCCTGGTTTTTAACCTAACCCAAGAATGGAGTGGATTTGGGTCAGATGCTTGGTTTACAACCTGCTCAATTTTATGCTCCATTGACTTCAATCGTTAATGAGTTCCAGGAGCTAACTGACCACGAGGTACATTACCCAAAATCCCAGCTACCTTTTCTATGCAGCAATATCAGCCTCCCCCAGGAACTTATCCAGCTCACTTTTGAACATTTGCAGAGAATCTGCATCGACTGCATGAGCCAGAAGCCTATTCCAAAAGTTAATTAATCTCTGGTAAAACAAAAACCAAGACCCCCCCCATTAAAACCCATGTTTTTGATCAAACATTTGGTCACACTTTTAATGTCTCCTTTGGCTTGGTATCTTTTCTTTGATTATGCCTCTTTGAAGTGCCTTGGGAACGTTTATCTACATTAAAGGTGCTATATAAATGCAAGTTGTTATTGTCTGAAGCTCTTTGGGATGTTTCCACAACATATGATAAGGTGCTATTCAAATATAACTCCTTTTAGATGTTCCTCCTAGTGAGCAAAATGGATTACAGTTAACTGTAAAGTCACTTTCTGGCCATTTTGCACTACCACTAACGAGGAATAGAGCAGGAAGTCTGTCTTTGTGGAAAGGAGGAATGGGTCTAGGCTGCAAATACCATCTCAGCACCCACTTCTCACTCAGATAGCACTTGAGCACATGGCTGGAGATCTGGCTCTTTCAAGCAGCCTCACTATTCCTGAAGAATAAACTGTTCGAAATAAAAGAACAAAAAATAAGAAGTGTTCTGATGGTTCATTGGTTAAATGCATTTCTTAGTGATACTGAGCCATATAGATTAGGAAAGTCTCTGGTTTGTCATGAGACTTGATTTTAGAGAGGTGGTAAGGCTGGTATACACTTTCCAGTGTTTAAATTGTAAAGGAGCTAATGACTTGACTATTAACAATGTAATCTCTCTAGGCTCTCCAGTGGAAAGAATGAAGAGGCCACATCCATAGAAAACATTTGTATTTTGCAGACAGGTTTGTATGATGCTATACCAATCTTTAAATGTTAATTGGTGAAGAGAGGGTAACGAGGATGATATTTTCAGTTTTAGGGGTTTGTATCCACTGGCCACTGAAGGCTTGAAGATCTGCATATAATGTTGAAGCAAGATAACAGATGCCTATAGCGATTATATATTCAAAAATTAGACCTGTTGAACTTTCTGAAATTATTTTATAGGGCTAATTCTGCATCCCAGCTCTTAGCTGTGCTCACAGGGAACATAGTTTGGAGAATCATTGCTACCATTTTCTATTTCTGACCCATTTTCCTTTGAGTGTGGCTTCTCCTCTGGAATCATGGGATTTCAGAATTAACCCTTGTGTTTAATGGTTGTTGGCTTTTAACTAATTTAAAAAAACAATGTTTTTCCAGATAAGAAATCTGATACAACTTCAGGGCAACTGGAAGGGTATGGAGGTGATGTGAACAGAGGAAACCTGTAAGTATCTGTGTAACTATTGGACTTGAAATTGGCAACAATGAAACCAGTCAGTTTAGTAGTGAACCAGTAACAGTAGGCGTGTGTGTGGACCACACTGACCACCAGTAAATGTATCGTAACACCAGTGTGCACACAATGCACTACTGTGAAAGCTTTATTTTATAAACTGACTGAATAAATATGTGTGTATATGGTACATAAGAACATAAAAAAACTTGTGACCCGTGCCTAATTTTCTTCTCCGACCTTGCTCACTAATGTAGGTGGGCTGCCAGCACTGTTAGCACCGTTTATTGGTAGCCCACCTCTGGGAGGAAGAAAATCACACGCTGCTGCAACATTGAAGTGGCTACAGAATGTTGTGCAACCATTTTGATCCTAAGTCAAGTTGGAGAACCAGAAAATGTCAGAGTCAAGTTATTTGGGCCAGAGCGCCTCAGAACTTTCAGAGACACAGTGGAAGTCTTGCTGTCAGATTTCAGCAGAGGAGGAACCAGATTTTGGGAATGATGGGGAGGAGCCCCACGAAGGCTGTCGTGATGGCCCAATGGAATGGGGTGGCCATGGCAGTGACTGCCACCTCCAGCACCCCATTGACATGAAAGCAATGCCAGAAGGAGTTCAATGACCTCATCAAGTTGGCCAGGCTTAGAAGATATATTACTTACTTCAAACACGGCTTTCTTTGTAGCAGATTTGTCTTTAGTACCAATCTTGCCCTCTGTGTGTGCCACACAATGTAGTTCATCCCTGAAATGCCCATGAAGTAGGAGCAGAAGTAGGCCATACGGCATCTCGTGCCTACTCCGCCATTCAATAAGATCATGGCTGATCTTCTACCTCAACTCCACTTTCCTGCCCTATCCCCATATCCCCAAGAAGCACGAGACCCTTCACATCCCTGTCTCTTCCTGCAACCTATTCCTTTGCTTACAGCCTTAGAATCCTGGTGGAATTGAGTGAGAGACCCTGTTGCCACTTTCCTGCACCTGTCCATATACCCATTAAGGATGCTCACTTACTCCTGGATGTAATTCCATAAACTGGAAATCCAAATGCATTCACACTGTCAACTTTCTGTTAAAAGAGAAGACTGCTTTCAACAACAACAACTTGTATTTATAGAGCACCTTGTCCCAAGGCGCTGCACAGGAGTATTTTAAGACAAAATATTTGACACCGATCCACATTAGGATAAATTAGGGCAGGTGACCAAAAGCTTGGTCAAAGAGGTAGGTTTTA
Source organism: Somniosus microcephalus (assembly GCF_052327205.1). Classification (NCBI taxonomy): domain Eukaryota; kingdom Metazoa; phylum Chordata; class Chondrichthyes; order Squaliformes; family Somniosidae; genus Somniosus; species Somniosus microcephalus. The sequence continues at coordinate 43,880,341 of NC_141014.1, forward strand.
AGGAGCGTCTTAAAGGAGGAAAGAGAGGTAACGAGGCGGACAAGTTTAGGCAGGGAATTCCAGAGCATAGGGTCTAGGCACCAGAAGGCACGACCACCAAAGGTTGAGTGATTATAATCAGTGATCCTCAAGAGGGCAGAATTAGAGGAGCGCAGATGATGTCACCAAGGGGCAACATGTAGATGAGAAATAGGAGGGGACCAAGGATAGATCCTTGGGGGACACCAGAGGTAATGATGCGGGAGCGGGAAGAGAAGCCGTTGCAGGTGATTCTCTGGTTACGATTGGATCCCAGGCAGTGAAGTACCACCAGGGGGAAGATTTCAACTAACAGAAAACAGAGTCGGGATAAATGGGTCATTTTCCGGTTGGCAAACTGTAACTAGTGGGGTGCCGCAGGGATCAGTGCTGGGGCCTCAACTATTTACAGTCTATATTAATAACTTGGATGAAGGGACCGAGTGTAATGTAGCCAAATTTGCCGATGATACAAAGATAGGTGGGAAAGCAAATTGTGTGGCGGACACAAAGACTCTCCAAAGGGATATAGATAGGCTAAGTGAGTGGGCAAAAATCTGGCAGATGGAGTATAATGTGGGAAAATGCGAGGTTCTGCATTTTGGTAGGAATAATAAAAACGCAAATTATTATTTAAATGGGGAGAGATTACAAAATGCTGAGGTACAGAGGGATCTGGGGGTCCTTGTACATGAATCACAAAGTTAACATGCAGGTACAGCAAGTAATTAGGAAGGCAAATGGAATGTTAGCCTTTATTGCAAAGGGAATGGAGTATAAAAGCAGGGAAGTCCTGTTACAACTGCACAGGGTGTTGGTGAGAGCACAACTGGAGTACTGCGTACAGTTTTAGTCTCCTTATTTAAGGAAGGATATACTTACATTGGAAGCAGTTCAGAGAAGGTTCACTAGGTTGATTCTGGAGATGAAGGGGTTGTCTTATGAAGAAAGGTTGAGCAGGTTGGGCCTATACTCATTGGAGTTCAGAAGAATAAGAGGGGATCTTATTGAAACATATAAGATTCTGAAGGGGCTTGACAGGGTAGATGCAGAGAGGATGCTTCCCCTTGTGATGGAATCTAGAACTAGGGGGCTTAATTTCAGAATAAGGGGGCACCCATTTAAAACGGAAATGAGGAGGAATTTCTTCTCTCAGAGGGCTGTGAATCTTTGGAATTCTCTTCCCCAGAGAGCCGTGGAGGCTGGGTCATTGAATATATTTAAGGTGGAGATAGACAGATTTTTAAATGGTAAGGGAGTCAAGGGTTATGGGGAGCGGGCAGGGAAGTGGAGTTGAGGCCAAGATCAGATCAGCCATGATCTTATTGAATGGCGGAGCAGGCTTGAGGGCCAAATGACCTACTCCTGCTCCTACGTCTTATGTTCTTATGTTCAAAGGTTCCATTCTCTTGCCCCACTTGAAGATGAAGCCTGAAATTGCTAGCAAGCAAATTGAGGAGCAGTTGGAGAAATAGGGAGAGGTGCGAGCTGCAGATTGATGAGGGTACAACTGTACTCTACTGCAGCTGATCAAATACAATTTGACAGTCCAATTTGTTCTGACAGTGTTTTGACTACTGGCCATCGATACAACTTCTGCTAACCTCCCTTTTTCTGTCACCATCACGGGATTGGGGGCAATATACTGGCATGGGTGGAAGATTGGCTATCTAACAGAAAACAGAGGGTTGGGATAAATGGTTCATTCTCGGGTTGGCAATCAGTAACTAGTGGTGTTCCGCAGGGGTCAGTGCTGGGACCCCAACTCTTTACAATCTATATTAACGATTTGGAGGAAGGGACCGAGTGCAACGTATCCAAGTTTGCCGACAATACAAAGATGGGAGGGAAAGCAGTGAGTGAGGAGGACAGAAAAAACCTGCAAAAGGACATAGACAGGCTAAGTGAGTGGGCAGAAATTTGGCAGATGCAATATAATGTTGGAAAGTGTGAGGTTATGCACTTTGGCAGAAAAAAATCAAAGAGCAAGTTATTATCTAAATGGAGAGAAACTGCAAAGTGCTACAGTACAAAGGGATCTGGGGGTCCTGGTGCATGAAACACAGAAGGTTAGTATGCAGGTACAGCAGGTGATCAGGAAGGCCAATGGAATCTTGGCTTTTATTGCAAGGGGGATAGAGTATAAAAGCAGGGAAGTCTTGCTGCAGTTATACAGGGTATTGGTGAGGCCACACCTGGAATACTGCGTACAGTTTTGGTTTCCATATTTAAGAAAAGACATACTTGCTCTCGAGGCAGTTCAGAGAAGGTTCACTCGGTTGATTCCGGAGATGAGGGGGTTGACTTATGAGGAAAGGTTGAGTAGGTTGGGCCTCTACTCATTGGAATTCAGAAGAATGAGAGGTGATCTTATCGAAACATATAAGATTGTGAGGGGGCTTGATCGGGTGGATGCGGTGAGGATGTTTCCACTGATGGGTGAGACTAGAACTAGGGGGCATAATCTTAGAATAAGGAGCTGCCCTTTCAAAACTGAGATGAGGAGAAACTTCTTCACTCAGAGGGTAGTAAATCGATGGAATTTGCTACCTCAGAGAGCTGTGGAAGCTGCGACATTAAATAAATTTAAAACGGAGATAGACAGTTTCCTAGCTGATAAGGGAATAAGGGGTTACGGGGAGCGGGCAGGGAAGTGGATGTGAGTCTAGGTTCGGATCAGCCATGATCCTATTGAATGGCGGAGCAGGCCCGAGGGGCCGTATGGCCTACTCCTGCTCCTACTTATGTTCTTATGTTATGTTCTTATGTTATGTTCTTATGTAATCCCAGCAAAAAGCAAAGGAAGATCAGGTAGAGGAAATGGGAACCTCATATTTGTCAGCTTCCATTCCACTGTCACCCATCCCATCATTGCCTGACACGAGCACCAGCACAGACGTCCATGCACACTGGCCTAGGCAGTTAGAATGAGGGACAACACATGGTGAAACACCAAGCACAACTAGTGAAGAATATATAGGTGGCACCTGAGGATAGAAAAATAGGAGCAGGAGTCGGCCATTCGGCCCTTCGCGCCTGCTCCGCCATTCAGTATGATCATGGCTGATCCTCTATCTCAATACCATATTCACGCTCTCTCCCCATACCTCTGGATATAGATGTTGGTCTCTGGAGAGGCTGCAGACACAGGCTGAAGAGCCTCAGGGTGCAGATCTCTGAGGTTCTGCTTTTTATAAAAGGCCTTGAGCAGAGCATTAAATGCATGTGCTGGAAGTTGAGACAGCGTTGCACAAATTGTGGCAGATTGTGATGTAGTTAGAGGAGTCCTCTAACTGCATCTGCAGCACTGTAATGGATGTATGCACAGCTATTCAGTTAACCCTGGAGTGTGCAGCAGCTCCAGCAAAAGATGCGTTGCATCCCCCAATTGGATTCAATAAACTCCACGTGTGCACCAAGGATCTCATTATGTCAGTAATTGTGTTAATGTTTGGCTTTGTTCATATCAGAAAGGTTACTGGCATAGTAAACCTTCTGAGATGCATATCTTGTTGCAAATTGTTGCCTGAATTTATCATTTTCTTTGCATTGAAGTTGCATTGTTTGGGACCCAGTGACCCATGTTTATGTCGACATCAGAAAACTGGAGTCACTTTGGAAGTTTGCCCGAGGAAACATTCCTCAGCACAGACTTGAATCCTACAAATAAATCTCTCCCGTCTCCATGTGGCTTAGATGGACTTAACTGTTGTAAGAACACATTCATTCTGTACCAGACTCCCATTCAGCCCATCATATCATGTCTGTGCTTCATTAAGATGGAGAATGAAGTAGTTGACTCAGAGACTAGGGTCCTCAATTTAAATAAAGGAAACCACGATGGTCTGAGGCGCGAGTTGGGTAGGATTGATTGGGGAATGTCATTCAAGGGGTTGACGGTGGATAGGCAATGGCAAACATTCAAAGACCGCATGGATGAACTACAGAATTTGTTCATCCCAGTTTGGCATAAAAATAAAACAAAAAATGGTGACTCAACCGTGGCTAACAAGGGAAATTAGGGATAGCATAAGATCCAAGGAGAGGACATATAAATTGGCCAGAAAAAGCAGTAAACCTGAGGATTGGGAGCAGTTTAGGATTCAACAAAGGAGGACAAAGGGATTAATTAAGAAGGGGAAAATAGAAGATGAGAGTAAGCTTGCAGGGAACATGAAAACTGACTGTAAAAGATTTTATAGATATGTGAAGAGAAAATGATTGGTGAAGTCAAACGTAGGTCCCTTGCAGTCAGAATCAGGGGAATTTATAATGGGGAACAAAGAAATGGCAGACCAATTAGATACATATTTTGGTTCTCTCTTCACAAAGGAGGACACAAATAACCTCCCAGAGATGTCGGGGAACATAGGGTCTGATGAAAGGGAGGAACTGAAAGAAATCAGTATTTGTAGGGAAATGATGTTAGGGAAATTGATGGGATTGAAGGCCAATAAATCCCCAGGGCCTGATAATCTACATCCTAGGGTACTTAAGGAAGTGGCCCTAGAAATAGTAGATGCATTGCTGATCATGTTCCAACATTCGATGGAATCTGGAACAGTACCCGTGAATTGGAGGGTAGCTAATGTTACCCCACTATTCAAAAAGGGTGGTAGAGAGAAAATGGGGAATTACAGACCGGTAAGCCTGACATCGGTAGTGGGGGAAATGCTAGAGTCCATTATAAAAGATGCAATAGCAGAGCACTTGGAAAACAGTGACAGGATCGGACAAAGTCAACATGGATTTACAAAAGGTAAATCGTGCTTGACTAATCTACTGGAATTTTTTGAGGATGTAACTGGTAAAATAGATAAGGGAGAACCAGTGGATGTGGTGTATTTGGACTTTCAGAAGGCTTTCGATAAGGTCCCGCATAAGAGATTAGCGTGTAAAGTTAAGGCACATGGGATTGGAGGCAAGGTATTGACTTGGATAGAGAACTGGTTGGCAGACAGAAAGCAGAGTTGGAATAAACGGGTCTTTTTCCGAGTGGCAGGCAGTGACTAGTGGGGTACCGCAGGGATCGGTCCTTGGACCCCAGCTATTCACAATATATATTAATGATCTAGACAAGGGAACTAGATGTAATATCTCCAAATTTGCAGACGACACAAAGCTGGGTGGGGTGCTGTGAGGAGGATGCCGAGAAACTCCAGTATGATTTGGACAGGTTGGGTGATTGGGCAGATGCAATATAACGTGGATAAATGTGAGGTGATCCACTTTGGTGGCAAAAAGAGGAAGGCAGATTATTATCTGAATGGCAATAGATTGGGAGAAGGGGAAGTGCAACGAGACCTGGGTGTCCTTGTGCACCAGTCGCTGAAGGTAAGCATGCAGGTGCAGCAGGCGGTTAAGAAGGCAAATGTTATGTTGGCCTTCGTAGCGAGAGGGTTTGAGTACAGGAACAAGGATGTCTTGCTCCAGTTGTACAGGGCCTTGGTGAGACCACATCTTGAGTAATGTGTGCAGTTCTGGTCACCTTATCTGAGGAAGAATGTTCTTGCCACGGAAGGAGTTCAGCGAAGATTCACCAGGCTGATACCTGGGATGGCAGGAATGACGTATGAGGAGAGATTGGGTCGATTGGGCTTATACTCGCTGGAGTTTAGAAGAATGAGAGGGGATCTCATTGAAACTTATAAAATTCTGACAGGACTGGACAGACTAGATGCTGGAAGGATGTTCCCGATGGTCGGGGAGTCCAGAACCAGGGGTCACAGTCTAAGGATAAGGGGTAGGCCATTTAGGACAGAAATGAGGAGGAATTTCTTCATCCAGAGAGTGGTGAACCTGTGGAATTCTCTACCACAGAAGGCAGTAGAGGCCAATTAATTAAATATATTCCAGAAGGAGTTGGATATATTTCTTAAGGCTAAAGGGATCAAGGGGTATGGGGAGAAAGCAGCGACTGTGTACTGAATTTGGATGATCAGCCATGATCGCATTGAATGGCAGAGCAGGCTCGAGGGGTCGAATGGCCTACTCCTGCTCCTATCTTCTATGTTTCTATGTGCTGGCTCTTTGCTAGAGAAAGCCAAAATTAATCTCGCTGTCTTCCCCTAGACCTGTATCATCATCTGCTGTTTAGATGGGTGCTTCTTACCTTTGTTGTCACTCCTGGCAGATACATGTACATTCTGATGGATGGCGATGTGGCATAATGTTTCTGGGCCCACCCCACTACCATCTGGGGTCAGGCACAATGGAATTGGATGATCCAACTCATTGTGCTTCTTTCTTGTGGACCAGTGATTTCTATCAACTGCAGCTCCTACTTGTCTGGCGGCTCACATTTTTTTCATTTTTATGGGCCAGTAGATAAGGAAGACAGAAAGCTTTGAATGAGTCAAAGGAGGAAAGGAAACAAATGTATGCCTAAAGTGAGGAAGTGGTTGGCTTGAAGCTTCAGTACTGTACAAAGCTTTGGTACAGCATGGTCCATGGCTTGCTCTCCTCTCTTGAGCATGCTGAGTCTTGGTAGGGTAAGATTCCATTGGTGCCTGCAGCTGTCCAGTAACTCATCCAAGCGGCCATTTTCAGTATGTGTCAAAAGGCAATTCAACCGCTGAAAGAAAGAACTTTCATTTATATAGCATTTTCCACATCTTCAGGATGTTCCAAAGCGCTTCACAGTAAATTAATTACTTTGAATTGTGGTCATTGTTATGTTAGCAGATGCGGCAGCCAATTTGCACACAGTAATGTCCCACAAAAAGATAAAGAACAAGCTATTATTTTTTGATGTTGATTGAAGGGTAAATGTTGAGCAGGACCCTCGGAGCATTCACTGCTTTTCTTTGAATAGTAACATGGGAGGCTAGATTCTCCTCCATGATCCTGCTTGAAATGAGGTTGGATAGCAGTGGAGAATGAGGCAGTTCTGGCAGAGAGGCCTGCCGCTACCTCATTGCCCCAACCCCAATTTTGTTCCTGCTGCCCCATGACCAGGACTGGTGCTGGCTACTTCTTCCCAGTCCATTGCATGCAAATGCTGGTGGGGAGCAGGCCCCAGGTCCCCTCACATCCATTACAGTTACTGCTACTTCCCAGGACTGTCATGTGGAAGTTTGCAGCATGTCCAGGGTAGTGGTTATAGTAGCCCCAGGGTCAGAAATGGAGGGAGACGGCTGAAGAAAGGCTTCCTCTCCGTCCATATACACCTCCCCATTCACTTACCTATATAGACCTTGGTTTCCGACGAGGCCTACAAGGCTGGAGCTCGATTGATCTTTGGGGCCAACTGACACTTTAAATATCCAGTTGCCTCTCCAGGTGCTGCAGCGGCAATGCCACTGCAGAACCATTTAGGATTTTTCAACCCGGCAGTGGCTGGCTTCCTCTTGTCACAAGCTTGCCAGGAACCCGCTCTACATAGCCAATGACCCTGGACCCAGGGAAGTGGGTCAGGGCTGGGGTGAAGTAGGAGTGATGGGTGGAGGTCTAATTCTGCTACTATTCCACCCCAATTAGGAGAATCTCGACCAGAATCTTTTACATTCATCTGAATAGGTAGAGTGAGCCTGAGTTTAATATCTCATCCAAATTTTGGCATATCCGACTATGCAGCCCTCCCTCGTTACTGCACTGAAGTGTTAGCCTAGATTTTGTGCTCAAACTGTGGAGTGGGGCTTGAAGTCATGACTTTCTGATTCAAGCGAGAGTTATACCATTCTTAATCAAGCTTCCATAGAGAATATTAGAGCTGAACACAATCGTGTCCTCAGCCGATGCCCGCACATGCATACTTTCTAGTAGGGCTCACTGGATGTAGCAACCCAGTTTTTTTCCAGCTCTATAGTCCTGAAATCCGCTGTAATGCCTCTAGTTCCACCCGAGCTAAGATCAGCTAACTCACCAGTCTTCTGATCTGTAGGACTTAATTATGTCACCTGAACCTGGGGCTAGTCGGAAAAGCTATATTTTGCAGATTTGAGATTCTATTACATAAGAACATAAGAAATAGGAGCAGGAGTAGGCCAATCGGCCCCTCGAGCCTGCTCCGCCATTCAATAAGATCATGGCTGATCTGATCCTAACCGCCAATCTACTATCACAGAACCATCTCCTGAATCTAACAGAATTAGACACACGAACTAGGAGCAGGATCAGGTTACACGGCCCCTGGGCCCGCTCCGCTACCCACAGGGCCATGACCGATCCGAACCTAGACTCATGTCCAAATTCCTGCCTGCTCCCTGTAACCCTTAATTCCCTTTACTTCTAGGAAACTGTCTATTTCTGTTTTAAATTTATGTAATGATGTAGCTTCTACAGCTTTTTGGGGCAGCATATTCCATGGACCTACCACCCTCTGAGTGAAGTAGTTCCTCCTCATCTCAGTTTTGAAAGAGCAGCCCCTTATTCTAAGACTATGCCCCCTAGTTCTAGTTTCACCCATCATCGGGAACATCCTCCCCGCATCCACCCGATCCAACCCCTTCACAATCTTATATGTTTCAATAAGATCGCCTCTCATTCTTCTGAACTCCAATGAGTAGAGTCCCAATCTACTCAACCTCTCCTCATACGTCCATCCCCTCATCCCCGGGATTAACCGAGTGAACCTTCTTTGTACTGACTCGAGAGCAAGTATGTCTTTTCTTAAGTATGGACACCAAAACTGTATGCAGTATTCCAGGTGCGGTCTCACCAATACCTTGTACAACTGAAGCAATACCTCCCTATTTTTATATTCTATCCCCCTAGCAATGAAAGCCAACATTCCATTGGTCTTCTTAATCACTTGCTGCACCTGCATACTAACCTTTTGAGTTTCGTGCACCAGGACCCCCAGATCCCTTTGTACTTCAGGACTTTCCAGTTTCTTGCCATTAAGATAATAACTTGCTCTACGATTTTTCCTGCCAAAGTGCATAACCTCACACTTTCCAGTATTGTATTCCATCTGCCAAATCTCTGCCCACTTACTTAGCCTGTCTATGTCCCCTTGCAGGTTTTTTATGTCCTCCTCACTCACTACTTTCCCCCCCATCTTAGTATCATCTGCAAACTTTGATATGTTACACTCGGTCCCCTCCTCCAAATCGTTAATATAGATTGTAACTGACCTCTGCGGAACACCACTAGTTACTGATTGCCCGTCTGAGAATGAACCATTTATCCCAACTCTCTGCCTTCTGTTAGATAGCCAATCCTCTATCCATGCCAGAATATTACCCCCAATCCCGTGATTTTTATCTTAAGCAATAATCTTTTGTGTGGCACCTTGTCAAATGCCTTTTGGAAGTCTAAATACACTACGTCCACTGGTTCCCCTTTATCCACCCTATATGTTACTTCCTCAAAGAACTCCAGCAAATTTGTCAAACATGACTTCCCCTTCATAAAACCATGCTGACTTTGTCCTATTAAATTATGATTATCCAAATGTCCTGTTACTGTCTCCTTAATAATGGACTCCAAAATTTTACCTACCACAGATGTTAGGCTAACCGGTCTATAGTTTCCAGCCTTCTGTCTACTGCCCTTTTTAAATAAGGGTGTTACATTAGCAGTTTTCCAGTCTGCCGGGACCTTTGCTGAGTCCAGGGAGTTTTGGAAAATTATTACCAATGCATCCACAATCCCTACCGCCACTTCCCTCAAGACCCTAGGATGTAAGCCATCCGGTCCAGGTGATTTATCCGCCTTGAGTCCCATTATTTTACCGAGTACCACTTCCTTAGTGATTTTGATCGTGTTTAGCTCCTCCCCCCCCCCCATAGCCCCCTGTTTGTCCAGTGTTGGGATATTCTTAGTGTCCTCTACTGTAAAGACTGATACAAAATATTCATTCAGTGTTTTTGCCATCTCCATATTTCCCACCATTAATTTCCCAGTCTCATCCTCTAAGGGACCAACATTTATTTTAGCCACCCTTTTTCTTTTTATATAACTATAAAAACTCTTACTATCTGTTTTTATATTTTTTGCTAATTTACTTTCATAATCTATCTTCCCTTTCTTAATCAATCTTTTTGTTATTTTTTGCTGTCTTTTAAAGTTTTCCCAATCCTCTATCCTCCCACTAGATTTGGCTACCTTATATGCCCTTGTTTTTAGTCGAATACTATCCTTAACTTCTTTACTTAGCCAGGGATGGCTGTCTTTTCTTTTACACCCTTTTCTTCTCAGTGGAATATATATTTTTTGGAAGTTGTAAAATAACTCCTTAAATGCACACCACTGATCATGTATCGTCTTACCCTTTAATTTATTTTCCCAATCCACTCTACTCAATTCCGCTCTCATACCTTCATAGTCTCCTTTATTCAAGCTTAGCGCGCTTGTTTGAGATCCAACCTTCTCACCCTCTAATTGAATATGGAATTCAACCATGTTATGGTCACTCATTCCAAGGGGATCCTTTACTAGGACATTTTTAATTAATCCTGTCTCGTTACACAGGACCAGATCTAAGGTTGCTTGCGCCCTGGTCGGTTCAGTTACATACTGCTCAAGAAACCCATCCCTAATACACTCAAATGAACTCATCCTCAAGGCAGCCCTGCCCAATTTGATTTGTCCAATTAATATGATAGTTAAAATCCCCCATAATTATAGATGCTCCCTTATTACAAGCCTCAACTATTTCCTGATTGATACTCCGTCCAACAGAGTTGCAACTGTTCGGAGGCCTATAGACTACGCCCACTGGTGTTTTTTCCCCTTATTATTCCTTACCTCCACCCAAACTGTTTCATTATCCTGATCTTTTGACCCAATATCATTTCTCTGTATTACAGTGATTCCTTCCTTTATTAACATAGCCACCCCACCTCCCCTTCCTTCCTGCCTGTCCTTCCTGATCGTTAAATAACCTGGTATGTTTAATTCCCAGGCATTGTCACCCTGCAGCCATGTTTCTGTAATGGCCACAAGATCATACCCATATGTAGTTATTTGTGCCATTAACTCGTCTATTTTGTTACGAATGCTACGTGCATTCAGATAGAGAACTTTCAAATATGTTTTGTGACACTTAGTTCCTGCTTTTGCCCTTTTTATTACTTTACCTTTTACTCCATACCTTCTGCCCCTTCCTGACACGCTCTGGTTTTTAATTTCCCCACTGCTACCTAAGTCTATGACCTTCTCTGTTGTCATTTTTATTATTTGCTCTCTAGGAACCTCCCCCTAACTAGTTAGTTTAAAGCCCTCTCTACAGCCCTAGTTATATGATCCGCCAGGACTCTAGTCCCAGCACTGGCCAAGTGAAGCCCGTCCCAACGGAACAGCTCCCTCCTGCCCCAGTACTGGTGCCAGTGTCCCAGGAAGCAAAACCCATTTCTCCCACACCAGTCTTTGAGCCACGCATTTAGCTCTCTAATTTTATTTGTCCTAGCCAAATTCGCACATGGCTCAGGTAATAATCCAGAGATTATTACCCTTGAGGTTCTGTTTTTTAATTTGACCCCTGCTGCTCATACTCCTTTAACAGAACTGGCTTCCTAGTTCTATCTACGTCGTTTGTACCAACATGGACCACGACAACTGGATCCACCCCCTCCCAGTGCAAGTTTCTTTCCAGCCCAGAGGAGATGTCCTTAACCCGTAGGCAACACAGCCTTCGGGACTCTCACTCTTGGCTGCAGAGAACTCTATCTATCCCCCTAATAATACTATCCCCTACCACTACAACATTTCTATTTACTCCCCCCTCTTGAATGGCCCCCCGTTCCACGGTGCTGTGGCCAGGTTGCTCATCCTCCCTGGAGTCCCTGCTCCTGTCCCCACAGGGAGTAAGAACCTCGAACCTGTTGGTCAAGCGTAAGGGCTGCGGCTCCTCCAGCTCTACCTCCTGGATCCCCGTACCTGCCTCACTCGTAGTCACACCGTCCTGTCCCTGACCATGGGCTACATCTGAATTACTTAACTTCATAGGTGTGACCACCTCCTGATACACAGAGTCCAGGTACTTCTCCCCCTCCCTGATGTGTCGCAGTGTCTGAAGCTCAGATTCCAGCTCATCAACACGGAGCTGGAGTTCCTGTAGCAGCAGACACTTGTCACAGACGTAATCACCGTGAGCCTCAATGGGGTTCACCGGCTCCCACATCTCTCAACAGTAGCACATCACCTGCTCCATTCTATGTAATTAATTAAATTTTTTACTGTTAGTTATGGACACCCTCTGCCCGATTTTAGATGCTAGTATCCCCTTTAATTAATTGGATTTAAATTAAATCAATCCCTCTAGTTACACCAGTTAAATGGTTTACCAACAGTCACGCTGCACCAGAAAGGCCTTCTTAACTACAACCCACAGAGTTAAAGTTTGAAAAGAGCACCTAACACCCCACTTACCCTAACTCGCATTTAGCCAAACTCACAGTACTCTCTGCTGACCTCGCACTCAGTGCTTGCTCGCACTAGCAATGGTCTTTTTATACTGTGTGTTTGTTTACAGCCAAATGAGTCACCCCTGCTGATTGGTTAGAAAACTGGTTTTCACTGGCTGCTGTGCCAATTCACTCCTACTGCAGTGTAACCTTGTTTTACTCTTAAACCAACAGAATTCCAAATACTTAACTTTTCCCCTTTACTTAAACTGCTTAAGTAATCTTATCAAGAATGATTTAAAGAGAAATAACAATTAAAGAACTCTCACACTTACCCAAACTCACAGCACTCTCTGCTGACCTCGCACTCAGTGCTTGCTCGCACTAGCAATGGTCTTTTTATACTGTTTGTTTGTTTACAGCCAAATGAGCCACCCCTGCTGATTGGTTAGAAAACTGGTTTTCACTGCCTGCTGTGCCAATTTACTCCTACTGCAGTGTAACCTTGTTTTACTCTTAAACGAACAGAATCCCAAATACTTAACTTTTCCCCTTTACTTAAACTGCTTAAGTAATCTTATCAAGAATTGTAGTGTCCGTGTGTTGATAGAGACACTGGCGACAGGAGTTGGTTCATAGGTGTTTACTAAGCAAAGTCTGGAGGGGTACTAACGGATATAACACAATATACAGGATTATATAGCCCGAGTGGCCATTACCGGCATGACAGCACATATGGGGCTCTTAAAGGCACATACACTACAATTCCTCCCCTTTTAGCTAACCAGTACATCATATTTTAAGTAATTATTAATTACATGTTATAAGAAAAATAATATACACATTGCTGTCGTTAATTAATTATAAGTCAGTCTCTCTGGAGGCTTCCTGACTCGGTCCGGATAACGCCTCGGTGGTGTAGTAGTTTCTGGTGGTGTAGTAGGTTCTTTTGGCAAGGCTGATTCGGCTTGAATGCCAGTGTCGGGTTCATCGGGTTCCAGTATCACCGGATCGGAAGTAGATATGGGTATCTCTACTTCATCGTTTGGCGTATAGAGTTGTGGTGTAGGTTGTCCCTTTTCGGATGACTCTATGATTTGGTCAGCATGGCGCCTTATTATGCTTTCTCCGATGTCCACGGTATACATCAGTGGTCCTAGTCATGTGCAGATAGTTCCAGGCTGCCATTTCTCGGTACGGTAGTCCCGGGCCAAAAATTGTTGACCTATCTAGAAGGTTCTAGTTGGCCTTTCATTCATGCCTTGAAACTGCCGGTTCTCCACGTCCCTTCTGATGTTGGGCTTGACCAAATCCAGCCGGCATCTTAGGTTTCTATTTAAGAACATCATGGCGGGAGTTTGGTTGGTAACCATATGTGTTGCATTCCTGTATGCAAACAAGAAGTTATCCACCTTGTGCTGAAGTTTTATGTCTTCATTACCCATGGCCTTCTTGAAGGTCTGGACAAACCTTTCAGCCAACCCATTGGTGGCGGGATGGTATGGGGCGGACGTGTAGTGCTTAACCCCATTGTTTTTTAAGAACTTCCTGAATTCTTCGGACACAAATTGCGGTCCATTATCAGAACAGATCTGTTCCGGCAGCCCATTCCTGGCAAATATGGTCCTTAATACTGTGATGGTTTTTTCCGTGGTGGTGGAGGACATCTTTATTACCTCCGGCCACTTGGAGTGTGCATCAACCGCGATTAAGAACATTGAGTCCATAAATGGACCAGCAAAGTCGATGTGTACCCTTAGCCAGGGAGATGAGGGCCACTCCCATGGATGTAGAGGGGCTTGTGGTGGAGCGTTTTGGACCTTCTGGCATCCTAGGCAGCTCTTGGTCATTTCTTCGATGTCTCCATCGATACCTGGCCACCATACAAACGCCCTGGCTAGGTTCTTCATTTTCACTCCACCCAGATGCCCCTCGTGAAGCTCCTTTAGCACTTTATCCTGGAGTTTGGGTGGAATCACCACTCTGGATCCACACATCAAGGTTCCTCGGCACACTGACAGCTGTTCTCTTCTTTGCGAGAAGGCTGGCAACAGCGGTTCGCCATGTGCTAGCCATCCCTTCACTGTTAAATCGTAGACCCGTGAGAGAGTCGGGTCATTTATCGTTTCCCTTTCAATGGCAGAATTTGTTACTGGTAGACATTCCACTATGGTAGAGTGGAACATCTCCACTCGGTCTACTGTAGGTGCCTCTTCTACCGTTGGCAACGGTAGGCGCGATAAACCGTCAGCATTCCCATGCTGTTTTGATCCTTTGTATTCTATGTTGTATTGGTGTGCCCCTAGAAAAGGGACCACCTCTGTAGCCTTTGTGCTGTCATAATGGGAACACCCTTTTTAGGGTTGAATATGGAGATGAGGGGTTGATGGTCAGTCAATGAGGTAAATTTTTGTCCGTGTAGGTAATGGATGAATTTCTTCACTCCCCATACCAGGCTGAGTGCTTCCCTGTCGATTTGGGCATAGTTACGCTCAGCTGAGTTCAATGAGCGTGACGCAAAAGCTATCGGCCGTTCCGAGCCATCAGGGAATTTATGTGATAATACTGCTCCTATGCCGTAAGGGGATGCATCGCACGCCAGTCTGATTGGCAGTGATGGGTTGTAATGAGCCAAAACTTCTTTGGATGTGATTAAGTCTTTGCATTTATGGAAGGCACATTTGCAGTCTTCGTTCCATTTCCAAACTACTCCTGTTTGTAGCAGTTCATTAAGAGGGTGTAGAAGAGTTGATAAGTTTGGTAAAAATTTATGATCATTTATTAATCCCAGGAACGACCTTAATTGTGAAACATTTTCAGGTGCTGGGGCTTTCATGACCGCTTCAATTTTTTCAGGTGACTTATGCAACCCTTCTTTATTTATTATGTGGCCACAATATGATATTTGATTTCGGAAAAATTCGCACTTGGGGCGATTTGCTCGTAGGCCCCGTTCTCTCAGCCTAGTGAGCACCTGCTCTAAATTGGCAAGGTGCTCGTTGTCGTTTTCTCCTGTTACAAGGATGTCGTCTAGGTAGCATTGAGTCCCCGGAATCCCTTGGAGGACTTGCTCCATAGCTCTTTGCCAGATAGCTGGAGCGGATGCTACTCCGAAAACCAGTCGATTGTACTGGTACAGACCTTTGTGTGTATTTATCGTGAGATATTTTTTAGAGGCCTCTTCAACCTCCATCTGTAGATATGCCTGTGCCAAGTCAATTTTGGTGAAACGTTTCCCTCCGAATAGTGAGGCGAAAATATCTTCTATCCTCGGAAGAGGATACTGTGCCGTGTGAAGGACCGGGTTTACAGTCACCTTGAAGCCTCCACAGATACGAATTTTTCTCTGTTCTTCAGATTTATCATTCTTCAATGCTTTCTTCATGACTGGGATGATGGGTGTTGCCCACTCGCTCCAATCTATTTTAGATAATACGCCTGCCTTTTCCAAATTCTCCAGCTCTGCCTCGACTGCTGGACGAATTGCGTATGGCACCGGTCTTGCCTTAAAAAACTTGGGAATGGCTGCATCTTCCACTTTTATTGAGGCGGTGATGCCTTTCACAGAATCACAGAATCCCCACAGTGCAGATAGAGGCCATTTCGGCTCATCGAGCCTGCACCGACACATATCCCACCCTATCCCCGTAACCCCACGTATTTAATCCCCTAACACTAAGGGTCAATTTATCATAGCCAAATCAGCCTAACCTGCACATCTTTGGACTGTGGGAGGAAACCAGAGCACCCGGAGGAAACCCACGCAAACATGGGGAGAATGTGCAAACTCCACACAGACAGTCACCCAAGGCCGGATTTGAACCCGGGTCCCTGGCGCTGTGAGGCAACAGTGCTAACCACTATGCCACCGTGCCAAGGTTCCTAGTTTCTCTTGAAACACTTCCTTGGCGTTGGCCAAGATGTCTTTTAATCGTTCAGGTATGACGTCATCATCATTTTTTTTTCTTACTGGTCACCGTCAGTGCCTGAATGGAGTGCCAGTCTAAACGTATTTTCCCGATCCATTCACATCCCAACAGCGGTGGACCACCATCTTGTAGAACGTATAAATACAACTTCTGTATTTCCTTGCCGTTGTATACAACAGGCACCCTTATTTTTCCTTTGGGGTATACTTTCTGCCCCGTACATGTTTTCAAGGTAATGGATGTATCTTTTAAAGGTATATGCGGAAATAGCCGCTCGTAATCCCGTCGATTTATGACGGTCAGAGCTGATCCTGTATCTAGCTCCATTTTAACTGGGGACCCTGCTATTGTGAGGGTAACCCAAATGGTCTGGTAATCTTCTTTGGCAATTACATTATGTAATTTGAGAGAGCTTAGTCTCTTGTTCCCGGAGTCGCTATCGCTCTTCTGGTCTTCGGAGCTACTGTCCGTCATCATTTGTACCTTTCTGTGCTTTTCCTTACTGATTCTTTTCCTGTTAGTGGACTTTTTGTTTCCAGATCGGGACACACGTGTAATGTGTCCCATCTTTCCGCATTGCCTGCATGCTTTGTCCTTGAACCAGCAGTCCCTCTGGTCATGGGTGGATCTGCCGCAGCGATAACATCTCTCGAAACCCCGTGTCATTTCATGGGTGCCGAAGTCCTGTGGCCTTTGCTGTATCTCTGCAGCTCCTCTTGCACTGAAAGCCTTGTCCAGTGTTAAATCTTTCTCAGAAAATAGCCTTTTTTGTGTTTCTACACTTAGGGGACCGCAGACGAATTTGTCTCACAGAGAATCTGCCAGTCCTGCCTCGAATTGGCAGTGTAGGGTGTCAACAATCTCCTTAAAATTCTTGTCCATCGGTTCGGCTGGAGTGATTAAGTTTCGTAACAGCTTGTATGTCAATGCGCCCATTAGATCCAGAAGTACTGAAGCTTTTTTCTCATCTTCTATTCCATTTGCGGTGCAATATACCTCCACTCTTTCCACATATGTGGTCCAATCCTCTACCTCGTTATCAAAAGCATCAATATTGCCAAACATAGGCATTTTAGATATGGCGCTTCCCGCGCTTTTCTTTCTTTTCTGCAGAAAAGATATGGCGCTTCCCGCGCTTTCCTGCCGCTGCTGCCGATGACAACGCTGTTTTCCGCGGTTTCTGTTCTTTCTTTCTTTCTTTATTTACAGTTGGAGACTCGTTCCCGCCGGACTTTCTCTCTAGGTCTGAACGCCGACCTGTTTGCAGCGCCGGCCGTCTCCCGAGTGCTCCCTCCCCGTCTGTTATTGCTTGCCTCCGATTTCGCTGCTTGTCCCAGCTGTAGAGCCAGCCGCTGGAGCCCCAGCCTGACGCCCAGGAAGGATTAGCGCAGTACCTGCCACCAGCTTGGCCAGCTGGTGAAACAACAGCTTCTTTCACTTCTTGATTCTTCTAGACGCCAGAGGAATTGATGTCCTTGAGGTGCTGCCGAATTGCAGGTAAGTCCGTTTCCACTTCGTAGCCACTGTAGTGTCCGTGTGTTGATAGAGACACTGGAGACCGGAGTTGGTTCATAGGTGTTTACTGAGCAAAGTCTGGAGGGGTACTAACGGATATAACACAATATACAGGCTTATATAGCCCGAGTGGCCATTACCAGCATTACAGCACATATGGGGCTCTTAAAGGCACATACACTACAAGAATGATTTAAAGAGAAATAACAATTAAAGAACTCTCACACTTACCCAAACTCACAGCATTCTCTGCTGACCTCGCACTCAGTGCTTGCTCGCACTAGCAATGGTCTTTTTATACTGTTTGTTTGTTTACAGCCAAATGAGTCACCCCTGCTGATTGGTTAGAAAACTGGTTTTCACTGCCTGCTGTGCCAATTTACTCCTACTGCAGTGTAACCTTGTTCTACTCTTCTTAAACCAACAGAATCCCAAATACTTAACTTTTCCCCTTTACTTAAACTGTAATCAAGAATGATTTAAAGAGAAATAACAATTAAAGAACTGTCACACTTACCCAAACTCACAGCACTCTCTGCTGACCTCGCACTCAGTGCTTGCTCGCACTAGCAATGGTCTTTTTATACTGTTTGTTTGTTTACAGCCAAATGAGTCACCCCTGCTGATTGGTTAGAAAACTGGTTTTCACTGCCTGCTGTGCCAATTTACTTCGACTGCAGTGTAACCTTGTTTTACTTTTCTTAAAGCAACAGAATCCCAAATACTTAACTTTTCCCCTTTACTTAAACTGCTCAAGTAATCTTATCAAGAATGATTTAAAGAGAAATAACAATTAAAGAACTCTCACACTTACCCAAACTCACAGCACTCTCTGCTGACCTCGCACTATTCATCTTGTACCATATTCTAGTGGGGAAAGGCGTAAATTCTCTGAGTATTTGCAGATAGATTTGATAATGTGAATGTGGATATTCCTCTGATTTTTTTTCCTTGTGTAATTGCTTTCTTTTGATGGGACAGTAGAGTTCAGGAGCTCTCTGTTGAATCCCAGATAAAAGCCTATGGGGGAAAAATTTGGTTGGCATGCGCCTCTCGCTAGTGCCTTAAGAGGGCGCTAATGGGGCGCAAAGCAACTAGCTCCCGGGTGCGGCGATGTTTGCGCCGCTCGCAAAATTGACTAGAGTTTTTGCAGTGGCACAAAAGTTTACCGCCCCGTGACGTCAGTCGAGCGTGCAACGCCCTGGTGGCGCCCCCAGACTGGATATTGAGTGGCGCCCCCCTCCTTTCCGCCCGGTGTAAGCAACGACAGGGAGACTGGAACGTTTCCCAGTCGGTGCCGGGCTGAGGGGGCGCTATTTAAAGGCGGCCTCTTCCTGGCTTTTTCTGTGTTAGACATTTCTGCACCACTCAGTCTGACTGGGAGAGAGATTCTGAGAGAGATAGAGAGACTTCTGCATAGAGTCAACGCCGTGTGAAGCAGTTTTGGCTACTGAGCATCACTTTGCAGGTACTTTTGGATTTGACCTTCATTACTTCGATTCGGGGCGTCGTCCTGCGCCTGCAGAATCAGAGGCAACAGAGACGCAGAGAGAGAATGGCAATCATGGCCAGACGGAGGAGGGCCAACAGGCCTCTGCACAGGAGACCTTACCCTCCACTGTCCCATCAAAAGAAAGCAATTACACAAGGAAAAAAAATCAGATGAATATCCACATTCACATTATCAAATCTATCTGCAAATGCTCAGAGAATTCACGCCTTTCCCCACTAGAATATGGTACAAGATGAATAGAATCTTAAATCTGTAAAATATAGCTTTTCCTACTAGCCCCAGGTTCAGGTGACATAATTAAGTCCTACAGATCAGAAGACTGGTGAGTTAGCTGATCTTAGCTAGGGTGGAACTAGAGGCATTACAACGGATTTCAGGACTATAGAGCTGGAAAAAAACTGGGTTGCTACATCCAGTGAGCCCTACTAGAAAGTATGCATGTGCGGGCATCGGCTGAGGACATGATTGTGTTCAGCTCTAATATTCTCTATGGAAGCTTGATTAAGAATGGTATAACTCTCGCTTGAATCAGAAAGTCATGAGTTCAAGCCCCACTCCACGACTTGAGCACAAAATCTAGGCTAACACTTCAGTGCAGTAACGAGGGAGGGCTGCATAGTCGGACATGCCAACATTTGGATGAGATATTAAACTCAGGCTCACTCTACCTATTCAGATGAATGTAAAAGATTCTGGTCGAGATTCTCCTAATTGGGGTGGAATAGTAGCAGAATTAGACCTCCACCCATCACTCCTACTTCACCCCAGCCCTGACCCACTTCCCTGGGTCCAGGGTCATTGGATATGTAGAGCGGGTTCCTGGCAAGCTTGTGACAAGAGGAAGCCAGCCACTGCCAGGTTGAAAAATCCTAATTCTTCTACATTAATTAGTCTGAGGAGCAGTGTTTGCACAGGCTGCGCTTCAGCAAGGAGGTGGTCACTGAGCTCTGCCACCTGCTGCAGCCAGATCTGCAGCCTCTACTGAGGACCAGGACGTCTCTGTCGGTGGCTGTGAAGGTCACAGTGGCTCTGAACTTTTATGCTACTGGCTCCTTTCAAGCAGCTACTGGGGATATCGCCAATATCTCCCAGTTCATGGTACATTGCTGTATCTGTCAGATCGCAAATGCCCTCTATAAAAGGAGACACCAGTACATCTCTTTCCCAATGACCCGGGCCAAACAGCATGAACGCGAATTGGGCTTTGCGAGGATAGCGGGCTTCCCCATGGTGCAGGGTGCCATTGACTGCATGCATGTGGCATTGCGGGTACCACATGAGAATGCAGAGGTTTTCCAAAACTGCAAGGGGTTCCACTCCTTAAACGTCCAGTTGGTCTGTGACCACAGACAGCTGATACTCGCTGTCAATACCCGCTATCCTGGCAGCAGCCACGATGCTTTCATCCTGCGCCAGACTGGTGTGCCAGAACTTTTCCAGGCACCGCATCAGCCAAGTGGTTGGCTCCTCAGGGACAAGGATTATCCACTGTGCACCTGGCTGATGACACCGCTCCGTAACCCCAACACCCCTGCTGAGCTGCGGTACAATGAGAGCCATCTCGCCACTAGGAACATCGTTGAGCAGACGATCGGCGTGCTCAAGCAACGGTTCCGCTGTCTGGACCACTCAGGAGGAGCCCTGCAGTACTCGCCTGAGCGAGTCTCCCTCTTCATAGTTGTGTGCTGCATGTTTCATAACCTGGCAATCCTCAGGACCCAGCCAATGCCACCAGGCCTTGGAGCACCACCGGAAGAGGAGGAGGATGATCAGCAGCAGCACCAAGGCAGGAGGGAAGTCCACAATGTTGAAACTGCAGGGCCGTCTGTCAACGGCTGATAAGCTGCTTCTAGGCCCCTACTGAGGAAATGGCTTCTGGCATGGAGAACAACATGAATGAAAGCAACCCGCAGCCCCAAAGCCGGCCAAGGCAGCAATGATTCCAAAGGCCAAACCTGTACATTTTGAATACAAAATTTTTTTAAATTTACAAACTCTGTGTGTGTCATTTCTTCATGACAAACTAATAGAAACAAACACAAAAAATCATTCATTAACATTACTGGTTCTCACAACCTGGAGATATGTTCAAAACACTAAGCAAAAGTTTGAACACGAACCTTGGCCTTCAATAAAAAATTTACCAACATTTCGTCACACTGCCTACTTTTTGCCCTTCGAGGGTGATCTTCCCTTGAGCCCTTCCCCCCCCCCCTTCCCATCTTACTGCTCCTCCGTAATGGGGCCCCAGTGGCTGCAGCAAGGCTGGTGGAAGGCTGCTGATTGTCAGAACCTGAGACTACAGATGCCCTTGAAGGACGGCCTCAACCAGCTCTGGGCCTGGAGGGTCCGGCTGCAGACTGCAACAACTCTGCATGGGCGGCAGCAGTCTGTGCTACAGGCAGTGGCAAATGCAATGGGGAAGTGACAATGGTGGCAGGAATGCTGTCATCTTGAGAGAGGACAGCAACTCCCTGCTCAATCGACACACTGGCACTCCCACGGGGCAGCACCTCAGTGATGCGCTATCAACAACACCAAAGACTACGAGATGGACTTATATGAAGTAGGCTTTTATTGACTAAGAACTATATAAGATATCGTAGTTGTAGGTGGATAACTCGATCCTCCACCGCAATATCTTATCATTTTTGATTTTCCCCCTTTGTCTGTTGTTAAACATAAATGCTACTGACCGTTGGTCAGTGAGCAGGGTGAAACGTTTACTGGCCAGGTAATGCCTCCAGTGCCGTACAGCCTCCACTATCGCCTGGGCCTCCTCCTCGACTGAGGAGTGTCGAATTTCGGGGCCTTGGAGGGTCCGTGAAAAGAAGGCCATGGGTCTCCCCGCCTGGTTAAGGGTTGCGGCTAGGGCGAAGTCGGATGCATCGCTCTCCACTTGGAAAGGGATGGACTCATCCACTGCATGCATTGTGGCCTTCGCAATGTCCTCTTTTATGAGGGTGAAGGCCGCACGGGCCTCTGCCGTCAGGGGGAAGGAGGTTGACTTGATGAGGGGCTGGGCTTTGTCCGCACAGTTGGGCACCCACTGGGCGTAGTAAGAGAAGAACCCTAGGCACCTCTTCAGGGCTTTTAGGCAGTGGGGGGGGGGGGGGGTAGTTCCAGGAGGGGGCGCATTCGGTCAGGGTCGGGGCCGATGACTCCGTTTTCCACCACGCAGCCAAGAATAACGAGGCGCAAGGTGCGGAACATATATTTTTCTCTGTTGTATGTCAGATTCAGCCGTTGGGCCGTACGGAGGAATTTTTCTAGGTTGGCGTCGTGGTCCTGCCGGTCATGGCCGCAGATGGTGACGTTGTCTAGATAGGGGAAGGTGGCCTGCAGCGCGTTCTGGTCAACCATCTGGTCCATCTCCCTTTGGAAGACCGAGACCCCGTTGGTGACGCCGAAGGGGACTCGGAGGAAGTGGTAGAGGCGACCGTCAGCCTCGAAGGCCGTGTACTGGCGGTCCTCAGGCCTGATGGGGAGCTGGTGGTATGCCGACTTCAGATCAATCGTCGAGAATACCCGGTATTGTGCTATCTGGTTGACCATGTCAGATATGCGGGGAAGTGGGTATGCGTCTAATTGCGTGTATCGATTGATCGTCTGGCTGTAATCAATAACCAGGCGCTGTTTTTCGCCGGTCTTTACTACCACCACTTGGGCTCGCCATGGGCTGGTGCTGCCCTCGATAATCCCTTCCCTCAGGAGTCTTTGTACTTCTGATTTAATAAAGCTCCTATCCCCGGCACTGTACCGCCTGCTTTTAGTAGCAATTGGCTTGCAGTCTTTGGCGAGGTTAGCGAACAACGGGGGGGGGTTTGACCTTCAGGGAGGACAGGCTGCATACTTTGCGCGGCGCCGTGTTTAAATTCTGCCGGCTGCAGACTGTAAGTGGGGGCAGGGGCCCGCCATATGCCATCGTGACGCTCTCCAGATGGCACTGGAAGTCTAATCCTAGCAGTACGGGAGCGCAGAGCTGTGGCAGGACGAGGAATTTAAAATCTCTGTACTCCACGCCGTTCACTGTCAGAGTCGCTACACAGTAGCCGCCGCCGTCCGCCGTATGGGACTTTGAGGCCATAAAGACCTGGTGGCGTGTGGGCATAACCGATAGGGAGTAGCGTCGCACTGTGTCGGGGTGGATGAAGCTCTCCGTGCTTCCGCAGTCGAAAAGGCAATTTGTGGCATGGCCATTTACCTTTACGTTCATCATGGACCTGGCTAGTTGATGGGGCCTAGATTGGTCCAGGGTGATGGAGGCCATCGTCGAGGTCGGTGGGTCGCTGTAGTATTCGCCCACGCCGGGGGCCTGGTCCCGGAATGGTGTCCAAGATGGCGGCTCCCCCTCAGCTGGTGGTGCCCAAAATGGCGGCCCGCATGGCTCACACGTGGTTGGTGGGGTCCAAAATGGCGGCCTGTACGGTTCACACGTGGCGCTGCTGGAATTGGTCGATTTCGCCCTGCACACTCGCGTAGTGGCCTTTCTTGCCGCATTTGGAGCAGGTCGCGTCCTTTGCTGGGCATTGCTGTCTGGGGTGCTTGGCCTGGCTGCAGAAGTAGCATTTCTGGCCTCTGGTCATTGCAGCTGTAGTTGGGCTGCTGGTGGCTTGTGGCCTTACCGGGTCCCAAGATGGCTGCTCCCGTGGCATCCACGTGGCCATCCGGTCAGGGGGGTAGGCGTCCATGTTCTGGAGGGCCACGTCTAACGAGTTAGCGAGGGCCACCGTCTTCTGCAGGTCGAGCCCCCTCTATTCCAGCAGCCTCTGCCGAGTATAGTTGGACCTAATGCCGGCTATGTAGGCGTCTCGGATCAGGTCTTCCGTGCATTCCTTGGCCGTCACCGCTTTGCAATTACAGTCCCGGCCGAGGACTCTCGGTGCCAGTAAATATTCGGCACCCGATTCCCCGGGGCGCTGTTTTCGGGTAGCCAGGAGGTGTCTGGCGTAGACCTCGTTAACAGGCCTCACGTATTGTTCCTTTAGCGTCGCGATGGCAGCCGCGTAAGTTGTGGCGTCTCGGATGATCGAGTAGACTCGGTGGCTCACCCGTGAGTTCAAGACAAGCCGTTTCGCGTCATCTGTAGTGACGGTAGTGCTGGAGGCCTCCAGGAAGGCTTCGAAACAGCTCAGCCAGTGTTCAAAGTTATTGGCTGCATCCGCTGCTTGAGGATCCAGGTCTAAACGTTCCGGCTTCAAGATTTGCTCCATGTTGAAAATTAGTCAATAAAATTGATGCGCTATCAACAACACCAAAGACTACGAGATGGACTTATATGAAGTAGGCTTTTAATGACTAAGAACTGGAGCATGCCTCTGCTAGTGAATCCATCCTAAGAGCTCCCGGGGGAAGGGTGGTGAGTCACCTTTATACCCGGGCTTAGGGGTGGAGCCAGGGGTGGAGACATGCCCGGACTTGTACAGAGTTAACAGTGGTTTACCACACAGACATGTACAGGGTTAATAGTGGTTTACCACACTCAGCATCCGGAGCAATCTGCTGGCCTGCTGCGGCGCGATGAGAGCCCCGGGGAAATGTGTCCGAACCAGCGACAATGGCAGCAGTCAGTGCTTGCGAGGCCTCAATCTGAGTCTGCACGAGACCAGTCTGAGATTGGATCATGGCAGCCAGTGACTGAATTGAAGCACTAAGCATTAGCGTGGCATCCGCCTGTGCTACAGTGTAGTGCTCCACACTCCTTGCCAGTGCATCAATGCAATTGGGCTCCCTTCCCACTGCACCCATGAGCTGAGTGTGCATGTCCACCGCCTGGGTGTTCATTTCAGCGATGAGCCGCTCCTCCTCTGCGCCCAGTGCAGCAGGACTTGCTGGCCTACTCTCCCTCTGGGGAGAAGGCCCCCGAGCTTCCCTAGCCACATCGCGTTGCTGCAGCCCGCTGGGTCCCGGAGCTTCACCCTCATCAGACCCTTCCATCCTGCTCCCCTCCAGGGAAGACGTGGTCCCAGTGTGGGCATGGACTTCCTCAGGAGAGGGTGGCGCTGATGCTCCGGCTTCCTCTTCCTCCTCACCTGTGGCTTCGCTCCCACTGGCAGCTTCAGGGCCCGTCTCCTCAGCTGGTGAATCAGCATCTGAAAGCAGGGAGGTACAAGCTTTAGCGTGAGGACAGGGGGGCAGTAAGGGAGGAAGGAGTGCAGCGATTTAGTAAGTTGGATTAAAAGTGTCAAAGGCTGGTGTTGTGAGGGACAAGTGGAATGAGAGAGGAGAGAAAGCTGATGACCTTACCATTGCTGTCCCGAACGGGGTCGGCCTCTCCGGGGCGATGGGACCGATCACCTGGCTTGCTACAATCCTGTGGACACGCTCCTCAAGATCACTGAGGGGTTGCAGCTGAGGTCGCCCTCCACCCATCCGTTGCTGCTGTCTCCTGTTATGAGATCACTTGGCCTGCAAGAAAAAGGACGGCGTCTGAGTAAATATACAGCCATGGTCTTGCCTGATGTGCCTCCCATAGTTGAATAGCCCTTACTGTATGCAAGGTGTGGAATGTGCGCGTATGTTTCATGAGAGGCCAAAGGTGTTGGATGAGTGTTGGGCATTGGGGTTTTAAGACGCGCTGGCCATAGAGTGAGGTTGAAATGGAGGGATGGCGAGGTATTGAAAAAAAGCCACTCACCCTGAGAACCCAAGTGAGGCCGTTGAACTTTTTGCGACATTGAGTATGGGTCCTGGGCACCATGCTCCCTGGAGGAGATGTGCTGAGCCACCTCCCTCCACACTCTTCTGTAGTTGCGCGGCAAAGGCCTCCTGCTACTCTCGGAAGAGTATAGATCTTCTGTGCTCCACCACGCCTACTAGAGCCTCCAAGGCCCGCTCACTGAAGCGCCGAGCTCGTTCTCTCACCTTCTCTAAGTCCTTGGCTGGAAAATGTAATCACAGGTCTCTCCAGGCTGAGATTCAAGGCTCCAATGAGCAGGGTGTGGCTGGAGAGCAAGATCGACCCCTTTAAGAACTGGCCGGCGCCAGTGTGCCATCGCTAACTGACATAACCTGCGCTGCGCCTGCGCTGTGAGTTAGCGCCTCGCTCCTTGGCCTTTGCGCCTTAAGACAGGTGTGCAGCGCCTGATTTAGCGCTCCAATCACCACCAGGGGTGATAGAAGCCAAGTTTGCAGTCGGAGGCGATAATTAGCGCCAGGCGCTAAACTTTGCGCCCAGCCAATAGTTGCGCCCCAAACAGGGCGATACCGAATTTCTCCCCCTATGAGCCTATTAGGATGTTGTCTTTGAATACCAATGTTCTACTCTGCCATGCTACCTTGCATTCATTTATTAAAGTAATATTAACTTATAAAAAATAACCACTTTCGTGAGGTACCAGAAGGCAGGTAGGTTGCATGGAAGCATATCCAATTAAGGAATCAAGGCCTAGAAATTGGGTTGGGGCGCCAAAGTGGTGCAAAAGTCGCCTGAGCGCAGGATTTAGCGCAGCGTTCGAGGCTTTAGCGATCGTCAGATATTCAGTTTCATTGCTCCTCGAGGGACACGGGGCGAGGCTCGAGGCGCTCCGCGTCCCTCTTAGGGCGCTGAAACTGAACATCGCAGTGCAAAGTGCCGCAGCGCCACACGCTGCGGCACGGCACGCTGCGGTACTGCAGGCCTTCCTCCCACTGTTAAGGCGGAGGTGCCTGCAACAGCGCGATCCCCGCTCGCGAGTGCCGGCAAATGAGCCCGGCACCAAGGAGAAGTGCCGGGCTCTCAGGAAACAGCCGGCAATGCCGTGGGGGGGTGGTCAGGAGGCCGGGGACGGAGGTGCTGGCAGGCGGCCGCCCCGCACCTCCACCTTAACTTGCGCCGCTGCCGGCACAGTAAGGCCCCGTGAACCGGGCACGGGTAGCGAACGGCGCAACTGCGGCGTTCGCTACCAAATATCGCGAACGGGGCGCTGCGCACACCGATGACATCATAGGAGGCGGCGCTGCGCAAATGCCTAACGCCACCATTAGCGCCCCTGCTGAATATCGCGGGAGACGCAGCCAGTGGCGCTACAGCCACTGACTGCCTCTTTAGGCGCTAACAGGTGGCGCTACTCACCCAATTTCTCCCCTCATGTGTTCAGACAGTGAGATGAGGGGAGAAAATTGGTTAAAAAATTCTAACAAATGTGGAATATTTGTATTCAATAACAACACATCCTGATATGGGAGTGAGGGTCTTCAAATATTGCCTTTGAAAATATCTTTTAAATTTAACTTTTTTTTCCCAAGAGAGACTACTGAGTTGATCAATGATATCGAGTGTCTGGAATACACGAACAGGAAATTGGTGGATCAAAATGCAAAACTACAGAGATCATTAGAGGGGTTTGAGGAAGCAAATGTACGTCTGACTGAGGAAATCTTTGAACTGAAAAGCAAACTCAAAAGGTAGCTTGAAGTAGAATGGTTGTAAAAAGCCTGAACTGTGGCAGGGTGAAAAAGTCCCCAGCCTAAGGTCAAGTATAAAGCATGAGTAAATATCAGTATTGCAAATGGTTGTGTTAGTTTAAAATACAGTCTAACTTCACTATATAGAACACTTGGTTTTAATGATCCCAATGGCAAGATCCGATTTTTTTTCAGTGGCTATCAGCCCTACTACAATGAACACTTAAGCAGGGTTGACTGCATAGATTCGGATCCAACAACGGAATTCAAGCTGAGGCTAGTTGAAAGATAACCAATTGTAGTGCGAATCCCGCATGACGTATGCATTCGCTGCCTGATAAGATGTCTTGCCATCTGCACACAAACTGCAATGAGGCAACAGGCATAAGGCAACTACAGCCAGGCAATGTGCGTGAAGATGGTGATCATCTTTGTCTCTGAAAGAAAACTTCAAATCATCTATGATTTGGATCATAACAGAAAATTGCAAGCCACAATCTGCAAAGAACTCAGCTTAGCAAAGAGCACTGTTGCAATCGTGTGGGCCAACAGAGGAAAAATCAAGTCTGCATTCATCCAATGAAATGCCAATCGAGAGAAAGCAAATCCGTACCAGGGCTCACCAGGATCTTGAAGGAGTCTATCACTGGTTTAAAACAGCCAGAGAGAGTAACATTCCATTGTCAGGCGATGCATTGCGCGCAAAGGATGAAAAATTTGTCTGTTCTTTAGGCATCGAAAACTTAAAACTTTAAGTAGCGGCATGATTTAAAATTTAAGACAGTTATTGATGGAAAAGGTGGGGTTAACGTGGAGGTGAGTAGCGCATGGCTGACGGTTGTTTTTTTCATTTCTTATACAGAATTACAGTCCCAAGAGACATGTTTAACATCACAAAACTGGACTTTTTTTAATCCGCTTTTTCCTCCAATAAAACTTTTACCAATGCTGGTGATACTTCTGCTGGCACTAAACAGCGAGCTACTTACTCTTCTACGAGGAGGCAACGTGGATGGAACTGGTCGTCTGCCTCCATTTTTAATTCATGCAGCAGTGAATCCCATGTGTTTTAAAAATGTAAAGACGCAGCCGCTAATGTACAAGAACAACAGAAAAGCCAGGATGCCTAGCTGGATTGAATGGATCTGACCGCTGCTTCCTGACTCACTGCTGCACTGTTCTGCAAAAATGTGTCCCTTTCATTAGCTGCAGCATTTTAAATTTCACTCTCTCCCTTCCTCTCTTCCAGCAGCAGTAAATCAATAGGCAGTAGTATTCCTGCTATAAATCTGCCTCAGATACAAAATTAGATCCTTTTTTTTGAATCTTGAACAGGTTGCCGGTGGTGTCAGGTGGGTGGAAATCTCACTCCACTGCTAACCTGCCAATGAAGTAAGATCCAGCCCCATATTAACAATGGGCCGTATATTCTGACCCCCACAGGTGTGTACGCACCCATAGGGGCCTCACAAGTGCCAGTTTCAGGCGTGCGAAGCGCATGTGCTGAAAACCGGCACTTTCTATCTGTCAAAAGGGCCTCCGCGGGCAGAGAGTTCCGTTTTCTGCACAACTTCCGCCCGCTAAAAACCTTTAAAAATCTTACGCCTGTTA
Organism: Somniosus microcephalus; assembly: GCF_052327205.1. Classification (NCBI taxonomy): domain Eukaryota; kingdom Metazoa; phylum Chordata; class Chondrichthyes; order Squaliformes; family Somniosidae; genus Somniosus; species Somniosus microcephalus. The sequence continues at coordinate 43,909,602 of NC_141014.1, forward strand.
AAAGCAGGCATAAGGCCTGCTTTTACCAGCATAAGAGTTTAAAAAAAATTTTAAATAAATTTTTTTCCGCTCATTTATAATTTCAAAATACTTTTTAAAAAGGTACGTTTATTTTTAGCCCCGTAAATAAACTTCAATTTTTTTTTCAAAAAATAACATTTTTGTTTAAAATATTTAATTTAATGTAATTTTAACTCATTTTAAATGCGTGATTTAAAAAAAATTTATTTAATGTTTTAACTTTTTAAATGTGATCCCCATTCATACTTTTGACAGATCTATGCGGAGAGACCTGTCAAAAGTATGAAGGGGATTCCCTTCTTTGATTGGTTCCCCATGGCCCACATGATCCCAGGGACGCTTGCGAACCACATGCGCCTGTAGGATACCTGGGTCTCTGCGTGCGTGGACCAGAAGAGGCCCAGGATCGGTGTCTCGGGACCTACGGAGCCAGCAGGTAAGTGCGTAGATTTTTCCCGATCGGAGGCATCCGCACGGAGGAAACCTCCGATTGGAAAATCTGGCCCAATGTTTTCTAGCCTTGGTGGGAGGGACTGTGAAAACTTAGGCCTAGAAATTGGACATGGCCTGAAAACGGGCATAGGTGTCGCGATGTGCAATTAGCTCACGCCTGATGAGTCCGTTGCAGATGGCATGTCATGCTACCTGCTAATTCACATGATAGTAGCGTGCAGCCCAACACTGAAGGTGCTGTTGAATGGCTGCATGCCTCAGCAGGGGGCCCAAGTTCATGCAAGGCTAGCACCACTTAAACATAGCCTGCACTACTTAAAGCCAGCCTCTTAAAAGGAGGTGCATTCTGGCTGGAGCAGGTGCTGTAAGTGGCTGGGGCAGACATTCTGAGCAGGAAGAAGGCATACTAATGGCACAACAGAGGAGAGAGTGGACTCCAAAGATTTTCTGACGCAGCACTTGGAGGTGTTAGTGCTGGAGGTGGACAGGAGGCTCTATCTACAGGGGCCCAGGACGCCCTCCAGACAAACTGAGATGGCAATGCCAGCAGTGTGGCCCCGAGGATGTGAATGCAGTGCTGCAAGAAGTTTAATGACCTTACACAAGGTCAGTGAATTCATCTTCAAATGCCATATCCTTACAACTGAACCACGAGGCCCAGACACTGCTCAATTCAGCACCCCGCTTCACTCATCTACCAACAATCTCTATCAATCATGACTCATACCTCACATTCATAGTTGCACCTCACCCTCACACACTTAGCACTGCTGCAAGCCTCACACCCACATCTCACAGCTTTCACACACTGCTGGCTATTCAACCATGACAGCCACATCACGTTGCGCCATACTCACTGACATACTTCTCTCTTTCTTGTAGGACAAGGTGGCTCATAACCGGAGGCAGCAGGGGCTACCCGCACGAAGACTGGTGCGCCTGCATGACCTAACCCCCATGGAGGAGACGGTGCTGAAGGTTGGAGCGGCCATCACTACGCCCATATCCAGCAGTGGGGCTGAATCAGTCAAAGATAATGGTATCCTCATACCTAATCCTCCTCCTCACATCCCACTTACCCCTCATCCCATAATCTCTTATGATTTACAAGCTGCAGATGGTGCAAGCATGCACTCTTGCTTTCCCTCCTCCCCTCGCCACAACCCTACCCTTGTGCCTTTCTCCTTTCAGATAGCCGAGAACTGCAACTTGTCCAGGCAGTGGTGGAGGAACAAGAACTGGAAGAGGAAGAAGGCAGTGATGTTGAAGACACAGCCCGGTCACTCAACTTCACACTCGCAGCCACAAGCTCAGATACTGACACTCCGCATACTTTAGAGGATAGGTTAGACGTGGGATCTGCACGTGGCGAGATAAGAGTTGTCTGCAGCCAGGGCAGCGGACAAGAATGGCGCACGTGCCAGCTTCCCTGGAGGGCGAGGTTGCACATGAGTTCTGCTGTAGAGGACTCTGATAAGAACTTCGTTGGGCGGCCTACAGAAGAAGGCTGATGGATATGCACAATGAAATGCTTGGTGCATTGGCAGGCCTGCCAGAAAGCCTGAATGCAATGTCAAGGAGCATAGAACAGTCCAGCTCCAACCTTGCACAGAGCTTGGAGCCCATCCTTTCCAGCATGGAAGTGATGGCCAACTCCATTAGTGCACTTGTGGACCCAACCTTGATGCAGCATCTGATGGCCAATGTCTCAGCTTCCATTGCAGCACAAGCAGAAACCACCCAAAGTCTGAGTGCTACAGTGGAAGCTCAGACTTCTGTCATGCAAGCTCAGCTTGCTGCAGTTACCAGTGTTGAAAGGGGCTTGCAGGGTGTCATAGCAGTCCAACAATCTGTCCTTCAACAGATTACTAGGTTTGCTGAAGTGCCACCCAGGGGGTGGCATTGGCTTCATGGAGCACGAACCTGCTGTCCTCTCGGTGATAGCATTTGTCAACCCACCACTGCCACTCCGCCAGTGCCCTTGCTTTTGCCTGTCAGCCAGCCTGCACTGCTGCCATCCATGGCAAGATGGTGCAGTCCGAAGCCGGGCCTTTTAGGCCCAGAGCTGCTCAAGGTCGTTCTGCAAGGCCATCTGCAGTTTCCCCCACTGAAAGTCAGCAGCCTTCCACCAGCCATGCTGCAGTCACTGGGGTAGCACTGCGTAGGAGCACTAGGACAGGCAAAGGCACAAGGAAGATGGGCACTAAGGGAATGCACAAGGATGATTAGTTGACTTTGTTATGTAATATTGGATGGTTTGATTTATAAATTTGGTTTGGAATGTTTGCTGTGTGGTGGCTTTTATTGTAGAATTGTGGCCAAGAGGATGCTGTGATGGTCAGTAACAGAGGGAAGGTAAGGTGTGGGACTGTTGGCGAATGGGGAATTAGGTTTGTGTTCACTGATACCACAGTCGGATGTGTTGATCACGGACAGCCTGGCCAGAAAAGGGCTGTGTTGGTTGCTTTTATTTGACCATACATCGTCAGGAATTGGGGACGTCAGTTACCCATGGATGCTAGCAGCAAGGCTATGGTGAGTGACTCAGTATATTTCAAGTGCTTAATATAAAAGGGGAGATTTTCTTCTTTGGGATATTGTGTACCGCCCAACCTGTGATTTTCTGTCCCTTGTGGACAGTAAGGTCTGCAATTTCCTGATATGTGCGCCTGGCCTGCACCAAAATAAGGTTGTGTGTACTGCTGATTATTAAATATGATGCTTGTTACTCCCTGCAGCTCTCAGCAAGTGTTGCTGCATGTAAAATTACTAGAGAATGAACTGGAGGATTTAAAATCCATCGTGAAGAACCTGGAGGATAGAAATTATAACCTGCAGGTTCAAAACAGACAACTGGTATGTATCTATAAACACAAAATGGGTTTAAGATTGAATTTCTTTCCTTTTAACATTAAGGCTAGGTGAACTTCAAAGTTCTTGCCTGGATTGAATTTATTTGTGGCTAATTAAAAACAGATTCCTCCCTCCCAATTCTTTCCTCCCCCCGCTTCACCCCCCACTGATTCATGCAGAGGTATTGTACCACAGATAACTCACAAATGAAAAATAGCTGTTTTGATAGTGATTGTCAGCAGGTTATTCAACAATGAGGAGCATCACAGCTGAACATGATTCTGTCCTCACCTGGCATCCACAGGCATACTTTCCAACAGCAGTCATTAGATAGTGATTGGGTGACTGAACCCTGAATGATATTTTTCTCTTAGCTAGACCAGGTGTTCTGAAGCCAGTTGTGGACAAAGACCAAAGCTTCAACTGAGATAAGGAACAGACTCCCCAAACAATACACAGGAGGGAGATAGTGTTGGGGAAATGTAAGAGGATACTGGATAGATCTTTGGCAGAGAAAGTGATTAAGACTATGAGAGAGAGAATAGCATATTGTATTTCTCAAATTGTAACCAGGTGGACTGCAATAGTTTCTTCTGGACCTATACATTCCTGTGTTCCTTTGAATTCAGCACAGATCGGGGATCAAACCAAGTTTCAGATCAGCACTGCACAGGTTGAATTTAAACCCCAGTCCTTAACAAAAAGAAGACAGAATCCTTTCTCGTCCTTGGAGAATATAGACCATTGATTTGCTGCATCTGGAGTGAATTCATACACAAGTCCAATGTGGAAAAGAGTGTCCCAACTTCCATTACAGACTGCGGACACCTTCATTACTTTAGTCTTAGTTGGACTTGAACTCGGGTCTCAGTCTGAAGGACAGTGTTCCAACGAACAGCACAACAACAATAACAACAACTTGCACCCTTAATGTAGAAGAATGTCCCAAAGTGCTTCACAGCGTGTATTCAAAAATACTGGATGCCAAGCTGAAGAGGAAATATTAGGAAAACCAAAACGTTGGTCAAAGAGATGGGTTTTAAGGAGGATTTTAAAGCAGGCGAGGGAGGTTGAAAGCTGCATGGGTTTCAGGAGTGGATTTCAGAATACCCCTGTATGAGGCTTAGGTGGCTGAAGGCAATGCTGGGGCAAAGGGAGAGGGGGATGCACGAGAAGCCAGGGTCAGGAATGAGTGTTCGGGGGTGGGGGGCAGTGTTTGTAGGGCTGGGGAAGATTATAGGAATAAGGAGGGGTTAGGTCATGAAGGGATTTAAACTAAAGGATGAGATTTTTAAATTTACGGTAATGTTAGACTAGGAGCCAATGTAAGTCAGCAAGAATTGGGTCAATGGGCGAGTGGGACTTGGTGCAGGAAAGGATGTGTGCAGCAGAGTTTAGCATGAGCTGAAGTTTACGAAGGGTGATGGGTGAGATGCCGACCAGAAGAGCATTAGAATAGTTAAATCTGGAGGTGGCAATGGCGTTTATTTTATTGAAAAACCAAAGGTGAAGGACTGATGCCTATCAACAATATTACTATGGTCAGTGCTCCTTTGAACTTCCCTCTTGTTCCCCCTAAAGTGAAAATATGCAGTCTTACATGCTTTTCCTCACTGTGTGGAGTTCAAAACTCAGCAGCCACCTACTCATTCCTTCCCAGGACCTCTAAACTGTGGAAATCCTGACTCCTATCAGTTAGGCCTTCTTCTTTCAAACTACAGACTTTTTAAAGCTTGGCATCATCTGACCACTGCTTTTTGATTTACTTTATCCTCTAGCATAGTGTTTACAACCTTGGCGTGTCCTGCATCATAGGCTTTGTCTTTACCTAGATTTATCAATTCGAAGTTAATTTAAGCATTCAGAATTGAAGTAGATAGACTAAGGCAGCATCTGTGGAGAGAGAAACCGAGTTAACGTTTCAGGTCGATCGAAGGGTCATCGACCTGAAACATTCACCCTTTCTCTCTCGACAGATGCTGCCTGAGCTGCTGAGTATTTCCAGCATTTTCTGTTTTTATTTCAGATTTCCAGCATCTGCAGTATTTTGCTTTTGTAGATGGACTAAGTTCTAGCTTGAAAATTACAGCTATGATTGGAATTATTTTACAGTATTTCAATAAAATATAATGGAAAAACATGGTTTTCCCTTGACCGGAATCTAATGTAATCTTTTTTCAATAGGAAAAGGAGCATCAGAATCTGAGCACAGGGATTTGTCAGCTTCAGGAAGAGGTGAGCTGGAATGGGGAGATGCAGTTGTAGGATAGATCTAGTTGTCTGTATACTAGTGCATCTCCTCTGGTCAGGATGAGTCGGAGGATGTGCTGTTTTATAACAAGAATGGTAGGCCACAAAGCACAATGTATTAATAGGGATGCATCTTTTTATAGTGACTGAATAAATGAAATTGGGGTTAATTTTGATTTTGTGCAAAGTACTGACCCTAATTCCACCATTTCAACGCATTATGTACTGAAATCAGTGGAGGCCAGTTATTCCCTCCCCCCCCCCAACAGTGAGTCACCCCTCACTACTTCTGTGCCTCTATTAAGTAGCCAATTATCAAAATTACTTGAATACTGGGAGCATTTCACCTACCTGTCATTTTGTGTATAGGAATGATGTAAATAACAGAAGGAACTTAACAGCTAATTAAATTAAGAGGGGCCAACGTAAATAAAACAAAATGAGAATTAAAAAAAAATTGAGATCTGTTGTATCTGAGGTTGAAATCTGGTACAATATTAATATATTAAAAAGTAAGATGACGCTTTTCTTGCATCGAATGCAGAATGGGAAAGTAAGAGCTGAGAAAGACTATGCACACTGGAGAAATGAGGAGCTGGTATCAGAGAAGGTGGAGCTGAAGGTATGTCACTACAATGCTGGAAAAAGTGCAAAAAATACTTTTTGCCAGTTTCTTAGATTAACTTTGATCATGTTTTGTTTTGTTGCCAGTAAGTCATTGCAATGTAGTGCCATTTCACTTCAAGATTCTGCTGCTCCGCCAGTGATCCTTGCTAGAAAGCATGAATGTCAGGTGAAGACAGGATTGTGCTTGGCTGTGATGCCCTGCATGGTCTAATTGGGAAGATGTCAGAGCAAAGCCCGATCCTGTTACGACCTGATGGCCACATGTGTGCACTTCCAACAATGGTTGCTGAGTAGCAATCAGGAGTGGGAACCCTCTTCAACTTGTTTTTTCCATCCTCCCTAGACAGGATGCTGAGGCTGCTCTGGCTGAGGCCAGCTAACTCAGGAGGCTGAGGATAGAAACTAGGACCTTATTGTCTGTGTGGAGTGGTTATAATTAATCACAGACTGTCCCTTTCATTAAGACTACTGTTTTAGGATCTCACAATATCAAATGCTTTATTTTCTGACTCCCAAAGCTAAAAATATACTATTGTTCTTTATTCTTTACAGGTATGCGAGTTGAATTTCTCTGAGGGTTCTCCCGATTATCCACCATAGCTTCGGCAGAAGAACCGTGGAAACCCTGGAGAAATGGTACCAGCACCGTTTCTCAGAGTTTTGCTGGATCACCCGCTGAATTCGTGGTAGATGATCAGGAAAACGCCCGTGTAAACTCAACCCCCCATAGTATTCAATTCCTTGCCACAAGATGCTGCTAGACAGTCTAGTACAAGTATCTAAAATGTTACTATCTTGCTTTTTAGAACCAGATATACGAAGCCAAAAGACTCATTTCTGTTAAGGATATCTTACTAACAGAGGTGGGTATAACAATGACATGGGTTTGTTTCACACTAATGTACATTCTCATGGGCTGCTAATTATATCAGGTTTCCTAAAGTAGATATTGACTAAGCTTCTTAATAATGGAAAATAGATTACAAAAAAATCAATTTGTGCCCACCTGTTTTGCACCCGTAAGATGGACGATGGACATGGAATTTCGTGTTGTGATCTGCTGTGCCTGCTCTGGAATTCCACCAGATGCTATACTGGATTTTTTTTATTCGTTTCTGGATGTGGGCATCGCTGGCAAGGCCAGCATTTATTGCTCATTCCTAATTGCCCTTGAGAAGGTGGTGGTGAGCCGCCTTCTTGGACCGCTACAGTCTGTGTGGTGAAGGTACTCCCAGTGCTGTTAGGGAGGGAGTTCCAGGATTTTGACCCAGTGACGAAGGAACGGTGATATATTTCCAAGTCAGGATGGTGTGTGACTTGGAGGGGAACTTGGAGGTGGTGGTGTTCTCAAGCGCCTGCTGCCCTTGTCCTTCTAGGTGGTAGAGGTCACGGGTTTGGGAGGTGCTGTCAAAAAGCCTTGGCGAGTTGCTGCAGTGCATCTTGTAGATGGTACACACTGCAGCCATGGTGCGCCGATGGTGGAGGGAGTGAATGTTTAAGGTGGTGGATGAGGTGCCAATCAAGCGGGCTGCTTTGTCCTGGATGGTGTTGATTGGGTGCCTTTCAGTTGTCCAGGGCACCCGCCTGCATGAGACGTTAGTTTCCTTAGATATGTAAATTGGCATCCTACGCTAAATGTAGGACCTTGAATGAGAAATCCAGGTATAAATGGGTAGAGCTTGTGTCGCACATGCTCCACCTAGTTATACTAGGTCTTAAGCGGCCTAACCATTGGTCTTTAAGGGAACTGCTGGAGGCCACTCAAAAAAAAAAAAAAAGACCCTGGAAATGTTCAGTTTTTATTTTTATGGGCCCAGCAAGCGTGCAAAAAACTCCATCGCGGACCTGATTGGAGTGAGGCACCGGAGGTAAAGTAAATAAAAGCAGCAGCGAGGCTCGAGAGGCCCCATCGTGGACCTGATTGGAGCGAGGCACCGGAGGTAAAGTAAATAAAAGCGGCAGTGAGGCTCGAGAGGCCCCATCGCGGACCTGATTGGAGCGAGGCACCGGAGGTAAAGTAAATAAAAGCGGCAGCGAGGCTCGAGAGGCACCGGAGGTAAAGTAAATAAAAGCAGCAGCGAGGCTCGAGAGGCCCCATCGCGGACCTGATTGGAGCGAGGCACCGGAGGTAAAGTAAATAAAAGCGGCAGCGAGGCTCGAGAGGCCCCATCGCGGACCTGATTGGAGCGAGCCACCGGAGGTAAAGTAAATAAAAGCGGCAGTGAGGCTCGAGAGGCCCCATCGCGGACCTGATTGGAGCGAGCCACCGGAGGTAAAGTAAATAAAAGCGGCAGCGAGGCTCAAGAGGCGTACCAGTCTCCGAGCTCAGAGGGAGAGAAGTAAAAAGTAATCAAGGTGTGACGTCACCAGGAAGCAGGTAAGTGATTGGTTGGTGAGTATTTCTCTCTTTTTAAACTTTAACTCTGTGGTTTATAGTTTTTAAGGTCTCTGTGGTGTAGTGGGGACTGTTGGTAAACCAGGCCCCTTAAGTATATAATTTAACTGTAGTGTAATTGGTGTGATTGATTTGATTTAATTTAATTTCAATTAATTAAAGGGTAAGTCATGGCAGGAGAGCTCGGCCTCGTGGCATGCTCCTCCTGCGCTATGTGGGAACTCAGGGACACTTCCTGTGTCCCTGACAACCATGTGTGCAGGAAGTGTGTCCAGCTGCAGCTACTGGCAGACTGCATTGCAGCGCTGGAGCTGCGATTGGATTCATACTGGACCATTCGCGATGCTGGGGAATTCGTGGATAACACGTTTGAGCAGTTGGTCACACCGCAGGCAAAGGTTGGACAGGCAGAAAGGGAAGGGGGTGACCAACAGACAGAGTAGTAGGCACAGGCAGGTAGTGCAGGGGTCCCCTGTGGACATCCCCCTCTCAAACAGATAAACCGCTTTGGATACTGATGGGGGGGGGATGGCTTATCAGAGGAAGGCAGCAGCAGCCAACTTCCTGGCACCAGGGGTGGCTCTGCTGCACAGGACGGGAGAACTATAGTAATAGGGGATTCTATTGTAAGGGGAATAGATAGGCGTTTCTGCGGCCGCAAACGAGACTCCAGGATGGTGTGTTGCCTCCTTGGTGCAAGGGTCAAGGATGTCTCAGAGCGGCTGCAGAACATTTTGGAAGGGGAGGGTGAACAGCCAGTTGTCGTGGTGCATATAGGCACCAAAGATATAGGTAAAAAACGGGATGAGGTCCTAACAGCGGAATATAGGGAGTTAGGAGGTAAATTAAAAAATAGGACCTCAAAGGTAGTAATCTCAGGATTGCGACCAGTGCCACATGCTAGTCAGAGTAGAAATAGAAGGATATTTCAGATGAATACGTGGCTAGAGGAATGGTGCAGGGGGGAGGGATTCAAGTTCCTGGGACATTGGAACTGGTTACATAGATACATAGATACATAGAAGATAGGAGCAGGAGTAGGCCATTCGGCCCTTCGTGCCTGCTCCGCCATTTAATGAGATCATGGCTGATCCTTTAATTCAGTATCCCGTCCCCGCCTTCTCTCCGTAACCCTTAACCCCTTTTGCCCGTAGAAATATATCTAATTCCCTCTTAAATATATTTAATGAGCTGGCATACACTGCCCTCTGTGGCAATGAGTTCCACAGGTTCACCACTCTCTGAGTGAAGAAATTCCCCCTCATCTCTGTCCTAAATGGTTTAGCCCTTATCCTTAAATTATGTCCTCTAGTTCTGTTCTCACCCGCCAAGGGAAACATTCCTTCTGCATCCAGTCTGTCTAGACCTGTCAGAATTTTATACACTTCTATGAGGTCCCCTCTCAATCTTCTAAACTCCAGTGTGTACATCCCTAAACTACATAGTCTCTCCTCATAGGTCATTCCCGCCATTCCTGGTATCAGCCTGGTGAATCGCCGCTGCACCCCCTCCATGGCAAGAACATCCTTCCTCAGATGAGGCGACCAAAACTGTACACAGTACTCGAGGTGTGGTCTCACCAGTGCCCTGTACAGCTGCAGCAAGGTATCCCTGTTCCTGTATTCTAACCCTTTTGCTATGAAGGCCAGCATACCGTTTGCCTTCTTGACCGCCTGTTGCACCTGCATGCTCGCCTTCAGTGACTGGTGTACAAGAACACCCAGGTCTCTCTGTACTTCCCCCTCTCCCAATCTATTGCCATTTAAATAATAATTTGCCCTCCCGTTCCTGCACCCAAGGTGGATAACTTCGCACTTGTCCACATTATAGTGCATCTGCCATTTATCCGCCCAATCGCCCAGTCTGTCCAAATCGCTCTGGAGCTTCCTGGTCTCTTCCTCTGAGCCCACCCCCCCTCCTAGTTTAGTGTCGTCTGCAAATTTGGAAATGCTGCATCCGACTCCCTGATCCAGGTCATTAATGTAAATTGTGAACAGCTGGGGGCCCAGGACAGATCCCTGTGGTACCCCACTTGTTACTGCCTGCCATTCAGAAAATGAGCCGTTTATTCCAACTCTCTGTTTTCTATCTGACAGCCAGTTCCCTATCCACGCCAAAACTTTCCCCTTTATCCCATGAGCCTCAATTTTCCATGCTAATCTTTTATGTGGGACCTTATCGAAGGCCTTTTGGAAGTCCAGGTACACCACATCTACTGGCTCTCCCCCATCTATTCTACCAGTTACTCCCTCAAAAAATTCCAATAGATTAGTCAAGCACGATTTACCCTTTGTAAATCCATGTTGACTCTGTCCTATCCTGTCCCCATTTGCTAAGTGCTCCGCTATTTCATCCTTAATGATGGACTCCAGCATTTTGCCCACAACTGATGTAAGGCTTACAGGTCTGTAATTACCTGCTTTTTCCCTACCCCCCTTTTTGAATAGTTCTGGGGGAGGTGGGACCAGTTCAAACTGGATGGTTTGCACCTGGGCTGGGCTGGAACCGATGTCCTAGGGGGAGTGTTTGCTAGTGCTCTGGGGGAGGGTTTAAACTAAAATGGCAGGGGGTTGGGAACCTGAGCAGGGAGACAGAGGAAAGGGAAACAAGGATAAAAGCAAAAGATAGGAAGGAGAAAAACAAAAGTGGAAGTCAGAGAAATCAATAAAAAGACCAGTCCTAGTGCGAGCAAGCACTGAGTGCGAGTCAGCAGAGAGTGCTGTGAGTTTGGGTAAGTGTGAGAGTTCTTTAATTGTTATTTCTCTTTAAATCATTCTTGATAAGATTACTTAAGCAGTTTAAGTAAAGGGGAAAAGTTAAATATTTGGGATTCTGTTGGTTTAAGAAGAGTAAAACAAGGTTACACTGCAGTAGGAGTAAATTGGCACAGCAGGCAGTGGAAACCAGTTTTCTAACCAATCAGCAGGGGTGACTCATTTGGCTGTAAACAAACAAACAGTATAAAAAGACCAGTCCTAGTGCGAGTCAGCAGAAAGTGCTGTGAGTCTGGGTAAGTGTGAGTTAGGGTAAGTGGGGTGTTAGGTGCTCTTTTCAAACTTTAACTCTGTGGGTTGTAGTTAATAAGGCCTTTCTGGTGCAGAGTGACTGTTGGTAAACCATTTAACTGGTGTAATTAGAGGGATTGATTTAATTTAAATCCAATTAATTAAAGGGGATACTAGCATCTAAAATCGGGCAGAGGGTGTCCATAACTAACAATAAAAAATTTAATTAATTACATAGAATGGAGCAGGTGATGTGTTACTGTTGCGAGATGTGGGAGCCGGTGGACCCCATTGAGGCTCACGGTGATTACGTCTGTGACAAGTGTCTGCTGCTACAGGAACTCCAGCTCCGTGTTGATGAGCTGGAGTCTGAGCTTCAGACACTGCGACACATCAGGGAGGGGGAGAAGTACCTGGACTCTGTGTATCAGGAGGTGGTCACACCTATGAAGTTAATTAATTCAGATGTAGCCCATGGTCAGGGACAGGACGGTGTGACTACGAGTGAGGCAGGTACGGGGATCCAGGAGGTAGAGCTGGAGGAGCCGCAGCCCTTGCTCTTGTCCAACAGGTTTGAGGTTCTTATTCCCTGTGGGGACAGGAGCAGGGACTGCAGGGAGGATAAGCAACCTGGCCACAGCACCGTGGAACGGGGGGTCATTCAAGAGGGGGGAGTAAATAGAAATGTTGTAGTGGTAGAGGATAGTATTATTAGGGGGATAGATAGAGTTCTCTGCAGCCGAGAGTGAGAGTCCCGAAGGCTGTGTTGCCTACCCGGTGCCAGGGCTAAGGACATCTCTGGGATGGAAAGAAACTTGCAGTGGGAGGGGGTGGATCCAGTTGTCGTGGTCCATGTTGGTACAAACGACGTAGATAGGACTAGGAAGCCGGTTCTGTTAAAGGAGTATGAGCAGCTAGGGGTCAAATTAAAAAACAGAACCTCAAGGGTAATAATCTCTGGATTATTACCTGAGCCACGAGCGAATTTGGCTAGGACAAATAAAATTAGAGAGTTAAATGCGTGGCTCAAAGACTGGTGTGGGAGAAATGGGTTTTGCTTCCTGGGACACTGGCACCAGTACTGGGGCAGGAGGGAGCTGTTCCGTTGGGACGGGCTTCACTTGGCCAGTGCTGGGACTAGAGTCCTGGCGGATCATATAACTAGGGCTGTAGAGAGGGCTTTAAACTAACTAGTCGGGGGGAGGTTCCTAGAGAGCAAATAATAAAAATGACAACAGAGAAGGTCATAGACTTAGGTAGCAGAGGGGAAATTAAAAACCAGAGCGTGTCAGGAAGGGGCAGAAGGTATGGAGTAAAAGGTAAAGTAATAAAAAGGGCAAAAGCAGGAACTAAGTGTCACAAAACATATTTGAAAGTTCTCTATCTGAATGCACGTAGCATTCGTAACAAAATAGACGAGTTAATGGCACAAATAACTACATATGGGTATGATCTTGTGGCCATTACAGAAACATGGCTGCAGGGTGACAATGCCTGGGAATTAAACATACCAGGTTATTTAACGATCAGGAAGGAAGGGGAGGTGGGGTGGCTATGTTAATAAAGGAAGGAATCACTAATACAGAGAAATGATATTGGGTCAAAAGATCAGGATAATGAAACAGTTTGGGTGGAGATAAGGAATAATAAGGGGAAAAAAACACTCGTGGGCGTAGTCTATAGGCCTCCGAACAGTTGCAACTCTGTTGGACGGAGTATCAATCAGGAAATAGTTGAGGCTTGTAATAAGGGAGCATCTATAATTATGGGGGATTTTAACTATCATATTAATTGGACAAATCAAATTGGGCAGGGCTGCCTTGAGGATGAGTTCATTGAGTGTATTAGGGATGGGTTTCTTGAGCAGTATGTAACTGAAGCGACCAGGGGGCAAGCAACCTTAGATCTGGTCCTGTGTAACGAGACAGGATTAATTAAAAATGTCCTAATAAAGGACCCCCTTGGAATGAGTGACCATAACATGGTTGAATTCCATATTCAATTAGAGGATGAGAAGGTTGGATCTCAAACAAGCGTGCTAAGCTTGAATAAAGGAGACTATGAAGGTATGAGAGTGGAATTGAGTAGAGTGGATTGGGAAAATAGATTAAAGGGTAAGACGATACATGATCAGTGGTGTACATTTAAGGAGTTATTTTACAACTTCCAAAAAATATATATTCGACTGAGAAGAAAAGGGTGTAAAAGAAAAGACAGCCATCCGTGGCTAAGTAAAGAAATTAAGGATAGTATTCGACTAAAAACAAGGGCATATAAGGTAGCCAAATCTAGTGGGAGGATAGAGGATTGGGAAAACTTTAAAAGACAGCAAAAAATAACAGAAAGATTGATTAAGAAAGGGAAGATAGATTATGAAAGTAAATTAGCAAAAAATATAAAAACAGATAGTAAGAGTTTTTATAGTTATATAAAAAGAAAAAGGGTGGCTAAAGTAAATGTTGGTCCCTTAGAGGATGAGACCGGGAAATTAATGGTGGGGAATATGGAGATGGCAAAAACACTGAATGAATATTTTGTATCAGTCTTTACAGTAGAGGACACTAAGAATATCCCAACACTGGACAAACAGGGGGCTATAGGGGGGGAGGAGCTAAACACGATCAAAATCACTAAGGAAGTGGTACTCGGTAAAATAATGGGACTCAAGGCGGATAAATCACCTGGACCTGATGGCTTACATCCTAGGGTCTTGAGGGAAGTGGCGGTAGGGATTGTGGATGCATTGGTAATAATTTACCAAAACTCCCTGGACTCAGCAAAGGTCCCGGCAGACTGGAAAACTGCTAATGTAACACCCTTATTTAAAAAGGGTAGTAGACAGAAGGCTGGAAACTATAGACAGGTTAGCCTAACATCTGTGGTAGGTAAAATGTTGGAGTCCATTATTAAGGAGACAGTAACAGGACATTTGGATAATCATAATTTAATAGGACAAAGTCAGCATGGTTTTATGAAGGAGAAGTAATGTTTGACAAATTTGCTGGAGTTCTTTGAGGAAGTAACATATAGGGTGGATAAAGGGGAACCAGTGGACGTAGTGTATTTAGACTTCCAAAAGGCATTTGACAAGGTGCCACACAAAAGATTTGTTGCTTAAGATAAAAAATCACGGGATTGGGGGTAATATTCTGGCATGGATAGAGGATTGGCTATCTAACAGAAGGCAGAGAGTTGGGATAAATGGTTCATTCTCAGACTGGCAATCAGTAACTAGTGGTGTTCCGCAGGGGTCAGTGCTGGGTCCCCAACTCTTTACAATCTATATTAACGATTTGGAGGAGGGGACCGAGTGTAACATAACAAAGTTTGCAGATGATACTAAGAAGGGAGGGAAAGTAGTGAGTGAGGAGGACATAAAAAACCTGCAAGGGGACATAGACAGGCTAAGTAAGTGGGCAGAGATTTGGCAGATGGAATACAATACTGGAAAGTGTGAGGTTATGCACTTTGGCAGGAAAAATCGTAGAGCAAGTTATTATCTTAATGGCAAGAAACTGGAAAGTACTGAACTACAAAGGGATCTGGGGGTCCTGGTGCACGAAACTCAAAAGGTTAGTATGCAGGTGCAGCAAGTGATTAAGAAGGCCAATGGAATGTTGGCTTTCATTGCTAGGGGGATAGAATATAAAAACAGGGAGGTATTGTTGCAGTTGTACAAGGTATTGGTGAGACCGCACCTGGAATACTGCATACAGTTTTGGTGTCAATACTTAAGAAAAGACATACTTGCTCTCGAGTCAGTATAAAGAAGGTTCACTCGGTTAATCCTGGGGATGAGGGGATGGACATATGAGGAGAGGTTGAGTAGGTTGGGACTCTACTCATTGGAGTTCAGAAGAATGAGAGGCGATCTTATTGAAACACGGTGGCATAGTGGTTAGCACTGTTGCCTCACAGCGTCAGGGACCCGGGTTCGAATCCGGCCTCGGGTGACTGTCTGTGTGGAGTTTGCACATTCTCCCCGTGTTTGCGTGGGTTTCCTCCGGGTGCTCCGGTTTCCTCCCACAGTCCAAAGATGTGCGGGTTAGGTTATTTGGCTATGATAAATTGACCCTTAGTGTTAGGGGGATTAAATACATGAGGTTACGGGGATAGGGTGGGATATGTGTTGGTGTAGGGGTTATGGGGATCGGGTGGGATATGTGTCGGTGCAGGCTCGATGGGCCGAAATGGCCTCTATCTGCACTGTGGGGTTTCTGTGTGATTCTGTAATTGTAAAGGGGTTGGATCGGGTGGATGCGGGGAGGATGTTCCCGATGATGGGTGAAACTAGAACTAGGGGGCATAGTCTTAGAATAAGGGGCTGCTCTTTCAAAACTGAGATGAGGAGGAACTACTTCACTCAGAGGGTGGTAGGTCCATGGAATATGCTGCCCCAAAAAGGTGTAGAAGCTACATCATTACATAAATTTAAAACAGAAATAGACAGTTTACTCGTAGTAAAGGGAATTAAGGGTTCCGGGGAGCGGGCAGGAATTTGGACATGAGTCTGGGTTCGGATCGGACATGGCCCTGTGGGTAGCGGAGCGGGCCCTGGGGCCGTGTAGCCTGATCCTGCTCCTATTTCGTGTGTCTAATTCTGTTAGATTCAGGAGATGGTTCTGTGATAGTAGATTGGCGGTTAGGATCAGATCAGCCATGATCTTATTGAATGGCGGAGCAGGCTCGAGGGGTCGATTGGCCTACTCCTGCTCCTATTTCTTATGTCCTTATGTTTAAATTAAACATGGCCACGGTAAATAATTCTAATAGGTCTAAGAGCGTTAAAAAAAACAAGCCTGAAGGCTTTGTGTCTTAATGCGAGGAGCATTCGTAATAAGGTGGCTGAATTGGCTGCACAAATAGAGGTAAACGAATATGATTTGGTTGGGATTACGGAAACGTGGCTCAAGGATGGCCAAGGCTGGGAACTCAACATCCAGGGGTATTCGATATTCAGGAAAGATAGGCAAAAAGGAAAGGGATGTGGGGTAGCATTACTGGTTAACGAAGGGATTAACACAATTGTAAGGAAGGATATTAGCTCTGATGATGTGGAATCTGTATGGGTAGAATTGAGAAATACTAAGGGGCAGAAAACGTTAGTGGGAGTGGTGTACAGACCTCCAAACAGTAAGGTGGAGGTTGGGGATGGCATTAAAAGGGAAATTAAAGAAGCTTGCAATAAGGGCACAGCAGTCATCATGGGTGACTTTAATCTACGTATAGATTGGGCTAACCAAATTAGTAACAATAATGTGGAGGAGGAATTCCTGGAGTGTTTACGGGATGGTTTCCTGGACCAATATGTCGAGGAACCAACCAGAGATCAGGCCATCTTAGACTGGGTATTATGTAACGAGAAAGGATTAATTAGCAATCTTGTTGTACGAGGCCCCTTGGGTCGGAGCGATCATAATATGATCGAATTCTTCATTAAGATTGAGAATGAACTAGTTGACTCAGAGACTAGGGTCCTAAATTTAAATAAAGGAAACCACGATGGTCTGAGGCGCGAGTTGGGTAGGATTGATTGGGGAATGTCACTCATAGGGTTGACGGTGGATAGGCAATGGCAAACATTCAAAGACCGAATGGATGAACTACAGAATTTTTTCATCCCAGTTTGGCATAAAAATAAAACAAAAAAGGTGACTCAACTGTGGCTAACAAGGGAAATTAGGGATAGCATAAGATCCAAGGAGAGGACATATAAATTGGCCAGAAAAAGCAATAATCCTGATGATTGGGAGCAGTTTAGGATTCAACGAAGGAGGGCAAAGGGATTTATTAAGAAGGGGAAAATAGAATAAGAGAGTAAGCTTGCAGGGAACATAAAAACTAACTGTAAAAGCTTTTACAGATATGTGAAGAGAAAAAGATTGGTGAAGTCAAGCGTAGGTCCCTTGCAGTCAGAATCAGGGGAATTTATAATGGGAACAAAGAAATGGCAGACCAACTAAATACATATTTTGGTTCTGTCTTCACAAAGGAGGACACAAATAACCTCCCAGAGATGCCGGGGAACATAGGGTCTGATGAAAGGGTGGAACTGAAAGAAATCAGTATTTGTAGGGAAATGGTGTTAGGAAAATTGATGGGACTGAAGGCCGATAAATTCCCAGGACCTGATAATCTACATCCTAGGGTACTTAAGGAAGTGGCCCTAGAAATAGTAGATGCATTGCTGGTCATCTTCCAGAACTCGATAGACTCTGGAACAGTACCCATGGATTGGAGGGTAGCTAATGTTACCCCACTATTCAGAAAAGGTGGTAGAGAAAAAGCAGGGAATTATAGACCGGTAAGCCTGACATCGGTAGTGGGGAAAATGCTAGAGTCCATTATAAAAGATGTAATAGCAGAGCACTTGGAAAGCAGTGACAGGATCGGACAAAGTCAACATGGATTTACAAAAGGTAAATCGTGCTTGACTAATCTACTGGAATTTTTTGAGGATGTAACTGGTAAAATAGATAAGGGAGAACCAGTGGATGTGGTGTATTTGGACTTTCAGAAGGCTTTAGATAAGGTCCCGCATAAGAGATTAGCGTGCAAAATTAAGGCACATGGGATTGGGGGCAAGGTATTGACTTGGATAGAGAACTGGTTGGCGGATAGAAAGCAAAGAGTTGGAATAAACGGGTCGTTTTCCGAGTGGCAGGCAGTGACTAGTGGGGTACCGCAAGGATCGGTCCTAGGACCCCAGCTGTTCACAATATATATTAATGATCTGGAGGAGGGAATTGGATGTAATATTTCCAAATTTGCAGACGACACAAAGCTGGGCGGGAGGGTAAGCTGTGAGGAGGATGCCGTGAAACTCCAGTACGATTTGGACAGGTTGGGTGATTGGGCAGAAACATGGCAAATGCACTATAATGTGGATAAATGTGAGGTTATCCACTTTGGTGGCAAAAACAGGAAGGCAGATTATTATTTGAATGGCAATAGATCGGGAGAAGGGGAAGTGCAAAGAGACCTGGGTGTTCTTGTGCACCAGTCGCTGAAGGTAAGCATGCAGGTGCAGCAGGCGGTTAAGAAGGCAAATGGTATGTTGGCCTTCGTAGCAAGAGTGTTCGAGTACAGGAACAAGGATGTCTTGCTGCAGTTGTAGAGGGCCTTGGTGAGACCGCACCTTGAGTATTGTGTGCAGTTTTGGTCGCCTTATCTGAGGAAGGACGTTCTTGCCATGGAAGGCGTGCAGCGAAGATTCACCAGGCTGATACCTGGGATGGCAGGAATGACGTATGAAGAGAGATTGTGTCGATTGGGCTTATACTCACTGGAGTTTAGAAGATTGAGAGCGATCTCATCGAAACCTATAAAATTCTCTCAGGCCTGGAGAGACTAGATGCAGGAAGGATGTTTCCGATGGCCGGGGAGTCCAGAACCAGGGGTCATAGTCTAAGGATAAGGGGTAAGCCATTTAGGACTGAGATGAGGAGGAATTTCTTCACCCAGAGAGTGGTGAACCTGTGGAATTCTCTACCACAGAAGGCAGTAGAGGCCAGTTCATTAAATATATTGAAGAAGGAGTTGGATATATTTCTTAAGGCTAAAGGGATCAAGGGATATGGGGAGAAGGCAGGAACAGGGTACTGAATTTGGATGATCAGCCATGATCTCATTGAATGGCGGAGCAGGCTCGAGGGGCCAAATGGCCTACTCCTGCTCCTATCTTCTGTTTCCAGCCTGCCACCAGTGCATTCGATGCCTCTCCGGAATCGCCACTCTCCACCCAGCAAGACCTGACCTTTATGTGAGAGCTAGCCAATTTCCCACACTACTTAACCGGTGAGCTGGGGTGCCTATAGCTTGCTAGAGGCATTTAAATGAGGCCCAAAGCCTAATTTGGGTGGAATCTCAGGCCGGCATGGACAGGCATGCAGAGCAGTTGCTCCGCTGACTTCGACATGTTTTGGATGCAAGTTGAATTTCTCCCTCAAAATAAATTACTAATGGGGAAAGGGAGTAGAAATGTAGAGGAATCTGTAAAACTGAATATTGGATCCAATGATAGGATTCAATAGCTGTAGTATTAGTACCAAAGTTATGATTCAAACATGTCATATCTCAGCAAATCAGTGGTAAGACTGTTAAATACATCTGTCAGAGGGTTCCAGGAATATTTATCAGACAAAAAGCATGAAAGAATGTTAAGATGATACTGTATTAAATAGATAAGAGCAGGAATGGAGAACAATGTAGGGATCTGTAGGTTAAAGAATAGAATCAAAGATTTATTCATGGGACTTGAATTGAGTTTGGGCAGATTTCAGAGGTTTTGAAGTGTTTTAATGTGGCAATGATCTGATACAGGTTCCTTGACATCCAAAGCATTGGGTTTCTGAGGCTGCTGTGTATTATTATTTTACAGAAAATAAACCAGTCAGAGGAATTGAAATCAACTGTAGATGAATACAGTAACATTATTAAGGTAAAAATAACCCAAGACACAAAGCAACAATCAGCACTTTAAAAAACTGAAATGAAAATGTTTATTTTACAGCAGGACCAATATTTGCTGTTAAAACGTTTTGAGACATGTTCAGATGTCTAAATCAGACCTGTGAATGTCCAAAACCACACTTTTGATCATTATCTAAAAGAAAAACAGAAAATGTTAGAAATACACAGCAGATCCAACGGGATCGGGAAGAGAAAATACATTTTTGGTAGAGATTCTTCATCCGAGTGTTAGATTTCATCCCAATGGATTTAAATGGACCTATTTTAAGTTTGGAAACTTGTTTGGTGTTCATTCCAAGTAGAAAACTATTTTTAACTTATATTGCTTTTTTAAATTAGCAGATCTCCTCAGATTCCATTGCAGCACAAGCAGAAACCACCCAATGTCTGAGTGCTGCAATGGAAGCTCAGATTGAAGTCATGGAAGCTCAGCTTGCTGCCATGCAAGCACAGATTGCTGCTATCATGGCTGTGGTTAAGAAGTGTTGAAAGGGGCATGCAGTGTGTCACAGCAGTCCAGCAATCTCCTCCAGCAGATTACTAGGATTGCTGAGGCACCACCCCAGGGGAGTGGCAGTGGCTCTGTGGAGGATGACTGCATTCGCCTTCCCACCACTGCTGCTTCGCCGGTGCCCTTGCTGTTGCCTGTCAGCCAGCCATCCCAGACTGCTGCCACCCATGCTGAGGTGGTGCAGTCCGAAGCTGAGCCTATTAGGCCCAGAGCTGCTCGAGGTCGTCCTGCAAGGCCATCTGCAGTATCCCCCACTGAAAGTCAGCAGCCTTCCACCAGCCATGCTGCAGTCACTGGGGTAGCATTGCATAGGAGCACGAGAATAGGCAAAGGCACACGGAAGACAGGCACTAAGGGAATGCACAAGGCTGATTTGTTTATATACCTTATTTCGGTGGGCTGGTGGATACCTTGCATCAGTCATTTGTTTAATCACTTTTACCCATTCAATTGTCCAATTACAGAGGAATAGGTACCTACGGCAGACCCCTCCCAGACTCGTGAGGTAATTCCTCTGCTTATCTCCTGTTTGGACATCTTGCACTTTCTCCTAGACAGTTTGTTTATCATAAGGCTCCTTACTCGACCTGTTATCAGGCCTAGCTATGCCTACATGAAGACCTGTCTCTGCGTTATGCCCTTGTAAACAACCTCAGCTCTTTGTGCAACTCCTTATCTGACATGATTGGAATTCTTCTGTATCATCAGCTTATACTGGCTGCTGAGCTAGGCAAACCCATTTCTTTTATAAAACCATTATTTCTTTTACAATTCACAATTTCTTCCAATTCATGATTTCTTACAACGGTCACCTTTACAGTCACTGTCAATGCTGTCCTCGCCCTGGACTGAGGCTGCAGGTCTGCCTTCCTGCTGCTGAATCCACGTACAGCGGTGGCAGGTTAAGAGAGTGTGTTAGCTCCAGCTTTGAGGGCATGCTGATTGAAGTCATGATCTGCGTACTCTGTATACTTCCAGCACAAACTCCCAGCACCCGCGCTAACGCTCTCCCCACCAGTAGTGTGCACATGTTGCTTGGACGCCATTTTTGACCCAAAACAGCACCCATTGCACCCAATCAACGGACAGTACGCAACCAAATTTTTAGCCCATAGAGTTTTAAACTTTCCTAAGTTTCTTTTGCCAGTTTCCTTCCTATCAATTTTCTCCTCTCCTAAAAGTGCTAAATAAACATAAGAACATAAGACGTAGGAGCAGGAGTAGGTCATTTGGCCCCTCGAGCCTGCTCCGCCATTCAGTAAGATCATGGCTGATCTGATCTTGGTCTCAACTCCACTTCCCTGCCCGCTCCCCATAACCCTTGACTCCCTTATGTAATGATATCAGCAAATAGTGATGGTATTTGCCTGTTTGATTATGATGCCTTACCAGCATAGTTGCCTGATTGATTACTTATGCCTGACCAGCAGAGGGCATGTGACAGAGACAAGCAGATTAGTTTTAGTTTCGTTTTAGATGGATTTCTAGCATGGTGTCTCCTGTAAGGCTGTTAACCAGAGTTGAACAAACTTTAGATTAAAAGACATTCTCTTTCATAAATGTCTCGTCATTGAACCCACATAAGAAATCAATACATGGTGTCAGAAGTGATTGTAAGAGATGAAGAGGAAAAATCTGAAGTTAAATCAGCTCTCCACATATTAGCAAGCCAAAAGAGAACATCGTTACTTACCATTGGAGAATAGCTAACGAAGTGAAAAAATGGAAGGTTTACACCCACCGGCGAAGCTTCAGTTGACAGGTAATGTGGCTGAAAATTGGAGTAGGTTCAAACAACGTTTGGAGTTGTATTTATCAGCAATCGGAGCTGAGGAGAAAAGTGATAGAATGAAAGCGTCACTGTTCTTACATGTCGTGGGTGATGAAGCGCTGGAGGTGTATAATAACTTCACATTCGCTGTTGATGGAGACAAAATGAAGCTAGATAAAATAATGGAACAGTTTGAGGCCTACTGCATACCTTAACGTGACGTTTGAGAGGCACAGATTTTTCACATGCGTACAGAAAACGGGTGAGACTATTGATAAGTATGTGACTGAACTGAGAAACCGAAGCAAAACATGTGAATTTGGGGGACTGACAGACTCGCTGATAAAAGACAGACTGGTGTGTGGTATTCCAGATAATGGTCTAAGGGAAAGACTGCTAAGAGAGCAAGATCTAGACCTGGGAAAAGCCATAGCACTGTGTAGGGCTACAGAGACTGTGAAGTCGCAGGCAAAGGAGCTGTTCAGTGACAGTAGCTGCAACGTGGATGCAGTGAGTAAGAACGGACACAAACCGTTTAACAAAAAGAGCGCCAATGTGAAAAAAGAGGCGTGGCCAGCGAACAAAAATGAAAGGGGCAATCGAAAGTCATGTGGTCGATGCGGTACACAGCATCCACCAAAAAAGTGTCCAGCATATGGTAAAAAATGCAATAGTTGCAACAAAAACAACCATTATGCCTGTTGCTGTAAGAACCAAGCGCAACAAAGCAAGGTCCATGCAGTAGATGAAAGCGAGATAGAGGAGTTCAATGTAGATGTTGTGTCTGAAAACAAAGAAGAAAAAAGAGACTGGATGTTGACACTAAAAGTGAATGACATACATATTCCATTTAAATTGGATACTGGAGCACAAGTTAATGTGATATCAGAGACTGATTTTAAGAAAATTAGACCCAGACCAAAGATACATGGAATAAAAGTGAAAGTGACAGGATACTCAGGTACTGGTATACCAGTGAAAGGAAGATGCATTGACAAAGTAACACACAAGGACAGAGAGCACACACTAGCATTAATCGTGGTGCCAAAGGATGTGCAAGCCATGCTAGGTTTAAAAGCCTGTGAGAGACTGAACCTGGTAAAGAGAGTCCTCGTTGTGGAAAGCGAAGGAGAGACAGACTATGATGAACTTATGAAAGAGTACAACGACCTATTTAAGGGTCTAGGCTGCCTTCCAGGAGAACACACGATCAGAGTAGATAAAAGTATGCCAACGGTCATACATCCATGCAGAAAAGTTCCGTTTGCTCTTCAAAAGCAACTGAAGGCAGAGTTGGACAGGATGGAAAGCCTGAACGTGATTCAGAAGATAGATGAGCCAACTGAGTGGGTGAGTTCCCTCGTCGTAGTGGACAAAAAGAATGGAAAGCTCAGAATTTGCCTGGATCCAAGAGATCTAAACAGAGCAATAAAGAGAGAGCACTTCAAGCTACCTACACGTGAGGAAATCATGTCACAGTTTGCAAATGCAAAGTA
Organism: Somniosus microcephalus; assembly: GCF_052327205.1. NCBI lineage: Eukaryota > Metazoa > Chordata > Chondrichthyes > Squaliformes > Somniosidae > Somniosus > Somniosus microcephalus. Next base: position 43,933,456 of record NC_141014.1, read on the forward strand.
TTTCAGCAAGTTAGATGCATCATCAGGATTTTGGCAGATGAAATTGGACGAGGCAAGTTCAAGACTGTGCACGTTCAACAGTCCATTTGGCAGATACAGATTCCTAAGGTTACCATTTGGCATTGCCTCAGCTCCTGAAGTGTATCACAAAACAATCCATATGATCTATGAGCACCTGGAGGGAGTTGATACATCAATGGATGACATCATAGTATGGGGAACCACGAGAACTGAGCATGACGAGAGACTGAAAAAAGTGCTGGAAGCAACAAGGAAAACAAACCTGAAGCTGAAAAGAGAGAAATGCCAGCTCGGGGTGACAGAACTGACATTCGTAGGAGATATCCTTAGCAGTGAGGGCATCAGACCAGATCCCAGAAAGGTGTCCGCCATTGAGAATATGCCAAAGCCACAATGCAAAAAGGACGTGCAGAGGTTTAATGGAATGATCAACTGCATGGGTAAATTCATATCCAACCTCTCAGAAAAGATGGCGCCACTGAGAAGACTAACTGAAACGAACATAGAATGGGAATGGAATCATGAGCATGAGAAGTCATGGAGCGATCTAAAGAAACTGCTCACAGAGGAACCAGTTCTGAGGTTTTATGACCCAGCGAGACCCATCAAGATATCATCAGATGCATCACAGAGTGGGCTCGATGCCGTTCTTCTGCAAAAATATGACTACTGGCAACCTATTGCATATGCATCGCGCTCAATGACAGACGCGGAGACGTGATATGCTCAAATAGAAAAGGAGCTGCTCAGCATCACATACACCTGTGAAAGATTTCAGCAGTTTGTGGCAGGACAAGCAATCAGTGTAGAGACTGACCATAAGCCCTTGATTGCATTGTTCCAAAAGCCACTAAATAGCTGTCCGCTTAGAATACAAAGAATGATGATCAGGCTGCAACGCTATACACTGAATGTTGCGTACACACCGGGTAAGCTGATGTATACAGCAGACACGTTGTCCAGAGCTGTTGACCCAAGTGAGCCCGCAAACACCAAAATGGATGAAAAAGTGAACGCCTACGTGGACATGATCACAAGTGCACTGCCCATAGCAGATGCAAAAATGGAGCTCATAAAGACTGAGACAATCAAAGATGAAACAATGAGACGACTGAGGAAAAGCATCTTGGATGGATGGCCCAACATGATGCAAGACTGCTCACCTGACATAGCAGAGTACTGGAACTGCAGGGTGGAACTATCAGAGGTCGAAGACATCATCTACAAAGGAAGTAAAATAGTTATCCCAAAGAGTCTGAGAAATGAGATGCTAAAAAGGATCCATGGAGGACATCTGGGAATCGAAAAGTGTAAGAAAAGAGCACGAGAGGTGATGTACTGGCCACGAATCAACCAAGATGTGACAAATGAGGTGTCAAACTGCACAATATGCCTGAAATATCGAGCAAGCAATCCGGTAGAACCACTAAAGCCACACCCAGCGCCAGACAGACCTTACCAGAAGGTAGGCGCTGACCTATTTGTATGTCAAGGGAAGGACTATCTTGTAGTCACAGACTATTACTCCCTGTATCCAGAGGTTTGTAGACTGTACACCACCACTGCAGATGCTGTGATAAGATGTATGAAAGCCATATTCTCCAGACATGGCGTGGCAAGCGAGGTCTTCACAGACAACGGACCCCAGTTTTACAATGCAAGTTTCCGACACTTTGCCAAAGAGTGGGACTTTGTCCACACAACGTCAAGTCCTCACTTTCTACAGTCCAATGGACTAGTGGAAAAATCGGTCCAGACAGTGAAAAGACTGATGTACAAGGCAAAAGACAGTGGAACTGACTTCTACCAAAGCATGCTTGTATACTGCACAACGCCGCTCGAGTGTGGTAAGTCACCAGCCCAACTCCTTATGGGACGTCGGCTAAGGTCAAACCTACCCATCCCGGAGAACCTCCTGAAAGCAAAAGAGGGGGAGAAAGTGAGGAAGTTCAAAGAACAACAGAAAGAAAAGCAAAAGTACTACTATGACAGAGGAACACAAAACCCACCTGAACTCCACACTGGTGACCAAGTAAGGTTCAAAGACAAAACAAACACATGGACTCAGAAGGGAACTGTCCTGAGTGAAGTTCAACCAAGATCATACACCATTCAGACAGATGAGGGTGCTGTTCTGCGAAGAAATCGTCGGGATCTTCTCAGGGAACCAGCCACAGCAGGTCAAAAGACTGATACTGTTGAACAACCTGATCACACAGCAGGTCAAAAGACTGGTACTGTTGAACAACCTAATCACACAGCTGAGAAATCATCATCGGAGGCAACAACTCAGATTCAAGGACAATCAATCAGAAAATCCTCAAGACACGTGAAGCCTCCTGAGAGACTCATTGAGCAAATTTAAGGACTATTATAGAAGGAAGTAATGTTATCTTATTCTTTCTTCAAGTTCTAGTGTATTTACATATTTCATGTGAACACACAAAGCAAGGTTAAAAAACCTTGATAATGATAATGTAAGTTCATTAAGTGTTACAGTTAAAATGCAGATTAATACAAAGAAAACATGTTGTTAGTTAAAAGTAAAATACTTTTGTTTTAAGAAAGGGAGATGTAATGATATCAGCAAATAGTGATGGTATTTGCCTGTTTGATTATGATGCCTTACCAGCATAGTTGCCTGATTGATTACTTATGCCTGACCAGCAGAGGGCATGTGACAGAGACAAGCAGTTTAGTTTTAGTTTCGTTTTAGATGGATTTCTAGCATGGTGTCTCCTGTAAGGCTGTTAACCAGAGTTGAACAAACTTTAGATTAAAAGACATTCTCCTTCATAAATGTCTCGTCATTGAACCCACATAAGAAATCAATACGCCTTACTATTGAAAAATCTGTCTACACCTTAAATATATTCAATGACCCAGCCTCCACAGCTCTCTGGGGAAGAGAATTCCAAAGATTCACGACCCTCTGAGAGAAGAAATTCCTACTCATTTCTGTTTTAAATAGGTGCCCCCTTATTCTGAAATTATGCCCCCTAGTTCTAGATTCCACCACGAGGGGAAACATCCTCTCTGCATCTACCCTGTCAAGTCCCTTCAGAATCTTATATGTTTCAATAAGATCCCCTCTCATTCTTCTAAACTCCAATGAGTATAGGCCCAACCTGCTCAACCCTTCTTCATAAAACAACCCCTTCATCTCTGGAATCAACCTCGTGAACCTTCTCTGAACTGCCTCCAATGCAAGTATATCCTTCCTTAAATGAGACCAAAACTGTATGCAATACTCCAGGTGTGGTCTCACCAACGCCCTGTACAGTTGTAACAGGACTTCCCTATTTTTGTACTCCATTCCCTTTGCAATAAAGGGCAACATTCCATTTACCTTCCTAATTACTTGCTGTACCTGCATGCAAATTTTTTGTGATTCATGTACAAGGACCCCCAGATCCCTCTGTACCTCAGCATTTTGTAATCTCTCCCCATTTAAATAATAATTAGCTTTTATTATTCCTACCAAAGTGGATAACCTCACATTTTCCCATATTATACTCCATCTGCCAAATTTTTGCCGACTCACTTAGTCTATCTATATTCCTTTGGAGATTCTTTGCGTCCTCTACACAATTTGCTTTCCCACCTATCTTTGTATCATCAGCAAATTTGGCTACATTACACTCGGTACCTTCATCCAAGTCATTAATATAGATTGTAAATAGTTGAGGCCTCAGCACTGATCCCTGCAGAACCTCACTAGTTACAGTTTGTCAACCAGAAAATGATCCACTTATCCCGACTCTCTTTTCTGTTAGTTAGCCAATCCTCTATCCATGCTACAGTAATATGTTACCCCCAACTCTGTGAGCTCTTGTGCAGTAACCTTTTATATGGCACCTTATTGAATGCCTTCTGGAAATCCAAATACACTACATCTACTAGTTCCCCTTTATCCACCCTGCTCATTACAGCCTCAAAGAACTCCAGCAAATTTGTCAAACATGATTTTCCTTTCATAAAACCATGCTGACTCTGCTTGACTATATTATGATTTTCTAAATGTCCTGCTACCACTTCCTTAATGATGGACTACAACATTTTTCCCAATGACAGATGTTAAGCTAACTGGTCTATAGTTGCCTGCTGTCTGTCTCCCTCCTTTATTAAATAGGGGCATTACATTTGCAGTTTTCCTGTCCACTGGGACCTCTCCAGAATCGAGGGAATTTTAGTACATTACAACCAATGCATCCACTATCTCTGCATCCACTTCTTTTAAGACCCTAGGATGCAGGCCATTGGGTCCAGGGGACTTGTCCACCTTTAGTTCCATTAGTTTGCCTAGTACTTTTTCTCTAGTGATAGTGATTGTTTAAGTTCCCCCCCCCACCCCAATAGCACCTTGATTATCCATTATTGGGATGCTTTTAGTGTCTTCTACCGTGAAGACCGATACAAAATATTTGTTTAAAGTCTCTGCCATTTCCCTGTTTCCCATTATTAATTCCCCAGACACATCCTCTAGGGAACCAACATTTACTTTAGCTACTCTCTTCCTTTTTATATACCTGTAGAAGCTCTTACTGTCTGTTTTTATATTTCTTGCTAGCTTACTGGGATACAGTTCCAAAAGTGCCTGTTCCCCCTGGTACCTCACCAAATTGACCATGCAGTTGTGTGAACCTAGACAGTGACTGTCTGCAGGATATTCAACAGTGGAAACATTCAAGCCAAGTCTGATGCTGTCCTCATCCAATGCCACACACATTCCAGCAACAGTCACTAGGTAGTGATCAGAAGTGAGAACCCTGGCTAATTTTTCCTCCATCTAATCCAGGGATATTGAAGCCAATTGTAGCACCCAAACTGCAACCTTGGCTGAGACCAGCTAACTCACCACTAACCAGGGGTTGAATTGGGGACCTTCCTGGTCTGTGTTGCTCAGCTATTAGCTGGATAAACTCATTGAACCATAGTGGTTGTAATTCTAAGTTCTAACCTACCTCCTGAGCAATGAGCATGTCCAACATGCAAATATTGGGACATAATAAGCAGTATAATATGCAGTATAATATACCGTACAAATTTCCTGGGAGGATCCTGGATCCCTAGTGCCAGCTCCTGTGCCAGTGGAGTTCACCATTGCCTTGATGGGAGCCAGCACTTGTGATCCTGAACCCTCTTGCACAGTTAGAGAAACAATAAAATATACACGGTGACTGGAAACCTGCCTGTGTTTACTCCATGGAATTCTGTGCCAGATAACTTTCTTGGAAATTAATAATGAACGATTAATATGTGAACTTGGTGTTAAATAAATGTTCTTGCTTTTTTCCCAACACAGGAATTGAAAGAAGAAATAAATAGATTACAGTACCATCTCACATGTGAAGATTTGTCAATGTAAGTTGAATATATTAACAGACATCAGGGTTTGGAAGTCCTACAAGGCCAGAGTTTTGGCCATGATGTTTTTTTCATCTGTCTTGAAGGTGGGGTCTTTTTGTTATTCATTCATGGGATGTGGGCGTCGCTGGCAAGGCCAGCATTTATTGCCCATCCCTAGTTGCCCTTGAGAAGGTAGTGGTGAGCCGCCTTCTTGAACCGCTGCAATCTGTGTGGTGAAGGTACTCCCACAGTGCTGTTAGGGAGGGAGTTCCGGGATTTTAACCCAGCGACGATGAAGGAACGGTGATATACTTCCAAGTCAGGATGGTGTGTGACTTGGAGGGGAACTTGGAGGTGGTGGTGTTCCCATGCGCCTGCTGCCCTTGTCCTTCTAGGTGGTAGAGGTCGTGGGTTTGGGAGGTGCTGCCAAAGAAACCTTGGCGAGTTGCTGCAGTGCATCTTGTAGATGGTACATACTGCAGCCACGGTACGCTGGTGGCGGAGGGACTGAATGTTTAAGGTGGTGGATGGGGTGCCAATCAAGCGGGCTGCTTTGTCTTGAATGATGTCGAGCTTCTTGAGTGTTGTTGGAGCTGCACTCATCCAGGCAAGTGGACAGTATTTCATCACATTCTGACTTGTACCTTGTAGATGGTGGAAAGGCTTTGGGGACTCAGAAGGTGAGACACTCGCCGCAGAATACCTAGCTTCTGACCTGCTCTTGTTGCCACAGTATTTATGTGACTGGTCCAGTTATGTTTCTGGTCAATGGTGACCCCCAGGATATTGATGGTGGGGGATTCGGCGATGGTAATGACGTTGAATGTCAAGGAACGGTGGTTAGACGTTTGCTTTATGGAGATAGTCATTGCCTGGCACTTAGGTGGCAGATAAATTTTGCACCACACATCAACCCAAGCCTGAATGTCGTCCAGGTTTTGCTGCATGCGGGCATGGACTGCTTCATTATCTGAGGAGTTGCGAAAGACACAGAACACTGCAGTCATCAGTGAACATCCCCACTTCTGACCTTATGATGGAGAGAAGGTCATTGATGAAGCAGCTGAAGATGGTTGGGCCTAGGACACTGCCCTGAGGAACTCCTGCAGTGATGTCCTGGGGCTGTGATGATTGACCTCCAACCACCACAACCATCTTCCTTTGTGCTAGGTATGACTCCAGCCAGTGGAGAGTTTTCCCCCCGATTCCCATTGACTTCAGTTTTACTAGGGCACCTTCATAGAATTTTACAGTACAGAAGGAGGCCATTCAGCCTATCTTGTCCGTGCAAGACAAAGATCTATCCACCCTAACCCCACTTTCCAGCACTTGGTCCGTAGCCTTGTAGGTTATGGCACTTCAAGTGCATATCCAAGTACTTTTTAAATGTGATGAGGGTCTCTGTCTCTACCACCCTTTCAAGCAGTGAGTTCCAGACCCCCACCACCCTCTGGGTGAAAACATTTCTCCTCAAATCCCCTCTAAATTTCCAACCAATTACTTTGAATCTATGCCCCCTGGTATTGACCCCTCTGCTAAGGGAAATAGGTCCTTCCTAGCCACTCTATCTAGGCCCCTCATAATTTTATACGCTTCAATTAGGTCTCCACTCAGCCTCCTCTGTACCAAAGAAAGCAACCCCAGCCTATCCAATCTCTCCTCATAGCTAAAATTCCCCAGCCCAGGCAACATCCTCGTAAATCTCCTCTGCACTCCCTCTAGTGCAATCACATCCTTCCTGTAATGTGGTGACCAGAACTGCACGCAGTATTCCAGATGCGGCCCAAATAGTGTTTTATACAGTTCAAGCATAACCTCCCTGCTCTTATATTCTATGCCTCAGCTAATAAAGGCAAGTATCCCGTATGCCTTCTTAACCATCTTACCTACTTGTCCTGCTACCTTCAGGGATCTGTGAACATGCACTCCAAGGTCCCTGTGATCTTCTGCACTTCTCAGTGTCCTACCATTTATAGTGTATTCCCTTGCCTTGTTAGCCCTCCCCAAATGCATTACCTCACACTTCTCCAGATTGAATTCCATTTGCCACTGTTCTGCCTACCTGACCAGTCCATTGATATCTTCCTGCAGTCTGCAGCTTTCTTCTTCATTATCAACCACACGGCCAATTTTTGTATCATCTGCAAACTTCTTAATCATACTTCCTACATTCAAGTCCAAATCATTGATATATACCACAAAAAGCAAAGGGCATCCTTGATGTCACACTCGGTCAAATACTGCCTTGATGTCAAGGGCAGTCACTCTCGCCTCACCTCTGGAATTCAGCTCTTTTGTTCATGTTTGGACCAAGGCTGTAATGAGGTCTGGAGCCGAGTGGTCTTGGCGGAACCCAAACTGGGCATCACTGAGCAGGTTATTGGTGAGTAAGTGCTGCTTGATAGCACTGTCGACGACACCTTCCATCACTTGGCTGATGATTGAGAGTAGACTGATGGGGAGGTAATTGACCGGATTGGATTTGTCCTGCTTTTTGTGGACAGGACATACCTGGACAGTTTTCCACATTGTCGGATAGATGCCAGTGTTGTAGCTGTACTGGAACAGCTTGGCTAGAGGCGCGGCTAGTTCTGGAGCACAAGTCTTCAGCACGATAGCCGGGATGTTGTCGGGGCCAATAGCCTTTGCTGTATCCAGTGCAGTCAGCCGTTTCTTGATACCACGTGGAGCAGATTGAATTGGCTTAAGAGTGGCTTCTGTGGTGGTGGGGACTTCAGGAGGTGCCCGATATGGATCATCCACTTGGCACTTCTGGCTGAAGATGTTTGCAAACGCTTCAGCCTTGTCTTTTGCACTCACGTGCTGGGCTCCACCATCATTGAGGATGGGGATATTCATGGAGCCTCCTCTTCCTGTTAGTTGTTTAATGGACCACCACCATTCACGACTGGATGTGGTAGGACTGCAGAGCTTTGATCTGATCGTTGATTGTGGGATCGCTTAGCTCTGTCTATAGCATGCTGCTTCTGCTTTTTAGCATGCCTGTAGTCCTGTGGTGCATCTTCCCCAGGTTGGCACTGTATTTTTAGGTACGCTTGGTGCTGCTCCTGGCATGCTCTTCTACACTCCTTATTGAAGCAGGGTTGATCCCCTGGCTTGATGGTAATGGTAGTGAGGGATATGCCGGGCCATGAGGTTACAGATTGTGGTGGAATATAATTCTGCTGCTGCTGATGGCCCAGAGTGCCTCATGGATGCCCAGTTTTGAGCTGTGTGGTAAACCACTTTTATCGTTCACTATCGTTACACTATAGTTATCACTGTTGTATTGTTCTCACTGTTCTCACTGTTGTATCACTATACGAGGTCGCCGCTTGTCGCGCTGTTATACCTGGGCTGACCACCTCCGACTCCGCCCATGGCTCCACCTACCTGCCCAGGTATAAAGGTAGTCGACTGGCTGGTATTCCTCCTTGTTGGACCCGATCACCCACGAGGGTGGGCTCTGTTATTTAGTCAATAAAAACCTTTAGTTACGTTCCTAGCTCGTCGCTTTTTATTGGACGAATTGATAGGTATATCAATTTTATTGACTAAATTTTAAAGATGTCTACTACTGGCCAGCCAGAAGCCCTCCCAGAAGCACAGCCACAGCAGCTTTCAGACACCGGGCTACACCAGCCACACCAGCCGGCTTGGCTGCAAGCCCTCAAACCACCGTACCTGGATCTAAACCCACAGGCAGCAAACTCAGCCCTCAACTTCAAACACTGGCTGGACTGCTTCGAATCCTACCTGGAAGAATCCGGCGTCCCTCAGAGATCCAAACTAAGAGTTCTGAACGCCCAAGCGAGCCCAAGAGTATACGCACTCATCCAGGACATGACTACATACGAGGCCGCTATCAACCTACTGAAACAGCAGTACCGGAGCCCGGTAAATTACATGTACACCAGGCACCTCCTGAGATCCCGCCCGCAACAGCCAGGAGAGTCTGTAGCTGAATTTTTACGGGCGCTAAGAGCACTCGGCAGGAACTGTGACTTTAAAGCGGTGACGGCTGTTGAAAATACGGAAGATAATATCCGCGATGCCTTTGTGAAAGGCCTACGGTCCGACTACTCACGGCAAAGACTGCTTGAAGCTAAAGACCTCGACCTGGACAAAGCTGAAGCCCTCGCTCTCTCCCTAGAGGTGGCCCATCAGGACCAGGAGGCGTTTTCCAGGTACTGCTCGCGACCCTGGGACTCGGGCCCGACCCCTACCGCAATACCCTTCGCAGCGCCGCCCCCGGGACCTACCTCAGCGTCGGCGTCCCGGACCCGACCGGGACCGCCACCCCCGGTACCGGCTCCGACATCGGGCACCCGCGATCGGGCCGCCGGCTGCTTCTTTTGCGGCCAGGAGAAGCACCCGAGGTCGCGCTGCCCAGCCAGGAACTCTACCTGCTCAACCTGCAGGAAGAAAGGCCACTTCTCTAAGGCCTGCAGGAGCGGATCTTCAGAGGCCAGCAGTGCCTCATGTGAACTGTGGGGGCGGCCATCTTCTTTCAAGGCAACTGAGGCCAGCATCCCCACACGTGAGTCATGGGGCGGCCATCTTTGATCAAGGCAACCGACCCCAATAGTGCCTCATGTGAGTTATGGGGGCAGCCATCTTCTCCGCCATTTTGTCCTACCTCGTGGGAGACGCCATTTTACCCACCACGCCCGACTGCCACCGGGCCCCCGGACCCGACGACCGCCTCGCCCGCAGACGACAACGACTCGCTTACCTACACACTAGCCTCCGTCACTCTGGATCAAGCCCGCCCACACCACCTGTCCAAGTCGATGATGGACATCAAAGTAAACGGCCACGCCACGACCTGCCTGTTCGACAGCGGAAGCACGGAGAGCTTCATCCACCCGGACACGGTGAGCCACTACTCCCTCCCTGTCCTGCCAACGCGCAACCGAATCTCGATGGCATCGAGGTCCCACGCCACGGACATTAGCGGCTACTGTGTTGTGACCTTGTCGGTTAAGGGTACGGAGTATAAAAATTTTAAACTCCTCGTCCTCCCCCAGCTCTGCGCTGCCGTCCTACTAGGGCTGGACTTCCAATCCCACCTCCAAAGTGTAACCCTAGCATACGGTGGACCCCTTCCCCCACTCACAGTCGACAACCAGCGAATGTTAAACCGCCCACCGCGTAACACCTGCAGCCTATCCACCCTCAAGGTGCCGCCACCTTCCCTGTTCGCTAACCTCACCCCCGACTGCAAACCCGTCGCTACCAAGAGCAGGCGGTACAGCGCTGGGGACAGAGCCTTCATTAGCTCTGAGGTGCGGCGCCTCCTGAAAGAGGGCATTATCGAGGGGAGCAACAGCCCCTGGCGTGCCCAGGTCGTGGTCGTTAAGACTGGCGATAAAAATCGCCTGGTCATCGACTACAGCCAGACCATAAACAGATACACCCAGCTGGACGCATACCCCCTTCCCCGCATATCTGACATGGTCAATCAGATTGCACAATACCGCGTATTCTCGACCATCGACCTTAACTCGGCCTACCACCAACTCCCTATCCACCCCGAGGACCGCCAGTACACCGCCTTCGAGGCGAATGGGCGCCTATACCACTTCCTTAGGGTCCCCTTCGGTGTCACCAACGGGGTCTCGGTCTTCCAAAGGGAGATGGACCGGATGGTTGACCAGAACGGACTGCAGGCCACATTCCCCTATCTAGATAACGTCACCATCTGCGGCCGCGACCGGCAGGACCATGACGTGAATCTGGAGAAATTCCTCCGTACGGCCCAACGGCTGAACCTCACCTACAATAAGGAGAAATGTGTGTTTAACACCTCGCGCCTTGCCATCCTTGGCTGTGTAGTAGAGAACGGACTCATCGGCCCCGACCCCGAAAGAATGCGCCCCCTCATGGAGCTACCCCTCCCCCACTGCCCTAAGGCACTTAAGAGAACCCTGGGGCTCTTCGCCTACTATGCCCAATGGGTGCCCAATTATGCGGACAAAGCCAGACCCCTCATGAAGTCCACATCCTTCCCCCTCACGGAGGAAGCGTGCGCGGCCTTCTCCCTCATCAAGGGAGACATAGCCAAGGCCACAATGCACGCAGTGGATGAGTCCATCCCCTTCCAAGTGGAGAGCGATGCATCCGACTTCGCCCTAGCCGCTACCCTTAACCAGGAGGGGAGGCCGGTGGCCTTCTTCTCAAGGACCCTACAGGGCCCCGAGATCCGACACTCGTCGGTCGAGAAGGAAGCCCAGGCAATTGTGGAGGCGGTACGGCGCTGGAGGCATTACCTGGCAGGCAAAAGATTTACCCTCCTCACCGACCAACGTTCGGTTGCTTTCATGTTTAATAACAAGCTGAGGGGCAAAATCAAGAATGACAAGATATTGAGGTGGAGAATTGAGCTATCCACCTACGATTATGATATCTTGTACCGGCCAGGTAAGCTGAACGAACCCCCTGATGCTCTTTCACGAATTACATGCGCCAGCGCGCATATTGATAGACTTCAGACCCTCCACAACGACCTCTGCCACCCCGGGGTCACCAGACTTTACCATTTCATTAAGGCCCGCAACCTGACCTACTCCATCGAGGAGGTCAGGACCATGACCAGGAACTGCCAGACCTGCGCCGAGTGCAAACCGCACTTCTATAGGCCGGACAGAGCAAGCCTGATCAAGGCCACCCGCCCCTTCGAGCGCCTGAGCATCGACTTTAAGGGGCCTCTACCGTCATCTGACCGCAATGTGTACTTCCTCAACATCGTTGATGAGTACTCCCGTTTCCCTTTTGCCTTCCCCTGCCCAGACATGACCAGTACCACGGTCATCAAGTGCCTGAACGACCTCTTCGCCTTGTTCGAGTTCCCGAACTATATACATAGTGACCGGGGCTCCTCCTTCATGAGCGAGGAACTCCGTCAGTTCCTACTAGCGAGAGGTATTGCAGCAAGTAGGACCACCAGCTACAACCCCCGAGGGAACGGCCAGGTGGAAAGAGAGAACGCGACGGTATGGAAGGCCGTCCTCTTAGCCTTAAAGTCTAAGGGCCTCCCAACCTCCCGCTGGCAGGAAGTCCTCCCAACGGACTCCCTGGTCGAGAGGGTGAACCTCCTGCACGCCAACCCCCAGTACGCCTACGTGGCTTACCCAGACGGGCGGGAGGACACTGTCTCCTTACGAGACCTCGCACCCTCGGGCACTCCGGAGACACCACCTTTACCCCCCCCACCACCCCCCAATTCCAGCCCAGGTAGACGGCATGCCGGAACCCCACGAGCCTTCGCCGACCACGCAGACACCAGCATTAACACCGGATAATGCAGCACCGCCGCTGCGACGATCGGAGAGGCTTACGAGGCCTCCGGACAGACTGACATACCAGAACTGGTAGTACACTTCACCCCGCCGGACTCAAATCTAAACAAGGGGTGAATGTGGTAAACCACTTTTATCGTTCACTATCGTTACACTATAGTTATCACTGTTGTATTGTTATCACTGTTCTCACTGTTGTATCACTATACGAGGTCGCCTCTTGTCGCGCTGTTATACCTGGGCTGACCACCTCCGACTCCGCCCATGGCTCCACCTACCTGCCCAGGTATAAAGGTAGTCGACTGGCTGGTATTCCTCCTTGTTGGACCCGATCACCCACGAGGGTGGGCTCTGTTATTTAGTCAATAAAAACCTTTAGTTACGTTCTTAACTCGTCGCTTTTTATTGGACGAATTGATAGGTATATCAAGCTGCTAGATCTGTTCTGAATCTATCCCATTTAGCACGGTGGTAGTGCCACACAACATGATGGAAGGTGTCCTCAGTGTGAAGATGGGACTTCGTCTCCACAATGACTGTGCGGTGGGGTGGAGTTACTTGGTGCATTTACATAGTACTGGATGAGCCATTACAGAATAGAGTGACTGAAATTTGAGTCTGGCAACAAAGTAAACATAGTCTTAGCAAAAGAAAGTTTATGGAGTGTACATTTTTTCAAAGTACTTCCCCATTTTATATTGAAAGTATATCTATCTATATATATCCACCTGGCCTGTTTCTGTGCTGTATATTCTATGTAATGAGAGGGGAGTATACACAAGGTGTGGGAGTGAGTGGGAAGGGGTAAAGGAGCTAACGGAAGCGAAGGGTGTAAGGAAGGAGTAGGAAAGGAGACGGATATAGGACTTGGACCAGGTGTCAGGCAAGGTGCTTGAACACATTCCGTTTGCATTGCTTTCCACTGAAGTCCTGTTACACACCACCCATCATCCTCTCCCCACCTGTGACCCAAAACCTTCCTATAACCCTGGCTGGATCTTTCCTCTAACTTCCAGTAAGAAAATAGAGATAGAGGCAAAAGAATGAAGAGGGAGAAAAGAACAGGAAAGAAGGCAAAAGAGGACATTGATAAGCAGAAACGAACAAGAGGAGGAAAGAGAACCAGAAATACAAAACTTTTACTTTAACAATAACAACTTGCATTTTAATGTAGCAACTTTAATGTAGTAAAATGTCCCAAGGCACTTCACAGGTATAATCTGACAAAAAAGGACAGCCAGACAAAGAAGGAAGTATTAGGGATAACCAAAAGTTTGGTCAAGAGGTAGGTTAAAGAAAAGCCTTAAAATGGAAGATAGAATTGGAGAGGCAGAAGAGTGTAGGGATGGAATTCCAGAGTGTGTGGCTGAGAAGGCTGAAGACACGGCCACCAATGGTAGGGCAATGGGTAAATGCACAAAAGGTCAGAGTCAGGAACAGAGAATTTGGAGGGGGCATTGGAGGGCTGGAACACGTTGCAGAGATAGGAAGGGGCAAGGCCGTGAAAGGAGTGACATGGAATTAATGGCAAGTATACAGCGTTTGTGGCGGGGTTTAAGATGATAGGTTCAGTCTCCCCAACGTTTAACTGGAGAAAATTTCAGGTCATCCAAGACTGGATATCGGCAACACAGAGGCGGTGAAGGGCTCAAGAAATGTGGAGCTGGGTGTTATTACCATGCCTGTGGAATAGAAAATGTCAACAAAGGGAATAATGTAGATGAGGAAGAGGAGGAGTCCAAGGAAGGATCCTTGGGGGACTCTATAGGTAACAATGCAAGGGCAGGAAGAGAAAACATTGCTGGAGATGTGTTGGTTACGATTGGATAGGTAAGAGTGGAACCAAGCAAAAGCAATCCCACTGAGCTAGGCAACAGAGGAAAGGTGTTGGAGAAGAATGGTGTGGTCGACTGTGTCAAAGGTTACAGAGGGGATGAGGGGGGATAATGCACCATGGCCATAGTCCAAGAGGATGTTATTTGTGACTATGATTAGTGCTGTGGCAGGATGGAAACCTGATTGGAGGTGAAGAAGCAGAGATATAATTCAGTTCCCATTTTAATGTTACTGTTTTGGTCCTTATTTTTATATTTCCATGATAAATTTCTATATCCACATTTGTAATAGAAATGGCATGTTGTGATGCAGTTGCACCTTTCTACCAGTGGTGGCATTGCAGAGCTTCCGCTGGTGGGAGGGTGTATTTACAGCACGACAAGTTTACATCGCAGTTCCTCTGCTCCCTCCACAGAAAAGCAAATTAAGTTGAAAATCAAGTGAGTAAATACAAATACTTGTAGAATAAATCTATTAAGAGATTCATGTTCATGATGAATAATTAATAGAGCACTCATACGTGACTTATTTGGGTCTTCATTACTCAAATATCATGAGAATTAAAGAGGCTCTTCTCTTCAATTTTGTTGAAAAAATATTTATCTCTTTCTTTTCCCTAATGACAGTGCCTGTGGCCTGCAGAGTGTAGAATTACAAAGTCCCACTGCTCCTGTAAGAGCTCCAGAACACTCACTACAACTAGAAATAGAAGAGATTCAGCAGGTAGGAATTGTGTATAGAACTCAGTTAGAGCAATTCAGACCTGTATATTTGTCAATCCCAGAACCGAAAGGAGGCAGGCCAAGGGGTGGGATCATGACTCAATTTCTCATGTCTAGTCAGCTGCACAGACTTTGGTGTCCAGTTTATTTTCTGCACAGCCCAGTGGAAAAACTGATAATCCAGTTTGAAACCAGTTAGATTGCATCTCTGTGAAGATGGTGGTTGAAGGTAACTTGACTGATGTTGACTAAAGCTAAAGGAAGATATCTTTGCTTCAGAGCACTGGTTGTCTATATATTTCATAAAGTTTACATGTCCATTATGAGTTTTACATTCCTGAAATTGCCTGTGTATTGATGACTGAATTATGCTCAATACAATAGTATCAGCTACAGTACTGCAACAAAACAGAAAATGATGGAAATACACAGCAGGTCCGTCAGCATCCCAGAGACAAAAGCCGGGAAATATTTGGGAATTTGGAGGAAAAGTTTGCACCTGAAATCTTAAAAGAACACATTTTGTGGGACACAAAGGCCTAGGTTTTCTGACATTGTTCCTCCAGTTTTCTGACAGGTGGAAATGGATGAAAATGCGCTCCGCCATAATCCATCTCCCCTCTGGAGGGTGGGCCTGACAGCATAAAATTTGCCTGCCCATATGTGGGTAGGCACATACAAATTTCTCACCACCTGCCTTGATTGAACACTGGACCCCAGGTGTTAGGCACTGATATCCAGTGTTCTACGAGAAGCAAAAGGGACTTAATGTTAAATGGAGAGCATTGCATGCATTGGACATGGGACCTGCATCAAAAAGTTTAATGAAAAAAGTGGCAAGTTTTTTTAGGAACCTTGGCAACTACCTTTCCTCCCTCTGTGGCCAGCCCCTGAGGCCTGCCATAATAAGCTCCAGTCCGGTGTGGAGCCCACCTCCAGTGTGCAGCTGACTCCCAGGTCCCACGCCAGCCCACCAGAGATGGCCCCAATTGGAAATCGTAGGCCAGGATCTTCTAGTAGTTGAATATAAATTATTTCTTAATTAATGTGCATTTATAACACACATAGTTAATATCCTCACATGAAAGTTATCATACACCAAAAGCTTACAGTGAGTAGCGATGGCCAAGCACACATACAACTACAATCTTGGGCAATAAGTCACAAATAAGGTTTAAGGAAACATAAATAAAACTAAGGTCAGTAACACAGAGCAAGACCAGGAGAAATAGGAAAAGAAAAGATATGCAGAAAGGGTGTTTAGGAGGTCCAAGAGAGAGTATGAAAATAACTGGCAGTCAACGTAAAAGGTAATAACAAAGGCTTTATTAAGCACATCAAAAGCAAGTAGATTGTTAGAAACTCGGGGCCATAAAGGAACAAATACAACAATATAATAGAAAATAAAGGAATGGCAAAAATGCTTAAAGGGTCAACTAGAAGTTAAAACAAAAGGGTTGTTCTCCTTGGAGCAGAGAAGGCTAAGAGGAGATTTGCTAGTGGTGTTTAAAATCATGAAGGATTTAGATAGAGTAAATAAAGAGAAACTATTTTCAATGGCTGAAGGGTCGATAATGAGAGGGCACAGATTTAAGGTAATTGGCAAAAGAACCAGAGGCGACATGAGCAAAAACTTTCTTACACAACGAGTGGTTAGGATTTGGAATGCATTACCTGATGGGGTGGTGGATACAGATACAGTAGCCTTCAAAAGGGAATTGGATAAATACTTGAAGGAGAAAAAAATTGCAGGGATATGGGGAAAGAGCGGGCGAGTGGGCTAACTTGATTGCTCTTTGAAAGAACTGGTGCAGACTTGATGTGCCGAAATGCCGCCTCCTGTGCTGTACTATACTATGATCCTATTATTTTGAAAGGATGAATAATAAAGGATTTTTTTTCCACTAGTTGACAATTGGTAATGCGGGAGCATACATTTACAATTAATGCTAGAAACTTAAAGACAGAGGTTATAATAATTTTCTTTTCATGTACACTGTAATAGGTTATCAGAATATGAAATATATTATCACAAGTGATGGTTGAAGCTGATTCAGTCACAACATTTAAGAGTAAATTCGCTAAGCATATGTGTATCCACATATACTGAAACCATGCACAATATGACATACATTAAAACCTTTACATATGTGTGACGTAATAAAACTCACTACACACTTGGTTTGAGCATAAAGCAAGGCTTTAATCAACTTGTTTCAGAACATGGAGGTCTAGTTGTACTTCACTAGTTCCTTGTCTTACAAAATGTCACTGGAAAGCTGGGGCCGACGCCCGAGTATTTATACTCCTTGGGTGGCGCCACCAGCTGGCCGTCCAGTGTTATTTCACGAGTAGTTTCTTGATGAATGATGAGATTTATAACAATGTGTATGCGTGGGTATATCTATTATACATAATATAAAATATAATAATTGCTTTTACATAATACCTTGATTTTGTTATAGTCTCAGCCTTGGTTCAGTGGTAGCACCACTCCGTCCAGAGATTGGAGCACATAATATAGACTGGCACTTCATTGTAGTACTGAGGGAGAACTGCCCTGTCTGCCCCTCAGAGAGATATAAAAGATCCCATGACACTATTTGAAGAAGAGCAGGGGAGGTCTCCTGATGACCTGGCCAACATTTAGCCCACAACCAACATCACTAAAACAGATTATCTGGTCATTTATCACATTGCTGTTTGAGGGATCTTGCTGTGAACAACTGGGATGCTACATTTTGCAACATTACAACAGTGACTATACTTCATAAGTTTTTATTCTTTGGGATGTCCTGAGGACATAAAGGGCAGTATATAAATACAAGTCCTTTCTTAGTTAAATAGGAAAACATAGCGCAGTTTGGGACGCAGATAAGTAGAGTTAGTTGGAGTATAGGAGATTTTCTCCAGTACCGGCTGAGGAGCTAGGAAATGCAGAATTAAGAAGCTGGTGGGAGGGTGTCATTTACAATGTGACAAGTTTATTTAGGCAGTTTCTATTATAAATCTGTACATAGAAATTAAAGTAGAAAAAAGTTGAGACAAAAGTTTGACAGAAATGAAACAGGAACTATCCTTCATTCTTCCTCAAGTTTGCCATGATCCCTAACTTGGTAACATCAGCAAATTTCATTCCTGTTGTGTGAGTATATGTACAAACTGGAATCTTGTATGCTATATAAATATATACTGAAACCTTGTACTGCTCACACGTCCCGATTTTAACCTGTTGTCTTTGTCTGGAATGAAAGCTCTAGACGCAGAGACTTTCGCTTATAGATTTATTAAAGGAAATGATACTCATCGATAACAAACTCAATGATGCGAAGATTGCGAGAGACCTCAGTTGTGCAGTTGCTGAGCTCAGTTGTACGGTGATCAGCCCTGGTCTTCCTAATTTTGTGTTACAGTGGCTTGCTTTTATCACTCATCTGCACCATTACCTCATGTCCTGCATTCTGTGAACTTTTACAGTAACTTGTATCAGCTCAGCATTCCAAAGACTCGCTCTCTCAGTGGTATCAGTAAATGAAAGTTTCCTTGCAAGTTGAAAATCTACCCCATCTTGTTCATGAGATGAGAGGAGAAAATCTCGCCCCACCCAGATGTGTGCAGAACTTTGCCTTTATATTAATATAAATGCAAGCATAGGCTCTGAATCTGATTGCTGATTTTACATCATCAATGCAGCAGTTTACAATGCGATGATACCCAATCACATTGTTGTTAGTTATATCGCCGTGATCTGATGCAGGTTTTCACCCTGCCTCAGATTAACCTCTATCTTGTATCTAGGCCACAACAAATATATCTCCTTTTTATTCCCCTGGCAGAAGACAGACCTTGCTGCAAATAATTTACCCACACCCCTGTGTGGCATGATGCCATTTCATGACTCAGCAGGACAAATCAAAGACATTCTGTATCACATATGTTCTCAACTAAACTGGATGGATTTTCAGGCAATCACTGAGGAACTGGTAAGAATTACTGTCACCTCTGATCCTCCTATTCACTATAGTGGTCTCTACTGGAAAGTGCACGTGTGGATGTTGAGATTGGCTGAGGTCCTTCTTCATTGTTACCCACCCCCTTGAGCTGATAGCCTGCTCACACTCATTGTATAGACTTTCACAAGAGACAAAACTACTTGGATGAGCTACTAGAGAGCTGCTAGCACCTGTGGATGCATATGCCAATGTAAGTGAGTGAGGGGAGAAAATTGGGGGAAAGTAAGTCCTTTGTAAGCTCTTTGCTGGAACAAAGCTCAAGGGCAATTAGGGATGGGCAATAAATGCTGGCCTTGCCTGTGACGCCCACATCCTAGGAATGGATAAAAAAAAGTAGGAACTTTCCCACAGTCACTATTGCTTTGCTCTTATGCCTCTCCTGGAGGCTTATTATAGAGCAACATTGACAAAGGCCTTGATCGAGTGCTTGTGCCCACATTGTTGAAAGGGAAGAGGAAAAAAGTAGAAATAAAGGGGTTGAATTTCCAGAGGGGCTCTTCCACTTGCCTACTGTAACTACGGCAGAAGAATGGCAGAAACCCTGGAAAATGGCGCTAGCAGCATTTATGTCGTTTTTCCAGGGTTTCTGCAGTTCTTCTGCCAAGGTTATGGCAGATGAGAGGAAGAACCCCTGTGGAAATTCACCCTAAGTGTTTGGAGAAAGTGGCATTTTTTAATAAGTTATTTCATTTCTTTGTTTCCCCGTAAAGTCTACCCTTCCCATGCACCTTCCTTGACTGAGGAGATAGTCTGGAGATACATTTCCATATCCAACAATACCAATGTATAACTGGTTACTATAAAGTTCATAAGATTAGAGCAGTCTAGAGCGATGGTTTTCTGATTTTTCCTTCCTATGGGGAAATATCTGTTGTTCACGGCACCTCCCAAAATGGGGTGGCTGAGATGGTATTTTACCATCTGCGAAATTAGGGTCACAAATCTCCATTCTGCAACTCCATGGTGCAGTGCGTTCAAGCTCCAATGTGCAGAGCAAAAGGTTCCCGGTTCAAACCCTGGTCAAGGCTGAGTTGGTTGGTCTCAGCTGGGGCAGCAGTTTCGGTGTTATAGTTGGCCTCAGCGAACCTGGGCTAGGGACGCCGAAGAAAAATCAGCCTGAGTTCCCATTATTAATCACTATCTAGTCACCCTGACTGTAAAGTGCGTGTGTGTCTGTGTGTGCTCTCCATGATTGAATAGCATGCCAACAAGGGCGGCCTGAAGTTGCTGGGCCTGGGAGGATTTTGCTGGGGTTTATACCAGGCGGGTGAGATTTGGTCTGGGACTTTTTCCTAATGATAACAAATCCTAACAGGAGAGTGGTGGTTGCTTCTTGTGCCTGCCTTGTTCTGTTCGAATATCAGAACTGGTGTGGGTGCCGGCCCTCTTTATGCAAATGACCCCATACATAGAATTTGGGATAGGATCAAGTGAGGAGAAGACTGTGCTTATATACGAAGAATGGCCACCTGGGTGACGTTTAAAAACAGAGATGGCAGCACCATTAAAATATTTCTCGGCAAGGAGTCAGCTTCTTCAGGAAAGAAGGGGAGGAATAGGGTGAAAATATGCAAAATAAAATGAAAAAAGAAAGCGAACGACTATACAGAATAAGATTGCACGAGGCTGCAATGAAAACTATTGCTAGAAAGATTATGATGCCATAAGGCTGAATATATTCACTTTCTGATGCACTCTGTGATAATTTGGGACATTTTGATTGTTCCCCAAATCAGAATTCTTTACACTTCATTTCACATCAGATCATACATACATGAGATGTATGGCCATTGACAATCTTAGTTCCACACAAACCAGATCTTTCACCCCCCCCAAAAAGACTTTAGACAGTAGACATCATTACTAATCTCCATATTAATGCCTGTACCCATCCTTACCTCACTCCCACAGCTGTTGAAATTTCCCCTGCAATTTCCATATCCTCACCTCCAGGGTTGACTTCTGAAAGTTTTCTTCGGCAGCCTCCCAAAGTTCACCTTGTGTCAGCTGTGGCGCAGTTGTTGGCACCCTCACCTCTGAGTCAGAAGGTTGAGACTTGAGCACAAAAATCTAGGCTGACACTCCAGTGCAGTACTGAGGGAGTGCTGCACTGTCGGAGGTGCTGTCATTCGGATGAGCTGTTAAACTGAGGCCCTGTCTGCTCTCTCAAGTGGACGTAAAAGATCCTATGGCACTATTTCGAAGAAGAGCAGGGGAGTTATCCCCCATGTCCTATCCAATATTTATCCCTCAATCAACATCACTAAAACAGAATATCTGGTCATTACCACATTGCTATTTGTGGGAGCTTGCTGTGCGCAAATTGGCTGCCGCGTTTCCTACAGTGACTGCACTTCAAAAAGTACTTCATTGGCTGTAAAACATTTTGGGACGTCGGTGGTCGTGAAAGGCACTATATAAATGCAAGTCTTTCTTTTATAGAAATTCGAACTCATCCAAAATGCCCCAACCCACATCCTCTCCATAGTAATCTATTATCCACTTCCACTGGCTTCCCATCCCCCAACTTACTGATTTTTAAAACCCTTGTCCTTGTTTACAAATCCCTTCATGGTCTTGCCCTACACCTGCAACCTTCTCCAGCGCTATATCCTCAATAGCAGGCTCCACTCTTCCAACTTCAGTGCTCTACTATCCATGGCGAAGATTTGAGCTATCATAGCCCAGCACTTTGGAATTCCCTTTCTAAGCCCCATCCCAACCTTAAAAAGCTTTCTCAAAACCTACCTCTTCAACCACTCCTTGTGGTAACTCCCCATTTCTTCTAATTCCTACTTGGTGTCCCCTTTCTTCTGCCTCCATTTTATCAAACGTCTTGGGAAATGTTGCTATGTTAGAGGTACTATATAAATGCAAATTGTGTTATTGAGTTTAAAGGAAATCAAATCTGTATTATGATTTTATTGATTCTGAGCCAATATATATAAGGAGGAGCCAGGGGCCTTAATGAATTACATCAAGCAATTTGGTGACATCTACAGCACTGGAGATGTGATAGCCAAAATCCTTGAGGCACGTTCCCATTGCAAAGACAACACTATAAATCAGTTTTTAAACACTATGCCATGAATAGTGTTTGTCTGTCTGTTCTGTAATTGAGGATGGGTGAGTCTTTTGGGTATAGATCATGGGCATTCTCCTCAGTCCCAAGTTTGGATTAGGCACAAAATACTATTGTGTTGCCAGCTGTTCAAGTACATCAGCATGGACACTACCTTAACAATACACATTCAGAGGCATGTTTCTTCTGAATCTGTAATGAATCACAAGTAGGTAAACAGATCTTTGCTCACTATATTCTTGCAATTCACAGTTGGCCCAGTAATTATAACATTTTAACCTGACCTCTTTACATACAGCTGCATGTGCACATATTTCAATTCAGGCTGAACTGGACAAAAGTAACTCTTTTCGTGTAAACTACAAGTAGTAACATCGTTCACTGATCATCACCTACAGCACATAACAGAAGGATTCTCTTCAATGCTAGACATTATACTGTAGATGAGGAAATTACCAACTTACTGTTCTCTTAATACACAGGTCACATAATTTAAGCATCCCATTTGTACTTGTTTAGGATTATAGTTCCCTTCCCCATTCTCAGGCTTCAGAGATTGTCCTCCTATCAGTGGTTTAAATAAAACACAAGAAGCTTTTGAAATGCATACAAACTTACATTTTGGTTTCTCCCATAAGACCTTGTTTGAAGGCAGAGAACATCATCCATGTACCATCATCTGGGAGTGGCTAAGACAGTGTTGAGAAAACCCAGGACTTTTAAGTTGTCTTACCTTGAGAGAAAATGGAGGGTGGGTTGCAGCCCTTGTACAGTAGCCTGTATACAGCAAATGCTTTATCATTTGTTAGTGTCCCCCTGTGGCTGTCAATCCACCAGCCTATCTGTTCATTAGTCAACCTTTTTAGAGCTATATATTTGTTTATCAATTTCTTTCTGTCTGTCACTCTGCCTATCGTGCCTGATTTATCTGTTAGTTCACTATCTATCTGTGCCTGTCTAGTTACTTATCATCTTTTACTTACAGGTTATGCAGCAAGAGGTTGAAGAGGAGACAAAAGGATTTCTTCAGAAAATCAGCGGCCTGTTTCACACTAAGATTGTCTGGGACATGTACAGGGGGAACCTGGCTCCACAGTTGATGGCAGTCACACAGCACTATCAAACAACAGAGCGAGATTCACACGTTAGGTACCTGGGTTAGCCCCTCGAGGCACAAATATTAATGTGGCTCAACTACATTTCAGTTATGGGAGAGCCCGAACTAATGGTATTTCATTCTCATTCTCTCAATCTTCTAATCAGAACTGTGCTTTTCTCTACAGTGCACCACTTTAACATTCTTAAAGTGTGATCCTCACCATTAGTACCTCACCTATCGAAAAACCTGTGTCAGAAACCTCTAATATAATTTTTGTATTTTTATTTTACTGCCTGGCATCAGTGTTACCTCCTGTACATGCTTCAGTAGGATAGTTGCAGATTCACCATGGGCCATAACAGATGAAGTGCAGCTGAAACTTGAGAGCAGGATAAATTAATGTAGGGTTGGAATTTTTTAAATAGATTTTATAGCATTTTAGAGGAGTAGCTTAAACTACGTCAGTATATTTGTAAGGTTGATATGATAGACAAGTTTTATCCTTATTAATTCTGAGTATTTTTTCCTCCTCCAGTACTGGTCATTCCGAATCTGGATCGTGATGTCACACACAGACACCACAGATTAAACATTCTGTTCTCACCTAATGTCCGCACAGGCATGCTTTCCAGTAGGGGTCACTGGATAATGATCAGGAACAGGAACACTGGCTGATTGAACCCTAGCCCCAAGATGCTGAGGCCAAATGTACTGCCCTACTGTTGGCTTGGTTGAGAGCACCAAACTCAACACAGATCTTCTTAGTTAGAGACTGAGATTCAATTAGCACTATAGATTATATCAACTGTGGTGCAGAGAAAAATGCATGTCATGGGGGATAAATACCTTAAATACTAAACAAAGATAACATGCAACTAGTATTGCTGCAAGTCAGTTTGTAATAATGGAGTTGCTGTAGGATATAAAACAAAAAAAGTATTAAAAAATTATATATATATTATACTTGACTTTCAGAAAGAGTGTTGCAGAAGAAAAGGAACATCTTGCACTAGAGGAGTGTTCGAATGCTGTACCACATCTAAAGAGATTAAAAGAGCATATGTTGGCCACAGAGCAAGAGTCTGGAGAAGGCCTGAGTATTGCACGAAGGCTATTTAAGGAAATAGAGGTTCTGAAAACAGAAACTCACAGAAGCTCACCTGATTGGCGAGTGTTTGAGGATGAGGACTACATGAAGAGAAGAAGCACTGGAGCTGCGCAGGAGGCTCTGAGCTTTGCCATGGAAAATGCTGCAGGGCAAACAACTGAAACAGAATGGCAGGTGATGTTAAAATGACACTAGGTGGGAAATGGAAATGTTTCCTATCACAGTGAAACATTTTTTTACTTTTTTCTGATGATATTTTCGGTTAAATTTCCACCTTTTTATGAATTTATCCCCACTGTCTGTCTGTCTGGCTTGATGCCTCTGCAACTGAGAGGGTGGAAGAATGGCCAGTTCCTAGGCTGCTGCTTAACCCCCAGTAGCAATGCCACCAGAAGGTGCACAGATTGAGAGTCCTGTACAAATGGAAGCTAAGCATACTCATATAGCGTAACATATACAGAACTGTCTTGTTTTATTCTCTTTTACCTCCCCTTCCCTCCCCTCCTGAAGACATTAGGTGTTGGCTGGGCTATGTTTCTACGGGTTCCTGTTGCTTTCTGATACCTCGTTGAAGTGAATATTTTTAATCTGTGAGAATAAACAATGAATGTCAGTAGCCTATGTTATCACGGGAACATCACAGTCAAGCCTAATCATGTCCTTAACTGACATTCACATGTATGCACTTTCAGCACAGGTCATTGGCTAGTGATCAGGAATAGGAACCCCAGCAGATGTTTTTTCTTCTCCCGAGCCTCTGTTACCTCCAGACTCAACTATTCCAATGCTCTCCTGGCCGGCCTCCCACCTTGCACCCTCCATAAACTTGAACTCATTCAAAACTCTGCTGGCTGTAGCCTAACTCACACCAAGGGGGGAGTTTTGCCAGCCCTGGGGAGGTGGAACTGCTGGGAAAATGGCAGAAACTGGGAGCGGGTACCGAACCCGCTCCCAACCCGCCTCTGTGCCACCTTCCCGGGAGGTATGTCCCTGACTCGCACAGGGACCCGTCTCCTCAAGGCGGGAAGGGGATTACAGCCACTTAACTGCCTGTTAACAGGTAATTAACAGGCAGTTAAGAGGCTTATCCCCATTTTACCAACACAAGTGCGGGCTTCCCGACGTCGGGGAAACCCCGCCAGGGTCAGCGAAGCGAGCAATGGGTCTGCGGGGGTCCAAAAGTGCGCTGTGGAGGTGAATGATGGATGCAAGTGTGGAGAGGTAAGTATGGGAGGTGAGTGAAAAGTGTTAGAAAAAGTTTCCTTACCTTTGTTTCTTCCTGTAGGCTTCAACCCTTGGGGATCCAGAGGCTCCTCATCTCCACGGCAGAGATGGCAGAATGGCTGCTGCATTCTCCGATGCAACTGCCATCTGATTTCTGCTCAGGAAAGAGATTTGGTGAGTCTTGAGTACAATGACTCACCAAAGAACAGAGATTGTCAGTGTTTGACAGCTTCTCAAAGCTGTCAAATGATGACAATTCATCTGTCAAAGTTTTTTGACAGATGAAACGTCATACGCTGACGTTCTCTGTCACTGGCTTTCCCTTAATTGGCCCAAGGTCAGTCAAGGGAAAATAGCGTGGGTTGGCCAGATGTCGTTGGGGGCGGGACTGAAACCAGACAACCAGCAGTCCCGCCCCCAATGTGCCCCCATTGATAAAATTCCCCCCCCCCCCCCCCCCTCCCAAGTCCCGTTCACCCATCACCCCAGTGCTTGCTGACCTACATTGGCTCCCGGTCCGGCAATGCCTCGATTTTGAAATTCTCTCATTCATGTTCAGATCCCTCCATGGCTTCGCCCCTCTTTATCTCTGTAACCTCCTCCAGCTCTACACCCCTCTGAGATCTCTGCACCCCTCCAATTCTGGCTTTTTGTGCATCCCTGATTTTCATCGCTCCACCTTTTGGTGGCCGTACCGTCAGCTACCTAGGGCCTAAGCTCTGGAATTCCCTCCCTTAAACCTCTCCGCCTCTCTATCTCGCTCTCCTCTTTTAAGACGCTTCTTAAAACCACCCTCTTTGACCAAGCCTCAATATCTCCTTATGTGGCTCGGTGTCAAATTTTGGTTGATAACAGTTCTGGCGCCTTGGGATATTTTACTATGTTAAAGGCGCTATATAAATGCAAATTGTTGTTGACAGTGAATATCTAGTCTGTTAAATAAGTTACATTGTATTTGTGTGAACATGCCATTAGCAATTTCTGCTGCTTACTAGGGCTGGTCCTTCTAGCTAACTGTTATGTTCTTCTTGCTATAGCTTGAGTTTGAGATGTCTCCAGAGCATTGCACGCTTCATGTAGATGAATCCAGTCAGAAAGAGAATAAGACAGGATGTGCCACCAGCTCAGTGACTGTGCAACTTCAGAGAGCTTGTCAGGGTTTGAGTCACAACATAGGTCAGCAACAAAGTACGTAACCTGACACTAGGAGTTGTGCAATGAAACTAGCTCATGAAGAACAATGGAGAGAGTAACAGAAAAATGTCAGATACTGAAAATCTGAAAGAAAAAGGCAGGTTAATAATTTAGGTGGCACAGATGAAGTGTCCCTCTGATGCAAGGGTCCCTTTGAGACATTAACTTGTCTTTTCTCTTTCAGATGAACACTGGCCTTCTGTGTATTTCTAGCAAGTTTTGTTTTTATTTTATAGAGTAATTGGTACTTGGGAGATACAAATAGTAATCTCATCAAGGGGTTCATCTAAAACCCACTGGTAGATTACAATTTTCAAATCACTTGTCTATATACTTATGTCTTTCTATATATCAGATGTCACCTGGACTCGGTGTTCTCTGAGTCACAAGGTTGTAGAATCACGCCACATCCCAGGACAATCATATCATTTAGGCTGACACAGTTTGACATAGAAACATAGAAGATAGGAGCAGGAGTAGGCCATTCGGCCCCTCGAGTCTGCTCTGCCATTCAATGCGATCATGGCAGATCATCCAAATTTAGTACCCGGTCCCTGCTTTCTCCCCATACCCCTTCATCCCTTTAGCCTTAAGAAATGTATCCAACTCCTTGATATATTTAATGAACTGGCCTCCACCGCCTTCTGTGGTAGAGAGTTCCACAGGTTCACCACTCTCTGGGTGAAGAAATTCCTCCTCATCTCAGTCCTAAATGGCTTACCCTTTATCCTTAGACTGTGTCCCCTGGTTCTGGACTCCCTGACCATCGGGAACATCCTTCCTGCATCTAGTCTGTCCAGTCCTGTCAGAATTTTATAAGTTTCGATGAGATCCCCTCTCATTCTTCTAAACTCCAGCGAGTACAAGCCCAATCGACCCAATCTCTCCTCATACGTCATTCCTGCCATGACGGTGCTGTCTTTCGGATGAGATGTTGAACTGAGGCCCTTTCTGCCTGTTCAGGTGGATGTAAAAGATCACATTGCACTATTCAAAGTTTTCCTGTTGTCTTGGCTACTGTTTACCCCTCAACAAACACCACCAAAACAGATTAGCTGGTCATTTATCTCATTTGCTGTTTGTGGACCTTGGTGTACGTAAAATGGTGTCAAAATTGCCTACATAAAAACAATGACTACACTTAGAAAAGTAATTTATTGGCTGTGAAGTGCTTTGGAATGTCCCAAGAATGTTGGTCAATCACCCATGGTTGCACACACAGAATTCAGACCAAGTGTTGTCTTCAGGTGAAGCAGGTTTCGAAGCTGTGGTATATTTGGACGAGGGCATACAGATGCAATTCAGCCTCCCTTTTAAAGCCACATATTCTGTCCTTATATTTTTATATTTTCCGTATAAATGTCTATGTACTCGCTGACTTACTGGTTTCTGGGCCCCCAATGCCTCACATTTTAAAATCTCATCCATCTGTTTAAATCCCTTAATGGCCTCGCCCCTCCCTATCTGTAACCTCCTCCAGTGGTACATCTCCCCCCACCCCCAAACACCCTATTCCTCTGACTCCGGCTTCTTGTGAATCTCTCTCATCGTTCGCCCCACCAGTGGCGGCCGTGCCTCCAGTCACCTAGGTACTACACTGTGAAATTCCCAGTCAGATTGCTCCTTCTTTCTATTCCACCACCACTCCCCAGACCCTCCTTAAAACTCATCTCTTTGACCAAGCTTTTGGTCACTTTCCTAATATCTTATTCTTTGGCCCTGCATCCAATTTTCCTCTTGTGCCTCTGTGAAGTGCCATGGGGTGATTTTCTATATTAAAGGTGCTTTATAAATGTAAGTTGTAGTTGTCTAAATTTATCATGGAAACTACCTATGTAAGTATGTCATTTGTAATCACACCCTCCCACCAGTGGGGGGAGATGTAATAGGATAAATTTATTTATGCACAGGGCTGTTGGAATATGGAATGCTTTGCCACAGGGAGTGGTTGAGACAGAGACTATTGGGTATTTTCAGGGAAAAGTGGTTAAATATTTGAAGTAAAGGAAGATACAGAGCTATGGGGAGAGAAAACAGAGCAGTGGGATTAGTCTTGTTTGCTTTAGCAAAGAGTCAGCACAAATATGATGGGCAGAATAGCCTCATTCTGTTCTGTAAACTTCTATGGCTTCCTGTTTTTTCTCCCTCCCTCGTGGTCCCTGCTTCCCATCCACTCCCATCCCCTGCTTGCTAACGCCCTGTCCTGGCACCAAGCTATGCCACTCTCTCTGCTGTCTCCAGTTTGCCATGGTCTTGGCCCTGGCCAAGACCCTGACCTCGGCCTGATACTAGCCTGTACTTTCTTCAACTTGCAATTTGGCATCCATCTGGGCCCTGACTTGTGCCACTCGTTTTACCTTAACGCACTTCCTTTTGCCAGGACTGGCCCTACTCCAGCACGACTCCAACCACATCTCCAATTCCAGCCATTCTTTGTCAGGCTTGTTGCCTGGCCTTGACCTTGGATCTGGGCTCGCTGCTCTCTGCCACTCCCCAGCACTAAGCAAGGAATTGGTCATTTGTTTGTAAAGCGCATTAATGCCATCATCAATTTATTGCACTATAAGCACTTTAAAAACAAATTGCTGGTTCCTTAGTGCTGTGAACCAGTTTTGGTTAGGGTTCTGTGGGAGGATGGGGAGTGGGAGGGAGAGCAAGGAGATGTAGAGAGTGAGTAGATAGGACATGGTGGAACATCCTGGTCCCTGTTTCCCTTACTCAGCCTCGCCTGACTGTTCAATGCCCTGGTTATTGCCTGCTCCCACAGCTGACCTTGTATTTACAGCGCTCATTCCTCCCTTCATGATCACAGTTGCTGGGATCCCTCAGCCTTGATTTTCCCATTGCCAATTGCCACCAAGGTCTCCTTTCCTGGCCTCAACCAATTCTGCGTTCTTTACCGCCTCCTGCTCTTCACCATCAATGCTCTTTTTAAATGACAAATGATAAAATAACGATTAACTTTGACATCATTTTATTTTTGCACCTATTTCTTTAAATAAAATAGTTTGAATAATATCTTTTTTATAAAGTGAATAAATGAACTGATGGCAATAACTTTGGAGCTTTTGATTTGTAAAAGAAAGAGGAACTTGTATTTATATAGTACCTGTCACATTCTCAAGATGTCCCAAAGTGCCTCACAGCCAAAGAATTACAGATGAAGCGTAGTCACTTGGGTTTTTGGTACAATTTCAGCATATAATCGGGGAAAGTTGTAAAGTCTGTGGGTTGTTTAGTTAATTAATACACAGACTCCAAGAGTAACTTAAAACAGGACTTTACTATTCGAAGGTCAGGGCGAATCTGCCCAATAACTCCTGGCACAACACTTATATACTGGTGTGGTCACCGTCGGTATTACCGTATACAGAAGCCAAACAAAGTAGTGCCACACCTAAAATAGTTCTCTTAAAGGTGAACGGTTACATACAATAGTTCTCTTAAAGGTAGACGGGTACATACACTACAATCCTCCCTTTTTAGCTTACAACATACTTATTCCCCATTAAACATAACATATAATCAACTTCATGTAAAACAATTCACAGATATAGTCTCTGCGGGAAACAGTTCACAGATTCAGTCTCTGCGGGAACAGTTCACAGATTCAGTCTCTGGTCTTGACTCGGTCCGAACAACATCTCTGTGGTGTAGCCGGTTCACATTTCTAGCGTGACTCATCCAATAGTCTCTCCCTTGGCTTAACAGCTTGAACTTCCGTCCTGCTGAACCAGCAGTGCTGACTTTTACAAACAGCTGGACTGCCTTGGTAATTTTTCCTACTTTCCAACTGATTTGGCCCCCTTCGTGGGGCCCACGTGCATGATCTGATAGAAGTGATAATGATTTAGATGGTTATCGTCTTCTGCTTCGTCTTTTTCTTTTCTGCTTCTTGGAGACTCTCGGGGCTCCCTTATCCGCTGCCAGCTGTAGCGCCACCATCTCCCTATGTTCCTTAGACTTTAAGTGCTTCATCCTGATTTCTGCACTTTGGGAGTTTTCATCACAAGCTGGGCAGACCAAGTCATCGTAATATTCCGTGTCACTCAACAGGTCATGGTAATATTCGGTGTCGTCCTGAGCTAGTCTAGCGAGAGGGCCTGCTACTTCTTCCGTACCCAACTGGACGTTAGCCGACTGTTGTTCCCTCCCTAGACATCTTTCCTGAAGAGACTACTTCATGCGTTCATATTCATCCCGCTCTTCCTGGGTTTCCTGCAAATCCTTCACTAATGACCTCGTTTGTGATTTCAACACTTCCCCTTCCCTCGGGGATTGATTGATCAGGCTATTCAATCCTTCTACTGGAGCAGCTGTTTCAACATTCTGCTGTTCACATTGACGTGATTCCGCGTACTTTTGGCATCCCTGTAAAATCTGTGTTGCAACCTCAGCTATTTCCATAACTTTTGAGAGCTCCGAACTCCTTCCCTTTGAAGATTGAAGCTCGTGTTCAGATTGTTCCCATTGTAGAGTCTTGTCCTTCAGCATATGAAGGAGTTGGCTAACCGTTAACTCTTCCATGGGAACACTGTGGGTCAGAGTCTTCTCCATTTCATCCACCTTTTCCTCCAATGCTTTCACCTTCTTTTCCTCTTGTACTTTGGCTTCCAGCGCTCGGAGAAGTTGCGCCTTGATGCTCTCTAGCTCATGTTCAGAGGCCATTCTTACAGTCTCTGTGTTTCTTACAGTTCCCTTTTCTTCCACTGAACGGATTCCCAGTTGAATCTGTTCTTCAAGTTGTTGAATCTCGGTCATTGCCGCCCCATATTTGTCTTGGGTTTCCTTTAATATTTTTATGAGTTCTTGTACATCTTGTCTTTCATGTTCTGCCATGTCTTTCACCTCTAATTTCTCATCTATGGATGGAACTTCTACCGATGAGTCTGTCTTGGCCTTGAGCTCATCAAGAATTTCCTGCAGCCTTTGGACTTCCTGCTCATGTTCAACCTTCAGTTGCTCATATGCTTCCACTGAAACTAGCTTTTCGGAGGTTGCCGAGTTAACCCCTTCCAGAATTGTAGCCTGGGCCTGTTCATACTGTTCTTTCAACTTCTCACACTCTGCTTGTAAGGAGTCGTAGAGAAGAACTGGAATAAAATCCTGGCTTCCTGAAGATTCCTCTTCATTTGCTTCTTCCTGCAAATATTCTAACTCCTGAACAACATAAGGGAGATGTGATCGGTAATTGGTCACGATGGCTCTATGGTCGCTCTCTGCTTGAGCTAGCTGCTTCTGTTGTCTTTCCAGATTCTCCCATTCGGTGTCATAGAACTTTTTCATTGTTTTCATCTCTTGTACGAGACGGTAACTCAATTGTTCTAATTGTTGTCGTAATTTGAAATAAGTTTGAGTCCGAGCTCGGTGTTCTTCCGTCATGGATATGTCCGTAACTTGAACAGGCTCAGAATTTTCTGTCAAGCTAGGTTGTCGTTGTTCGGTGGAGTTCTGTTCTGAAACTTTGTTCTTCTCTGGAGCATAAGCCTTTATGCATGCCTTCGTTTTTCCAACCTTCGTCGGCAAGTCCATTTCAGCCTTGTCTTTCATATTTGGGTTGGTCTTATCGTCATCCGTTTCAGAATCTGAGCTGATTGTCTGCACCGAGTCCTCACTCGTTATGGCTTTTAGATAGTGCCATTCCATGTCTATTTTCTTGATCCACTCCCGTCCTAGAAGTGGTGGTCCTCCCTCATGTAGTACGTATAAGTTCATTCTTGGGTGTTCTTTACCCCTATCTCTCACTTTGACTCTTATCTTTCCCATGGGGTATACTTTATGCCCCGTGTATGTCTGCAATACGAACTTGGTATCTCTTAAGGGTATATGTGAGAATAGCCGGTGGTAATCCCTTCGATTTATGACTGATAGAGCTGATCCAGTGTCCAACTCCATTTTCACTTGGATTCCAGCTATTTTTAGCATGGTGTGGAGATGCCGGAGTTGGACTGGGGTGGACAAATGTAAGAAGTCACACAACACCAGGTTATAGTCCAACAGCTTTATTTGAAATCACAAGCTTTCGGAGCGCTGCTCCTTCTACAGGTGAAGTGGAGAAATGCATAAAGACACAGCTTATATAGTCAGAGAATCATGTCAGATGTTTACAGGTAACCTTTCCAACTGCCATTTATCACACCTCGGCAGAGAGATAATCACAGCAGTCAAAGGTGTGAATGGTGTCCAAACAGGTCAGTCAGGGAAACATTACATCAAAGAACAATGAGGTGGGGTCACAAGGGGTCAATTATTGCAGATGCTGGGGTCTGTATGAAAAACAAAAAAACAGACAAAAAATCGTTTTTTTGGCTGGAATTCACAGCAGGTCCGGCCGCATCTGTGTAGAGAGAACAAGCCAATGTCGACTCGAGTCTGGATGACCCTGCATCAGGTGGGGTTACATGTAGCGTGACATGAACCCAAGATCTCGGTTGAGGCCGTCCTCATGAGTGCGGAACTTGGCTATCAGTTTCTGCTCGACGTTCTGCTGTTTTTTTGTTTTTCATACAGACCCCAGCATCTGCAATATATGACCCCTTGTGACCCCACCTCATTGTTCTTTGATGTAATGTTTCCCTGACTGACCTGTTTGGACACCATTCACACCTTTGACTGCTGTGATTATCTCTCTGCCGAGGTGTGATAAATGGCAGTTGGAAAGGTTACCTGTAAACATCTGACATGATTCTCTGACTATATAAGCTGTGTCTTTATGCATTTCTCCACTTCACCTGAAGAAGGAGCAGCGCTCCGAAAGCTTGTGATTTCAAATAAAGCTGTTGGACTATAACCTGGTGTTGTGTGACTTCTTACATATTTTTAGCATGACCCAGATAGTTTGTAGGTCAGCTTCCTTACTCACATTGTGAATTCTCAGACTACCCAGCTCCTGGCCGTTTGGGTCTGAGTCTGAATTCTGTTCGTCTGAACTCTTCTCAGCCACCTTGTGTACCTTGTTGTACTTTTCCTGTGATGGCTTCCTTTGGTTGTTGGTCCTTTGGTTGTTGGTCTTCTTCCCTGACCGGCATACCTTAGCTATGTGACCCAGTTTGCCACATTTCCTACATTCCTGGTTCTTAAACCAGCATTGGTTCTGGTCGTGTGTTGTCTTCCCACAACGATAGCATTTTGTTGTTGTCGAGGTAATTTGATCCACACTTAGTGCTGCTGTCTTTAGCTGCATTTCCGCAGTTCCCTTCGCTGCGGCTTCGTGCGATGCTGTAATAAGGACAGCCCTGTCAAGTGTAAGGTCGTTCTCTTCGAGTAGTCGCTTTTGCGTTCCTTCCTTTGCCAACCCGCACACGAACTTGTCTCGCAATGCCTCTGTCAGATTCCCTCCAAACTGGCAGTATTTCGCTAGTCTACGCAGTTCGACCAAGTATTCTGCGTTGCTTTCGTCTTTCCGTTGCGTTCTCGCATAGAATTTGAATCGTTCCGCCAACATCAACGGTGTGGGGTTCAAGTGATCCTTCAGAACAGCCACAATATCATCGAAAGTCTGATCCGCCGGTTTAGCTGGTGATAGTAGATGCTTCAAGAGCCCGTATGTCTTCGCGCCCATCGAGTTTAGCAAGGTTATAGCTTTGTCATCTTCTTCTATTTTATTGGCCTCACAATAGATCTCGATGCGTTCCACGTACGTGGCCCAGTCTTCTACCTCGGCATTAAAATCGTTGATGTTACCACGCTTAGGCATCTTCCTCTCTTTCTGATAACACCCCGAATTATTTCTTTAACTTATTTTTTTTTTCTAAGATGGCGGTTTTCCCGCGAAAATGGCGGTTTCCCGCGCTTATCTTCTCTCCCCGCCCACTTCAATGGCGGTTTCCCGCTTCTGTCTTCTTCCCCGCCTAATGGCGGCTTCCCGCGTTTCTTCCCTAGCGGGAGGGGTACACTTTCCCCCACAGGCGACGGCCGCTGGCTTTCAGATTCACAGCCTGCGCGTCGGCTTCAGTGCTTTCCCTTTTCTCGGCAAGGCAACCGGCGCTGGGTACACCCCGTTGACGGCGAACAGGTTCAGCCGCTGGGCTGGCTCTCGCTCAGTTCCCCTTGCTCGGGCTCGGTCTCTCTCCCGCTCGCTCGGCTCTACCGGCGCTGGGTACACCCCGTTGACGGAGAACAGTTTCAGCCGCTGGACTGGCTCTCGCGCAGTCTCCCTTGGTCGGCTCTGCCTCTCCCGCTCGCTCGGCTCTACCGGCGCTGGGTACACCCCGTTGACGGAGAACAGTTTCAGCCGCTGGACTGGCTCTCGCGCAGTCTCCCTTGGTCGGCTCTGCCTCTCCCGCTCGCTCGGCTCCCAAACGCCTCTCCCAGCCGTCTCGCAGTCCGGTGCTTCCCTCCCCGGCTGCGGCTGAGTTTTTATATCTTCCCGCGCCTACGCTCCCGGTCGCAGCGCTTCGTGGCTTCGGTCGCTGCCCGGCCTTTTTCGCCGGTCGCGGTCTAGCTGTCTCACGACGCCGTTGCGTCCCCAGCCTGTCTGTACCGCGGCTTCCTTGCTCCACGCTGCCCCAGTCTCAGCGCCTCTGGGCCCGACTTCTGTCCGGCTCCTTTCCCCCTCGACCGTGGTCGAGTGCACCGCCCTTATCCTCCGGTTATTCTTTTTACTTTTCCCTTACTCACAGTCACCGTGGCCGCCTTGCTTCTCGTGCTGATCGGCTCACTCCTCACCGTGGCAGAAGGGACAGTCAGTGCCTGTTGCTGATGGAAGTCTTTGTCTCTGAATTCTTCCTCCTTTCCAGCTCTGCAGACTCGAGTTTTCTCCCAGCAGAATGACGAGGGCGGTTGCCTCTTCTCGGCGCTCGTTAACTGCTTCGGAATTATTGTTGCCGCAGGGTACGATCGGACTCGTCGCCACTGTAAAGTCTGTGGGTTGTTTAGTTAATTAATACACAGACTCCAAGAGTAACTTAAAACAGGACTTTACTATTCGAAGGTCAGGGCGAATCTGCCCAATAACTCCTGGCACAACACTTATATACTGGTGTGGTCACCGTCGGTATTACCGTATACAGAAGCCAAACAAAGTAGTGCCACACCTAAAATAGTTCTCTTAAAGGTGAACGGTTACATACAATAGTTCTCTTAAAGGTAGACGGGTACATACACTACAAAAGTAACTTTGTTTTGGCAGAAAAATGGGGCAGAAACCATTTAAGCTAGGTTTCTAGCCCAAAGTTGATCCTCCCCCAATTTCACTCATGCTTTTTGGCCAGTCCAGGCTAACTTCCAATCGTGCGGGGAACGCGGACCAGGTAGTTGCTGGGCCCAGGATGGTAGGGGTCTGATCCCAGTTGGAACTCAGTGGCAGTACCATCACCTTCCAAGTGCTCTGAGTGACATTTCTGGCACGGTTCATGCCACGGACACCCAGTAGTCTGTGTCACCTGAGCTCACTTTCAACCAGGAGAGTTTGTAGGTTAGACTCCTTTGTGGCATCACCTTCTCTGTAATTCCCTGGTTACTTGTTTGTCTGCCTGTGCCAGCTTCTCCTGTGATAGACATTCTGTAAAAATGGCACAAAACATTCATGAGAGATGCAGTCAGGCTGGCTGATAGTCATGCCAAGCAACTCTTTTCCCATCAGTGAATTTTAGGGAACCTATTTTTCTTAGGCAAAAGCCGATTTGTGCACAGCAGGGTCCCACAAACAGCAATGAAATGAATGACTAGTTAATTTGTTTTAGTGGTATTAGTTAACAATGTTTGTTGGCTGAAATAAAAAGCTGGTATCAGTAAAAATGACCATGAAGTTATCAGATTGTCGTAAAAACCCAGCTGGTTCGCTAATGCCCTTCAGGGAAGGAAACCGTACCTGGTCTGGACGTATATGTGACTCCAGTCACACACCAACGTGGTCGACTGTTAATTGCCCTCTGAAAGTGGCCTAGCAAACCACTCAGTTGTATCAAAAGCAAGAAGCTGCCCTCCCACCACGACCTTCTCAGAGTAACTAGGGATGGGCAATGAATGCTGGCCTGGCCAGCGATGCCCACATCCTGACACTGAGTAAATGAATGACGGGACTCTGCTCTTTTCACACAAACTGTCTCACTGAATGGTGCCTTCAGTCAGACAAATAATAGCTGAATGGTTGGCATTTAATTCATAACGTCATCAGCGGAGCAATCATTGAAAATCTGACAACATAAGTTTAACAAAACTGAAGGTATTTATTCAAGATTTCAAATCTGAGTACTGTATTTTGAGAAAAAATACCAATATTCATAATTTTTAGCATATTTTGCTTATTTTATATTTCTCCTTGTCTTGTCTTGCAGGACGGTTAGAGCTATTTTATGAAGAGCTGTTTTTGAGAGAGGAAAAGAGTACAGACAACAGTGTGAGTAAAAACATAAATCCCAGGGATTTAATTCCCATTAAATTTCATACAGATTGGGGAAGCCCAAGGTTGATTCCTCCTTTGTGCTGAGTTAGCTGCCTTCATTCAGGGCAGCAGTGCTACAGTTGGATTCAGTGCCCCTGAGCTAGAAAGGTGGGAAACATTCAACCTAGGTTACCTGCTCACTATGCATTGCCTCCTTTAACATAAAAAACATCACAGATGCTTCATAAATAGGTGTCAAAATGGACAGTGAGCGGAAGGGAGAGATTAGAAGAGGTGACCGAAAGCTTAATCAGAGTGGGTCTTGAGGACGTTTTTATATGTGGGGAGAGAGGGCGAGAGGTTTAAGTAGAGAGTTCCGATGAGCAAGACCAAGACAGTTGAACACTTCACCTAAGGATATGGGATTCACAGAAGGCCAGAGTTAGAAGGGTAGAATGTTCCGATGGGAATATAGGGCTGGAAGAGGTTGCAGAGCAATACCATGGAGGAAAAAGATGAAGGAAGGGATTTTAAATGTAATGCATTGGAGGACTGGGAGTAGTGTAAGTCAGTGGACCAGGGTCAGGGCAGGATATGTGCGGCAGACTATTAGACAAGTTGGATATTCTGGTCACTGGACTGGGAGTAGTGTAAGTCAGTGGACCAGGGTCAGGGCAGGATATGTGCGGCAGACTATTAGACAAGTTGGATATTCTGGTCACTATGCCAAAAACAATATGTATCAGAGAAAGTGCAGAGAAGATCAATGACTGATTTTTTATAATATGGAGTGAGCTATGAAGAAAGGTGAGAGAAGCTCAAGCTCCAAAGTGTAAAGAGAAGAGGGGGAACTGACTGCAGAACATTAAAAGAAAGACTTGATTTATATCGTTCCTCACGACCTGGGGATGTCCCAAAGCACTTTGCAACCAATTAATTACTTTTTGAAGTGTAGTCACTGTTTTAATGTAGTAAACGCGGCAGCCAATTCGCGCACAGTAAGCTCCTACAAACAGCAGTGTGATAATGACCAAATAAACTGTTTTAATGATGTTGATTGAGGAATAAATATTGGCCAAGACTCCCCTGCTCTTCAAAATAATGCCATGGGATCTTTTACGTCTTTTAGGTTTAATGTCTCATCTGAAACCTGGCACCTCTGACGGTGCAGCGCTTCCTAAAGTAAACCTAGAATATTACTTCAAAGTAAGTCAGGCTATTAAGACCAGGGAATATAAATTTAAATGAGCAAAAATTAACTTTTAAAAGAGACGAATCAAGTGGCATCAGAGGGTGGGAGAATAATTGGACCAGGTCAGGCAGATATAATTCAGTCCGCATTTTGAAGTTAAACATTTTGCTCTTATTGTATATAATAGTTTGATTTTATATGATCATTTGTAGTTAAGTAGTAAAAGTTAGGGCAGTTTGGCAAGCAGAGTTGAGTTGGTTTGAGAATAAGGAGTTTCTCTCCAGTACAGGCAGAATAGCTGGGAGATGCAAAACTGAGACACTACAGTGGCAGGAGGGGGTAGTTGCAGTGTGGCAAGTTTACATAACTAGTTTTCATTATAAACGTTGACACAAAAGGGTGACAAAAACATGACAAAGGAAGTAAGGTTTTATAGACAGTCCATGGAGCTGTAAGATATGATACAGATTTTGGGAAGAAATTTGGTACTCTGTGATAAATGGTTGAAACAGTCTGCTGAGATTGGGTTGTAGAGACAAAAATAGGGGATTCAAACTAATATTGCAATGATGGGAGAGTTGGAGTACTAGAGTTATGAACTACAGTGCTCTGTACGACCTTTTTCTCATCACTTTTACTTTCTTAAGTGTTACCATTTAACCAGAAAATGAAGGAATTCGATGGTACAATATGCATTTAATACACATTATAGAGACTGGGTTATGCAGTGAATAAGAACACTGCTCTTTCACTTTTGGGATCTGGATTTGATCCACGTCAGACTAATAGGATGAAAGTCTCCTCAGGGACTGAGAACTCTACTGATAGTGAGAGTTCTGTGTGAATTGAGTTTGAGTAGTCTCAACCAAATTCCTAGTGGGCATGGACCCAAAGCATAGAACTACCATTAAATGAACACTAATTGGTAATAAGTTGTCAATCTCGCTCAGAGGCTACAGGATAGCTGGTGTACAAAATGGAAACATTTCATAAGAGTGCTCTTGTGAGGTTTGCGACTGAAGCATATTGTTGGACAGAGCACAGGGAGTTTTACTCTGCACCTATCCTTTGCTCTGTCTGACCTGGAAGTGTTCAGTGCTGATATTGGGTGCCTGAACTAGAAAGGGTTTCATTCCCCAGCACCAGCGCCAGCATTCCTTACCTAAATGAACAGAACATTTACAAACAAAAAATTATTAAAAGAACCCAAAAATCATGGAAATACAAAGCAAGTTAATCAGCATTTGGAAAAAAAAATGGCTAATATTTCAAATGTAATCCATCACCAGTTATTTACCCTCAATATGGTTTCCATGTCACAGGACATTATCACTATCAAGATGTCAACGACGGAATATGTGACTGCTAAAAAATACATCCAGGATAAGAAATTTGTAGAACTTGTGAAAATTCTGAAGCTAATTCAAAACTGCAGCAACTGGAAAAGTGAAATCCCGATCAACTTTGGAGATGCTGGTAAAGCCATTTTTTTACAATCTGCAAGGGCAACAGAGACATGACTCGAGGTGCAGAAAACCCCTAAATTATTGGATCTGTCCAATAGATGAATTGGCCTCGATATTAACCCCCCTATGACGGGGGTAGGGTTAAAGTCTTAAATATGGGGAATGCGCCCCAACACTCCTTTTTTATGGCGGCAGATATCAGGGTGTCCAAGTGTCCCGCATCTCCACGGCAGGACACTTCATTAGCATATTGAAATCATGCTCCCACAGTGCAATTGGCAGCCCGATTTTAAATTCACTCTGCTTTTCCCAGAGGTCGGAAAACCCGACAGTGAAAGGGAGGCGGCAGCTGCCGGCTCCGCAAGGTAAGTGCCTTTTCCAGCACTGCTTATGGCCAGGAGTAGCACTCCTGCTCTACCTGGCCCCTCAAGGAAGCCTTCAGCCCCCCCCCGCCAAGCGCAGCCTTTCTCTTTCCCGCCACCCCCCCTGCCTGTTTACCAACCTCACCTCACCACCACCCCCAGCCCTGATCGGCAACTCTCCCCAAGGGACCCCAGCTGTGGTCTCTTGCCACTGGTTTTCCCTCCTGGACATCGGCCAGGCTGTCAATCTGGCCGGCTGCTGGGCGGGAAACGGAAGAATAATGATAATGAGTTCCTGCTGTTAAATTGAGCAGGATCTCCACGTCCCCGGCCTTGCCAGGTTCTTCAGCCATTTTCGGCCTTCCCCGCCTCCCATAAATATTGGAGCCATCATGGTTGAATTTCCATGGGGGTTCTCTTGATCATCCGCTGTAACTTTGGCAGAAGATCCACAGAAACCCTGGAAAAACGGTGGAGACATTACATGGCTTGTATGGGTAAGGCTCATGCTGTAAAATTGTAAAATCTAGGGTCCAGACCTTTACATTGAATTTAGGCTGTGCATTGTGATGCTGTGGCCTCATTATTTAGCCACAACTTGCACCTCCTAAAATGGGGTGGGCAACAAATTGGGTGCACAACTGCAGTATGCAGGCCATAACATGATCTGGGCTTTGCAAATTGATCCTTATGTGTTCACTGCGTTACTTACTGAAGACTGTGTTTGCTGGTGTCACTCACTGAAGACCATAAGGTCAATAATGTGATGGTGGATGCCATCAGCCACTGAAGGAGCTAGTATTTTTGAATTTTGATCCACGGTAGCCAAAAAATATTTACAAGCTAACCTTGTGTTGTATAAGGTCAGCTCATTTGGGCGCAGTTGCATGGAGTCTAATGAGGGGGAGCCACAGAGCACACTCGCTCCCTTGTGTTCACTGGAGTCGCTTGCTCCCTCTGATAA
This sequence comes from Somniosus microcephalus, assembly GCF_052327205.1. Lineage (NCBI taxonomy): Eukaryota > Metazoa > Chordata > Chondrichthyes > Squaliformes > Somniosidae > Somniosus > Somniosus microcephalus. The sequence continues at coordinate 43,974,713 of NC_141014.1, forward strand.
CTAACATCAATTAATAGGGGAAAATAAATTTCACTCTACAATGTGGCGATATTCCTAGAATAAGGTGTGCAAAATATTATTTCCAATATTTTAAGAAATATCTTGCACTGATATCTTTTTATTTGTTTTTCCCCCCCCAGCAAGTGCATTAGTACCATACTATGAAAAGGCAACTGGAGGCACTGGAGATAATATGATGGTGAGGTACCAGCAATGGGAGTAGGAAGGAGTGAAGCATCCTGTGTATGGGCATTTTGGCACTTGTGATGGCATATACATACACAAATTTATTAATGAACCATCAAAACAATTTCCTACGTATAAAACGAAACATACCATTTTGTCCTTGTACAAGAACTTGGTTAAGCTTCAGTTAGAATACTGTGTCCAGTTTTGTTCTTGTGGGAGATATTGAGGCTTTGGATAGGTTGCAGAGGAGGGCCACAAGATTACTTCCCATTTTAAAATACCTTAGTTACCCAGATAGGCTCAACGAGCTGTGTCTCTATACTTTAGTGAAGTGTAGACTCGGGAGATTTGATCGAGGTTTATAAAGTAATGAAGGGATTACATTGAGTTTATGTAGACCAATTATTTCAAGTGAATAAGTCAGGGGGGACAAAGGGTCATGCTTACATGTTGTGTAAGGGCAGAACTAGGTTAGATGTTGAGTGGTTCTTCTCCCAGAGAATAGTGGACCTGGTTGTCAGATTGCCAACTCATGCAGTGGATGCCGATTCGCTGTAGTCCTTCAAGCGAGAACTGGACCTGTTACTGCTGGGGCGGAGATCACTTTGTACCAGCGGTAAGTATCCTGTCACATAAATCAGGGCCAGTGTGATCTCCTGGATTAGTTTTGATTGCCTTACAGGGTCGGAGAGGAATTTTCCATTTTTTCCCCTACTTGGCCTGGGTTTTTTTAAATCTGTTTTTTTGCCTCTCCCAGGAAGTAACTCAGCTCTGGTGATTAAGAGGCAGGGGGGAGAGTATGTGTATTGTGATGCACAAGGCATCACAGCTGTGTGGCACAGGCTGGATGCTTTTCCTGTCCCAGTTTTGTATATTAATCTCTATTGATGGTAAATTGAACTATTAAAACAGGAAATGATTTAAATATAGTGTAACTAACTTAATAATGAACAAGAAATTAGGCTGTTGACACTTAAATCACCACATGGGAATATGAACATTGCACAACTGCAGAAAATATTTAGGAAGCTCAAATGATTCTCATTGTGAATGAGGTGACAACATGGAGGCCAGCCATTTTCAGCATGTGTCAAATCTCCCAATCCCAAGATGATTCAGAAGGCATGGATAGAAATCGGGAAATGATACTGAAACATTTTCCGATCTGCATCCAGGTCCATAAGTAGTCTCTGTTTTAGTGACATAAACAAGTTAGCCTAGGTTTCAATCACTAGACTTACACGGCCAACCAAAGAGCAATGGAGTGCTTGAAGGCAGCCCAAGGCTATGATGGTGGTAAATAAGTATTAATATTACAATTTCTCAATGATAGGTTCAACATAAATACCCAGTTACAGAAGTAAATATTTTTATTTTTGAACACTATACATGTTCAGTCATCTTTGAAGTTGCACACACATTGGAAACATATACAGGGATGTTACTTTGTTATATATTACATTATATTGTCAAGGTATTTAATTTGAAGAACAGGAATCTCTAAAATTTGCACTGTGATGATCACAAGGTAGTTTTAAATGGAGATGGTCATTTGACCCATTTGATTTCATTCTTCTGGAATACAAACCATACCATTTTCCCATGACTGCAAGATTAAATGATTTTAGTGTTTTGGCCTCAAGAATGTGTGGCTGAAGAGATGGTGCAGAAGGGAGAGCTTTAGATTCCTGGGACATTGGGTTCTGGGGGAGGTGGGACCTGCACAGGCCGAACGGGTTGCACCTCAACAGAGCCAGGACCAATGTCCTTGCGGGGGGGGGGGTGGGGGGTGGTTTGCTCGTGCTTTGGAGAGGGTTTAAACTAATTTGGTAGGGGGATGGGCACCAGAGTGTAGCATTTAGAAAGGAGAAACAAGGTGCACAAAGGATTGGGAGAGGCAGATAGCACTAGAGTAAGAAATAGTACGGTATTTTAGGTGGGGTCAGACTAAGATAGATTTACAGTGCATGTGTGTGAATGCACGAAGTGGTAAATAAGGTTGGTGAGCTGCAGGCGCAAATAGCCATATGGGAATATGATGTGGCGATAACGGAGACCTGGCTCAAAAAAGGGCAGGATTGGGTACTAAATATTCCTGGATATAAGGGGGGGACAATTCAGTTGGTTGCGCCTCCCGATAGAGCCTTAAGAGGGCGCTAACGGGACGCAACACAACTAGCACCCGGGCGCTGCACTGCCCACGCCTCCCGCAAAATTCAGCGGGAGGTTAGTGGTGGTGCTAACCGGTAGCGCCCTGTGGCGCTGTGCCGCTGGCGATGACATCATTGGCGTGCGCAGCGCCCCGCTCACGCCCCGGCCACGATCTTCGGGAGCGCCCCCTGACTTACCGCCGGATGCTATGTCTGACAGGGTCAGAGAGGCGTATCTGCGGCCGGGGAGGCGCAATTTAAAGGCGAGGTGCGGGGCGGCCATTTTTGTTGCTGGCCACCTGCCTGCGCTCCGTCCCAGACCTCCTGAAAATTCAGCGGGAGGTTAGTGGTGGTGCTAACCGGTAGCGCCCTGTGGCGCTGTGCCGCTGGCGATGACATCATTGGCGTGCGCAGCGCCCCGCTCACGCCCCGGCCACGATCTTCGGGAGTGCCCCCTGACTTACCGCCGGACGCTATAAGAAGGGGAGGAAGGCCTGCAATACCGCGGCGCGACGTGCCGCAGCGTGTGGCGCTGCGGCACATAACGCCGCAATATTGACTCACAATGCCCCAAGAGGGATGCGGGGTGCTTCCAGTAGCGCCCCGCTTAGCTCTTGGGGTGCAACCACTCAATTTCCGGCATGGGGACGCTAATTTTTCCGGGGCGCTACTTTTAGCACCCCGCGCTACTCAATTTTTAGCCCAAGGTGTTTAGGAAAGATAGGGAAGGAAAGAAAGGAGGTGGAGTAGCAGTATTGATGAAGGAGAATATTACAGTGCTGGAGAGAGAGAGGATATCCTGGAGGGGTCAAGGACATAATCTATTTGGTTAGAGTTGAGAAACAATAGAGGTGCCATTACACTACTAGGTGTATTCTTTAGGCCACCAACTAGTGGGAAGGAGGAGCAAATTTGCAGGGAAATTACAGAGAGGTGCAAGAACTATAGAGTAGTGATAATGGGGGTCTTCAACTATCCTAATATAGACTGGGATAGTCATAGTGTAAAGGGCAGAGAGGGGGAAGAATTTCTGAAGTATGTTCAGGAGAACTTTCTTGATCAGTACATTTCTGGCCCAACGAGGAAGGAGGCATTGCTGGATCAGATTCTGAGGAATGAGTTGTGTCAAGTGGAGCAAGTGTCAGTAGGGGAACATTTAGGGAACAGTGATCATAGCATCATAAGGTTTAGATTAGCTATGGAAAAGGACAGGGAGCAATCTAGAGCAAAAATACTTAATTTGAGGAAGGCCAATTTAAGTGGGTTGAGAATGGATCGAGCCCGGGTAAATTGGAATCCATGATTGGCAGGCAAAACTGTAATTGAACTGCCTTTAAAGAGGAGATGGTTCGGGTACAGTCGAGGTACATTCCCATGGGGGGGAAAGGTAGGGCAACCAAAGTCAGAGCTCCCTGGATGACGAAAGAGATGAGAGTAAGATGAAGCAGAAAAAGGGGGCATATGACAGATGTCAGGTTTAGAATACAAGTGAGAACCAGGCTAAATATAGAAAGTTCAGAGGAGAAGTGAAAAAGGAAATAAGAGGGGCAAAGAGAGAGCATGAGAATAGATTGGCAGCTAACGTAAAAGGTAATCCAAATGTCTTCTCTAAGCATATAAATAGTAAACGGGTAGTAAGAGCAGGGGTGGGGCCAATTAGGGACCAAAATGGAGACCTACGCATGGAGGCAGAGGGCATGGCTGAGGTACTAAATGAGTACTTTGCATCTGTCTTTACCAAGGAAGAAGATGCTGCCAAAGTCATAGTGAAAGAGGAGGTCGTTGAGATACTGGATGGGATAAAAATTGCTGAAGAGGAGGTACTAGAAAGGCTGGCTGTACTTAGAATCATAGAATAGTTATAGCACAGAAGGAGGCCATTCGGCTAGTCCCAACTTAAAGTAGATAAGTCACCAGGACCGAATGGGATGCATCCTAGGATGCTGAGGGAAGTAAAGGTGGAAATTGCGGCGGTACTGGCCATAATCTTCTGATCCTCCTTAGATATGGGGGTGGTGCCAGAGGACTGGAGCATTGCAAATGTTACACCCTTGTCAAAAAAGTGTGTAAGGATAAACCCAGCAACTACAGGCCAGTCAGTTTGACCTCGGTAGTGGGGAGCTTTTAGAAATGATAATTAGGGACAAAATTAACAGACACTTGGACAAATGTTGATTAATTAAGGAAAGCCAGCATGGATTTATTAAAGGTAAATTGTGTCTAACTAACTTGATTGAGTTTTTTGATGAGGTAACAGAGAGGGTTGATGAGGGAAATGCGGTTGACGTGGTGTACCTGGACTTCCAAAAGGCGTTTGATAAAATGCCACGTAATAGGCTTGCCAGCAAAGTTGAAGCCCATGGAATAAAAGGGACAGTGGCAGCATGGATACGAAATTGGCTAAGTGACAGGAAACAGAGTAGTGGTGAACGGTTGTTTATCAGAATGGAGGAAGGTATACAGTGGTGTTCCCCAGAGGTCAGTACTAGGACCACTGCTTTTCTTGTCTTGATATATATTAATGACTTGGACTTGGGTGTACAGGGCACAGTTTCAAAATTTGCAGAGGACACAAACTTGTAAGGATAGTGATAGACTTCAAGAGGACATAGACAGGCTGGTAAAATGGGCGGACATGTGGCAGATGAAATTTAACGCAGAAAAGTGCAAAGTGATACATTTTGGTAAGAAGAACGTGGAGAGGCAATATAATCTAAAGGGTACAAATCTAAAGTGGGTGCATGAACAGTGAGTCCTAGGGCTATATATACACTCATCATTGCAGGTGGCAGGGCAGGTTGAGAAAGCGGTTAAAAAAGCATACGGGATCCTGGGCTTCATAAATAGAGGCATAGAGTACAAAAGCAAGGAAGTTATGATGAACCTTTATAAAACACTGGTTCGGTCTCAACTGGAGTATTGTGTCCAATTCTGGGCACCGCACTTTAGGAAGGATGTGAAGGCCTTAGAGAGGGTGCAGAAAAGATTTACAAGAATGGTTCCAGGAACTTCAGTTACGTGGATAGACTAGAGAAGCTGAGGTTGTTCTCCTTAGAGCAGAGAAGGTTGAGAGGAGATTTGATAGAGGTGTTCAGTATCATGAGGGGTCTAGACAGAATAGATGGAGAGAAACTGTTCCCATTGGCGGAAGGGTTGAGAACCAGAGGACAAAGATTTAAGGTGATTGGCAGAAGATCCAAAGGCAACATGAGGAAAAGCTTTTACGCAACGAGTGGTTATGATCTGGAATGCACTGCCTGAAAGGGTGGTGGAGGCAGATTTGATCGTGGCTTTCAAAAGGGAATTGGATAAGTACTTGAAGGAAAGAAATTTGCAGGGCTACGGGGAAAGGGTGGGGGAGTGGGACTAGCTGAAGTGCTCTTGCAGAGAGCCAGCACGGGCTCGACGGGCCAAATGGCTTCCTTCTGTGCTGTAACCATTCTATGATTCTAACTTCCCTTCCTACCATCTTCTGTATCCACCACGAGAAGCACCCCAACAGTACTCAGCATAACATGGAATTGGCAGCACCAGGATTATGGAACCCCTTCCTTCCCTCAGTCTTTCCCTCCTCCTATAATCTACAGGTTTTTAAAACTCAAGCTTCTTGTCACATAATCATTACTTCCTGATTTATTCCACGTTCTTTCCTACCCTTTTCATCTTGGTGATGCCAATACTATTGCCCCGACCCTTCACCTAGGTTTCTCAATATAAATAAAGCACAAAGGCATGCAACAGAACTAGCACCGATCACAGCATCATCACATGGTGACTGCTAACCAGCTCCAAAGGATGTGGCATTGCCCATAGAGGAAGCACTGATTTAATAATACATATTGGCCAAACTCTTTCCTAGTAATCAGTTGCTGATCATCACTTGATGTATCTGCAGTAATTATTGTCACTTGCAATCATTAACTCTTTATGTCAACACATATCAAGAACACTGGCTGCTCCCACCCAGACTGAAGGCCACTGCCAGCAAAATAAATGGACTCAAAACTGAATAAAATCACTCTCATTGCTTTCAGCCAGGGAACCATTTGGGATTCTACAATTCACCTTAGTGACACTGGGCTAGGAAGGGGACAAAATCAGTTCGGATTCCCATTCCTGATCATTATCCAGTGACTATCCAGCCATATAGACTGCAATGGTCTTTTCTGGTCCTGTACATTCCTATGTCCCTATGACTTTTGGTAGAAAGTAGTTGTATGTGGAGACTGGCAGTGGACAGGGTTGCTCTGGGCTGTGATGACTTCCATGGAGAACTGCCAGTGACAATCACTGTCAAGGTGCACGCATGAAGAATAGTTATCTTGGTGAGGTACTGAAGGCCTGCCAGTACCTGTAGAGTTAGACGCCAGTAAGAGTCATCATCTTCATAAGAGAAGGGCACAAAATCACTCCCATTAAGTTTAATTGACTGAAATTATATCAAGGCTCTAATCTTATCTTGTGATTTAGATGACAATTAAACCACAGATTGTAACGTGATGTGAAACTATCAAGTGAGAGCAGTGCCTTGTCATCACTCACAGGTTTCCAGCATCCGCTTTGTAACTCGTATGGAGACATCCAGTATGCACATTCCAGTAGCTATCTAAAACTTCATTTTTCCATTTTGATTTAACAGTGCATCAAATGGAATGTGGTGCAGTCAGAGTCAGCAGCGCTGGGACCAGCTGAGCAGTAAGTGTTATGTACGTTTAGCATTTTTCAGTGAGTGTTTTCTGTCACATACCCATCAGTCTCTCAGTTGACATATGACGCTAGTTTTTGATTGACGGGCAGCGTTGTTGCAGTGAAGGATCGATTTTTTTTCTTCCAACGAGATTGGGTGTAATGCTGTGGATACGAGCAAACAACCTATCAAATGAAACCTGCTCAAGTTTAATTTGGTGACATGTACAATTAAAATATAGCAAGATAGACACTGTTGTTCTACCTCTGCGACCTGGCTTCACATCCCAGCGATGTCTGCTAGTTGTGAATGAGTTTGAGCAGAATTAATCCAGTTGAACGTGGGCATGTGCCCAAAGCACAAAATTGCTCTTAATTTGAGATATACAGTATATTGGTCGCAACATTTTTGGAGTCAATTGGTTGCTGTAACTGTGTTGTGATTTTATAATTTTCTTAATGTACATTGGAGGCGAGGCATTGCTAGATCTAGTTATGAGTAACAAAATAGCTGAAATAGAGGAGTTAAATGTGGACCTCGGGAATAGTGACCATAATATAATACGGTTAAGGTCCAAATAGAAAGGAGAAAAGTTAGTACAAAAACAAAAGCACCAGATTGGTATCGAGCAGATTTTAGAAAGACGAGGAGCGAGCTAGCTGCAGTGAGGTGCAAGGAGAAATTGGCACACAGGACTATAGATTAGCAATGGGATATACAAAATCCTTCTCTTTTCTAAACAACAAAGTGAAGTACTTATTCAGTATTCCTGCCAATTTCTGTTTATCCTCTATTAATTCACCTCACATTTAACAATTCTTCCTTTACTTTACTGTGCTCTTAATATTTTTGAGATTATCTTCTCGTACACCTTCCTTGCTTTCCTTATCATTCTCTTAACCTTTTCTCTTTTCTTGTATTCTCTCTTATTTTTATCATTACTATGGGCTCAATATGCCCTCTGCTTCAATTTTAGTTTGTTTCCAACCTCTTTATTTATCCGCAGCATCCTGAAATTTAAAATAGTCTCTGATGTAAAAAGACTACTGAGCACTTGGTTTGAGTATAAAACAAGGCTTGAATCAACTGTTTCACAACCATGAGATTCGAGTTACATCACTAGTTCCTGGTTACAAAAACGTCCTGAGCAAGCTGGGCCCACGCCCAAGTATTTATACTCCTTGGACGGTGCCACCAGCTGGCCGCCCAGTGTTACTTCATGAGTCATTTCTTCATGAATGATAATATTCATGACGGTCTCCTTTTTTAATGGTATACATTTATTCTACAACTTGGCAATCTCCTTTCTAAAAATATCCCACATGACTCAGTTCTGGGACCATTTCTGTTCACTGTGTACATCAATAACTTGGATGCATGGCTAGATGGAGTTGTCTGATTCCAGGAATGAGGGACTTCAGTTATGTAGATAGACTGGGGAAGCTGGGGTTGTTCTCCTTGGAGCAGAGAAGATTGAGAGGAGATTTGATCGAGGTGTTCAAAATCATCAGGGGTCTGGACAGAGTAGCTAGAGAGAAACTGTTCCCATTGGCGGAAGGGTCGAGAACCAGAGGACACAGATTTAAGGTGATTGGCAAAAGAACCAAAGGCGACGTAAGAAAAAACTTTTTTACGCAGCGAGTGGGTAAGATCTGGAATGCACTGCCTGAAAGGGTGGTGGAGGCAGATTCAATTACAGCTTTCAAAAGGGAGTTGGATAAGTATCTGAAGGAAAGAAATTTGCAGGGCCACGGGGAAAGGGCAGGGGGATGGTTCTAGCTGAAGTGCTCTTGCAAAGAGCCAGCACGGGCTCGATGGGCCGAATGGCTTTCTTCCGTGCTGTAACCATTATGACTCTAATGCTTAACCAGGCATGGCTGTTGAAGCAGAGACTGTAACATCATTTTAAATAATTGGATAAATATTTGAAAAGGAATATAAAAGGATGTAGGGAAAGAGCAGAGATGGGACAAATGATCTCTCTGCTGTAATTCCTCAATGAGGTTAAATTCCCATCTGCATCTCTAATGAAAAAAATATGCAGATATTTATCCAAAGAACAATGAATGCATGAAAGTCTATGATATCAATTATATTGAACAGGATCCTAATATACTTTCGTTTTTAGTTATTTAAATGTTACGGGTATGGGGTGCCTCTGTTTTTTCCCCTATTCTCCCTGGACTGCATGCCCATGCACAGACTAAGATGAAAATCCTATTCTGTGGTCTTTGCCAAAGCCACATTGGGTCACGTGTAGGGAAGTACACAAGAGCAGCCTCCCCACCGTAGGAAGTCTGGGATCAGGGAACTCTGCAGAGTGACGTGATATGCCCTTTATTCCATTACTGTGGTAGTGGTGCAGTAACACTCACTCAAACACATTACACTACTGACCTGTTACAGACTCTCATATATTCCGCTCATTATGGTTTCTGGTGTTCGCTCTACAACAATGTAAAATTTGGCATATTCATTTTTATTAAATTCACTTCAGACTTCTATGATAGTGTTATAATAAAGATTGTTAGGTGTTAATTGCCATCATTATCATTGGCATTTGATAAGCTGTAACATTACAGCACTAACATTTGTATAGAATTTGTTGTCCAGCAGCTCCTCAGACTTAAACTAAGATATAAAAATATAAGTTACAATACTCATTGCATGCTTCAGTGAAAATATATGTGGAAGTGATGACAAGGATGCAAACATCATAAGCAGTGATCTTGAGTAATTTATAGACATAATTTGAACCCCAAGATTAGAAAGTAACAAAGTGCATTTGTTGCCTTGATCTACAAATAGACCAGTCCTGCTACAGAATTGGAATTGGCAATTGTGTTTTTTCTCTCTCTAGATATGAAGACCAATCGGATCTGTTCATTCGGTTTTGTTCTCAGATTAAGAACATAGGCCTCGTCTGTCTTCTGGTGGTTTTCACAATGACGCTTGTGGCATTTACAAGCATTTTCTCCTTAGTACCCTGGTCCTGTCAGAAGCACTCATTTGCAGAATGCACTGACAGCAGCTTCTGGTCAGTACTGAAAGCTTTACTTTGCCCTCAAATCAGGCTAAGGCATGGGGCTCCTCCACCTGTTTGAAGCAGCAATCATTGTAGTCTTTCAAAATAAACAGCCACATTTAAATTTAACCTGATTTTAACTGAAGTTACTGGTCTTAAACCATTTATACACGTGATAAATTTTCCCTTGTCCATCTACAGATGCCATTTTGACATCTGGTGCTTTGCTGTGTCTGTACACAAGCTCTCATTCTTTCTGCCTTTTAAGAAACATATTTTAGATTTAAAAGTAATACAGGCTATTTCATTAATTTATATCTTATCTTTGGTAGTCCAAGTACACTAACTTTTATTGATTCTCCAAACTGATGTGTGAGGGGAGCATCCCATTCGCTCCATTGAGCGAGTTCTCTTTTCATCAGCTGCTGAATTTTCTGATAGGGACTAATGATGTAAGCAGGAGAAACTCACTGCACATTTTTAACAACCCATCTCAAAGAATAAAAAATTATTCTGCAGGCTAAGTGCTTCCTGGGAACTTTTTGAAAAAGAAAACTTACAATTGAAGCATTTCATAAAATACAAAATTTCCAAGTCTGAATGAATTTTTCCTTGATTCATTTAAAGATTTTTAATAGTGATGCAGCTTTAAAAAAAAATTAAAATTATGGATTCAAAGTGTGAAAAAACATTTAATTTCCATTTGCATGGTCTCACAGTTGTTATAAGTAGCATTGAACAAATGCAAATATTACCCTACTGCCTGGAAAACAACTGTTTTGAGTCACCTAAACTAACTTTTCACTCACCCAGGACTAGTTAATTTGAAATTTAACTAGAGGGGATTATTATGAATACACTAGTAGTATAGATGTGGGGTTAGAAAGAGCAGAGCTAGGACACAGTCCATTGAGAAGGCAGAGAAAGGTACTGCAAAGGATTGCAGATGAAGGAATAAATGTACGAGGTTACTTGCAAGCTGCTGCGTCACTTAATTTCTCAGTAAAATGATAGACAGCATCACACTTCAGAATAGGTAGAGTGAAATAGCAGGGTTACTACCAATGTTACCCCTAATTTTTTTTTGGGTGCACAGCCAAACCTTTTGGCTGCATGGCCCATTCAGTTTCATGCATGCATGAAATTTAACTTGGGAAAAGCCAGTTCCTGGTTGTGTGGAACTGGCAAACAGCTGCGCAGATTAGAGGGAACGTTGATTACTACCTATCTGATATAAAGACAGAAAATGCTGGAAATACTCAGCAAGTCAGTAGTTTCTCTCGCCACAGATGCTGCCTGACCTGCTGAGTATTTCCAGCATTTTCTGTCTTTATATCAGGTTGCCAGCATGCACAGTATTTTTCTTTTGTGTTACTACCTATCTGGTTGTGGACTGAATAGTCAGTTAATTTAAAATCAGAGGGAAATAAATAGGTTTTAAAATGTTTTACATTTGCTTATGCTACGGGGCTGTTAGCTGTAAAGAATAATAAAATTGAGTTAATTTTTAATCGGGAAAAAAGCATCACCACTTGAGCCCAGTCTAGTTTTGTACTTGGCAAAAAGCAAGAACCACAGGTTACAAATTTATTTAAAAGATAGCAATGAATTAAATACAATGGATTCCACTTTTAAAAAAAATTTTTTTTTATTGTCACATAACACTAGACACTGTCAATTTCCAATGCATTAAAAAAAATCAATTTCTGCAGATTTAAAAAAGGGTTTTCATGCACAAAATATGCTCAGTGATATCACTCTGAATGGCCAAAATTGTTACTAAATATCACAGCAATGGCTGCATAAAATGATCAGCAAGACACTTCATCTTAAGAGTCAGCTTGATCAATGGTAGCACTCGGTCTCTTCAGAAGGCTATGGGTTCAAGGCCCACACCAGGTCTGCAGCACAGAACCTAGGCTGCCACTTCAGTGTAGTACTCAGCGAGTGCTGCATTTAGGCAGTGTTTTTTAGGTGAAATGTTAAACAGAGGCCCTGTTCCGGCAATTCAGCTGGCTATAAAATATCCCGTGGCAGTATTCAAAGAGATGGGGAGTTTTTCCAGTGGCCCTCAAACTCTACCACTAAAAACAGATTGATCATTTGTTGGGCAAATTGGCAGCTGCATTTGCCTACATAACAATAACTGTACTTCAAAACTAATTCATTAGCTGTGAAGTGTTTTAGAATGCAATAAGACACTATAAATGCAAGATTTGTGTCTCGGAGTAGGGGAATCCATTATACTACAGTGAAACCAATTTACATCACTGTTCACCTGTAGCAGTTTTTTGGGGAAAGTGAGCTAAGTGATACAGGAATTCACCATCGCAGGGAAGCAAAAGGTCACTCGGTCTCAAGTCTGTTGGCACCTGTAATCTATTTGTTCAAGTGCAAATCAAAATGAGATTAAAGAGATAAATTCCACATTTTCACATGCCAGTGGTAGAACACCAACTGTGGAAAGAGATTTCCATAACAGGGCCAGAGTGATTTCCTGGACTAGTTTCAATTGCCTAGATGGGTCGGAGAGGAATTTCCCAGATCTTTTCCCCCAACTTGCCCTGGTTTAAAAAAATTTTTTTTTGCCTCTCCCAGGAGATCACATGGTTTCAGGTAGGGTGGAGAGTATATACAAAAGGTATCGCAATTGTGTGGAACAGGCTTGATGGACCAGAGGGTCATTACCTGTCTGTCATTGTTCGTATAACATTTGTTATGTAGTCTCCATAAACCCGCCAAGTACATTATTGTAAGGTTTTCCATTAGTGACAAATCATTAAACATTGCATATTTAACCACATCATATCTTCAAGACAATCGAAATGTCACTTCATGCTATCCAAACAACTGTTCCGTTATCACAGCACCCTCCATCATAAAGCAACTTATTGGCCTTCAGTGTCACTAGATCCAAAGTAACTCTTAAAATTAGGGTATAGACTAATTGGTGTCTAAATTTAGACCTAGTGTATAAACACGAGACATACTGTTAGAGAGATTTAACTGACTCAATGTCTTTTGCCTCGTGTGTCACTAGGTCTTAGTCTGTGGAATAAATGGTTACTCCACTGTCACGTGTATCCTGTCCATCAGTGGATTACGTGAGGAACAAATTTACATGGTTGATACACCAAGTAACAATTTACAGACATACTGAATTATACTGGTTACAGAGAGGATCACCAGAGTTGCACAGTACTTATTATTCAATGCATAAAATAGAGACACAACAGTATTCCTTCAAACGTGACATCTTTTATAATCGGACTTGGTAGGGAATGCAAAATGGGTATAGGCACCCCATTAGCACCAACAACTGAACTTTTGCTCAGGATGAAACATAGTTGCTGGTTTTCCTTGAATTAACGATGCAATTATACAAAGGGAGGAATATATTTGGTAAATTTAAAAGTTCAGCCAACCAGTTGAATATAGTGATCTCCCCCCCCCTCCCATTTGCACTATTTTAAAAACTGAACTCCTATTTCTTTGGCTGCCCTGCCTCACATGGATACGTGGTAAAAGAGATCAAAGACTTGAGCTGCGATTTCTCTCGAAAATGAGGCATTTTTTGATTCCACTGATGTGGAACATCACTCTTACCTTTGTTAAATAAACCACTGATCTTTATTTTTGGGTGAAGTTATATTAATATAATAAATTGGAACATTTATAGACCGCTTACAACAAGGATCTTGTTCAGGTTGATCTTAAGTGGCTTCCATTATTTTTTGTGGAAGTTAGAGGTGTGTGAAACATGTAGCAGATGGCAGCTGTTCACCAGTTATTTGAAGATTTATAAGTCCTCTTTGTTTAGGAAGGACTGCTCATTGCTGCCTCCCCCTACAACAGTGTCTTCTTTATTTGGGGAGAACAAACTATTTAGGCCACAGACTTTATAGCCATCATTAACAGCATGCTGAACAGTTACCAGAAGCTGTGCTTCCATAACATGGGATGTGGAGAAATGGAACTGCATCTCTTGTGCATTTGGAGAGACTTTGCTCTGGTACAATGTTATACTAACTGGTCCAAGTAGAGAACTGGGAAATCTTGCTCAATGGCAATTAGCAAGATTGAAGATCAGCCATGTCTAGGGCCCTTTGGAGTCCTGAATCCAACTGCTACATTTACTAGCCGGCCATCTTCCAGAACTGTTAATATTTCAAACCAGCTCACAAATTTGGCACAAACACATCATAACAGCCATGTATATTTACACATCTACTACCTGCCTGCACTTAAAATCAGATTGCAGTTTATTTTTAAATTACTGGATATCTAGATCATACCCATGACAACCCAGTGTTTGAGTTCTTTAGCTCTTTTCATATTTGCATGAAACATGATAGTTACTTAATATGCCTCAATAGCATCAGCACAACTGACACGCAAGACTTGTTTATGTGGAATCTGTTGCGTGGGGATAGCAAGTGTTTAAATTCTACTGGTGCGAGGGATGGGAGAGAATGGGGGTTTGGACCAGCAGACTAAAATGATGCACTACTCACTGTCTGCCACAAGTGATTGCCAGAGCATCTTTTGGCAGAAATTATGCACTGCAACTGTGCAAAGAGCTGATGTGTCTTTCCCTATTGTTGGCCAGCAGACCAATATTGGCCCAAGTAGTAAATCTGAGCATCTCTCAACCTGCATTGTTAAAAGTTTGGAATTTGCTATGACATGTTTGGGGCAGATGCACACGTTTTCCGTACAACCAGAAAGATCAGCATTTGTCAGCTTTGGAATCCAGTGTTCTGCTGATTTCACGCAGATGTTGTTTAATGTTTGGTGTCCTAATTAAAAATGACAGTGTCAAGATATATGCCTCCTTGTGGCATTTCAAAATCTGGAATTCACGGGATGTGTACATCGCTGTATTGCCCTCGAGAAGGTACTGGTGAGCCGCCTTCTTGAACTGACGCAGTCTGTGTGGTGAAGGTACTCCCACAGTGCTGTTAGGTAGGGAATTCCAGGATTTTGAACAGCGACGATGAAGGATCAGTAATATTTCCAAGCCAGGATGATGTGGGACTTGGAAGTGGTGGTGTTCCCATGCGCCTACTGCCCTTGTCCTTCTATGTGGTAGAGGTCACAGGTTTGGGAGGTGCTGTTGAAGAAGCCTTGGCGAGTTGTTGCAATGTATCTTGTAGATGGTACACACTGCAGCCACGGTGCGCCGGTGGTGGAGGGAGTGCCAATCAAGCGGGCTGCTTTGTCCTGGATGGTGTTGAGCTTCTTGAGTGTTGTTGGAGCTGCACTCACCCAGGCAAGTGGAGAGTGTTCCATCACACTCCTGACTTGTCGATGGTGGAAAGGCTTTGGTGAGTCACTCGTGGCAAAATCCCCAGCCTCTGACCTGCTCTTGTAGCCACAGTATGTGTGTGGCTGGTCCAGTTTATTTATAGTATGAGGCAGTTTTTGCCTCATACTATAAGTAAACTGCAGCTTTAATGAGAACCTGGATGTTTAAAAAGCAAAACTACAACATTTCTAGTTTTTTGTTTTTGCGGTATTTGTTCATTTTCAGATGGGAGAAGCGTGGGGAGGAGATATTATGCTTCAATTTGTTTTCTTTCTTTGATACACAATCCTTGGAGTTTAGGATCACAAGTCCTACACATTATTTTAAAGAATTATGCACTTTTTTTTGGAGGGTTTTTTCTTCTTTTTACCATTTTTGCTGATCTTCTCTTTGTATTTGCGAATTTCTCGCACCAGTGTGTAGAATGCATCTTCCACGCCCTGGAATTACAAGGATATGAATTAGAGGTGAAGGAAAAACAAAACACAAGGCTTGCGTTCTTAGTTACTATAAAATTAAGTATATAAGCTGCAAGAGTGTAAGTCACACTCCAGTGACTGCTGGCATTTTGATTTTAAAAACCCATTTAAGTTCAAACCTACATAATACAGTGGCCTATACATTGGGTTGAGTTTCTTTCCCTTTTCTGAAGATGCTAATTCTTTCCAGGAAAGTTTCATAGATGCTGACAGACCAATTAGTATTCACAGAATCCCAGAATCCCCACAGTGCAGATAGAGGCCATTTCAGCCCATCGAGCCTGCACCGACACATATCCCACCCGATCACCGTAACCCCTACACCAACACATATCCCACCCTATCCCTGTAACCCCCCTAACACTAAGGGTCAATTTATCATAGCCAATCAACCTAACCCGCACATCTTTGGACTGTGGGAGGAAACCGGAGCACCCGGAGAAAACCCACGCAAACACGGGGAGAATGTGCAAACTCCACACAGACAGACAGTCACCCGAGGCCGGATTCGAACCCGGGTCCCTGGCGCTGTGAGGCAACAGTGCTAACCACTATGCCACCGTATTAGCAGACGATTCAACTAAGCAGGGCATCACAGTCAAGACAAATCTTGTCCTCACCTACGTCCACACTCTTTCTAGCAGGGCATATCGAATAGCCATCAAGAGTAGGCACTTTGCTTGAATGTCCCCGTAGCAACCCAAGGATGTGGAGGCCAATAATTGCAGTCTGGCTGTAGGGGCACTATCAGCTAATTCAACACAACTGAGAATCAAACTTAAGACTTTTTGATCCAAGTGGCTTAGCTATATGCTGCTTTAAGTAATTGTGCCATTGGGAAAGCACAAGTAAATGTTAATTTCAATTATGTTCTCCCAAATTTGGACACATACAGCTTAGTTGTAATTAGTGATATGCAAATGAAATGCACTTCCACTGACCAATGTACTGGAGACCAACTAATGTAACACTTTTGTTCAAGAAAGGAGAGAAGGTTACACCAGGAAAGTATAGATCAGTTTGTCTAATATTGGCTTTGGGCAAACTTCTAGGATCCATAATTAGATAAAATTAGTGAGCATTTAGAAATGCATGAGTTAATAGAGGACATCCAGCATGGTTTTGTTAAAGCCGAGTCATGCCTGATAGGTTTAGAAGAATTATTTAAAGAAGTGACTGTTTAGAAAAGGAGAATGCAGTAGATGTAGTTTATATGAATTTTCAGAAGGCATTCAATAAGGTGTCTCAATAGTTAGAAATATTTGACCATAAGTATGAGGAAATATAGAAGCAACAACAACTTGTATTTATATAGTGCCTTTAACGTAGTAAAACATCCCAAGGCGCTTCACAGGAGTATTAGAAAACAAAAAATTGACACCGAGCCAGATAAGGTATTAGGGCAGATGGCCAAATACTTGGTCAAAAAGGTAGGTTTTGAGGAGCGTCTTAAAGAAGGAAAGAGGTTTAGGGAGGGAATTCCAGAGCTTAGGGGCCTAGGCAGCTGAAGGCATAGCCACCGATCATTGAGCACTTATAATCCGGGATGCTTAATAGGGCAGAATTTGAGGAGTGCAGATATCTCGGGGGGAGGGGGGGGGGGGTGGTGGTGATTGTGGGGCTGAAGGAGATTACAGAGATAGGAAGGGGCGAGGCCATGGAAGGATTTGAAAATAAGGATGAGAAATTTGAAAGTGAGGCGTTGCTTAACCGGAAGCCAATGTAGGTCAGCGAGCACAGGGGTGATGGGTGAACGGGACTTGGTGCGAGTTAGGACACAGGCAGCCTAATTTTGGATGACCTCAAGTTTACGTAGGGTAGAATGTGGGAGGCCAGCGTTGGAATAGTCAAGTGTAGAGGTAACAAAGGCATGGATGAGGGTTTCAGCAGCGGATGAACTGAGGCAGGGGCGGAAACGGGAAATGTTACAGAGGTGGAACTAGGCAGTCTTAGTTATGCCACGGATACGTGGTCGGAAGCTCATTCAGAGTCAAATATGACACCAAGGTTGCGAACCATCTGGTTCATCCTCAGACAGATGCTAGGGAGAGGATGGAGTCGGTGGCTAGGGAACAGAGTTTGTGGCAGGGCCTGAAGACAGTGGCTTCAGTCTTCCCAATATTTAATTGGAGAATATTTCTGCTCATCCAGTACTGGATGTCGGACAAGCAGTGTGTCAATTTAGAAACAGTGGAGGGGGTTGAGAGAAGTGGTGGTGAGGTAGAGCTGGGTGTCGTCAGCATACATGTGGAAACTGACGGCATGTTTTCGGATGATGTCGCCAAGGGGCAGCATATAGATGAGAAATAGGAGGGGGCCAAGGATAGATCCTTGGGGGACCCCAGAGGTAACAATGCGAGAGTGAGAAGAGAAGCCATTGCAGGTGATTTTCTGGCTACGATTAGTTGTTTGACAGACAGGAAGCAGAGGGTAAATGGTTGTTGCTTGGATTGAAGAGTTAGCGTTGGGTCCACTTTTGTTTGCTGTATGCGTAGATGATTTGAACTTGGGTATCTTCTCTTTTCTCTTCCATGCCTAGTAACACATGAGGGAGCCCATTTCTTCCACTGCTTTTACATCCATGCAGATCATGCTCTGGCTTGTTTCCGTAATGAAGACCCATTTTTATGTGGCCAGGTAGTTGGCCTGACCAGGGGAGACCAGCTAGATGCTTTGGACATGAGAATCCTGCTGGATGTCAACCCAATAGTCAGAGGCTGGAACTATCGTCTGCTCTTGTCTGGAGTGGGGCTCGAACCCATAACCTTCTGACTCAGCAGCAGGAATACTACCACTGAGCAGAGGCTCACTCTGGACTTAGGTATAGGGAACACAAAATTTACTGAGAATAAAAAAAGTAGGTTTGACAACAGCAAGGACGATTGGAAAAGACTTATGAAAGACAGACAGATTAGCAGAATGGACAGACAGGTGGAAGATGCAATTTAATGTGTACAAGTGTGAAGTAATAAATATCGGTAAGAAAAACATCGAATGGGAGTGTACAGTTAATGGAAAGACACTAAAGGGTGTGAATGAACAGAGACTGAGGATTTCGAATACGCAATTCCTTGAAGTTGCGAGTGTAGGTAGATAAAGCTATTAAAAAAAATTAGGGGCTTAGAGTACAAGAATAAAGAAGTTATGAAAATTGTGTATGAAGCATTGGTAGCTCCATTATAGAAAGGACATTAAAGCCATGCAGAGCGTAGATGCACCAAGGTGGCATGAGGGCTGGGAAACTAGTTACGAGGAGAGTCTTGAAATACTGAGTATACTTCCTCTGGCGTAGAGAAGGCCAAGAGATTTTTTAATTTTTTTTTTAATATAAAAGAGATTTAAATTATGACGGTTCTGATAGTCTTTCCCAAATCACCCTATTTCCCCTGGTTGGGGAAGTCAGTGACAAGGGGGTCATTCATTCAAAACTGTGGCTAAGAGAACAAGAAGAATGTTTAGGAGATACTTCTTAACGTAGAGGGTTGCTGGAGTATGGAATGCTTTGCTGCAGGGAGTGGTTAAGGCAGCGTTTCAGGAAAAATTGGATAAATATTTGAAGCAAAGGTGTTTGGGGGGGGGGGGGGGGGGGGAGAAAAGAGAGCAGGGAGTTGGGATTAGTTTTGGATTGCTCTAGCTTAGAGTGGGCACAGACATGATGGGACCAATTGCCTCATTGTGTGTTATTAATTTATATGGCTCTAAACTTTGGTAATTGAACACAGAACATAATTCCTGAGAATTCAACCCTGGATGTATGAGCATATATTCTCATAGCCCACTCCAGGTAATGCATCCCAGGCCATGTAATTCCCAAGTCTCAGTTTTCTCAACAATTGTACAAGAGATATTTGTTTTAATTGTGGTGAAGGGACCTACCCAAGATGGCTTGTGACATGCCAGCCACTTTCACATGGCTAAGCAGCTGAGTAAAGAGCAGACTGGCAAGCCTGGAGCAAAGCACCTGCCCATCCCATCAGGCAAGGAAACTTCAGGTTGCAAAGGGGCCAAAAATGTGTTTTGTTTTTAAATGCTTTTATACTGCACTATTGCCACTGGGTTCTTGATGCACAGGCCTTTTGCAGTTGGCTGTGTCAAAACAGATTTTCTTAGCAGCCAGTCTTAGTTAATATCAGTTTTATATTTACATTGTAGTCAACTGCACAAGTCCTGCACTTGGAAGCCCGGCAGTACTAGTGCAGGTCACACACAATATAAAAGCACCATTTGGTGCAAGTGGAGCAGATTCCAATTAAAACTGAACCAACTATTTTAAAGCAGCTGGTTGCTGTGAACCAGATACAGAACCTAAACACAAGAATGGGTACAGAATACTCATTAACTATCAATACACAGGAGCATCAGCACAATACAAGTTACATAGTGGCATCAGGGACCCAAGCATGAGAGGAGGGAAGGAAAAGGTTTATTACTCACCTACAGACATTGTAATTGATTGATTTTCTTGTACATTTCCTTCCCACCCCCTGCTAAAAATTGGCTTTGTACCTGTCGTGTTTTGGCTGAGGTTTCTATGAATGGGATTCCATAGCTCTTTGCTAGTTCTTGTGCTTGCTTTGTGTCCACAGTCCGTGATGGAAGGTCACACTTATTTCCAACTAATACCATGGGTACATCATCGGAGTCTTTCACTCTATTAATCTGCTCTCTGGAGAAGAGACAAAAGTTAAAATGAAGATTTTCTTTGCATTTTATTTCATTCTGCCAACAATTGTTAAAACAATGACTGGATTCTTTCCAAGTGCATTTGGAACAAATACACCATGTCCACAGTATAGGTTACAGCAGTACCACATCACCATAAACCCCATATACTACAACCACATGTACAAGTATGGTTTATGGTTCTTACTCTAATATAGACAGCAACATAGACTAGCTCCCGCAATGGCTCAGTTGGTAACTTCAGTGCAGTCCAGAGACCAGAAGGTCCCAGGGTTGATCCCTAGTCTATGCTGAGCTAGCAAATAATTGGGGTGCTACAATTGGCCTTGGCACCACAGGATGGGGGTGGGGAAATCAGAGTTTCTCCTCCTGATTGCAGTCCAGAAAGTGCATGTGTGTGTTTGGACATTGAGTGAGGACAGGATTGGGTTTATCCTTGATGCTTCCCACAATTGAATAGTCCAAGTGCACGCACTGTCTAGGCTCACACAAGAATGTTTACTTGGGTGAGGTACTGCAGGGCAGGACGGGCATCTGTGGAACCGTACCCTAACAACAATCTACACCTTAGGAGAAAGGGGGTAAGAAAAGAGGGAGCAAATTTCTTGAGAAAAAAAAGAAGAGGCTTTTGTGTATTGTATGCAGGATACCCAAACTTGAGTGGTGGATAAATAGCAAGGTACTGTAGTTTGATGGGCATTTGTTGCACACAACTTACTCCTGGGAAAAATATTGCCACTAAACTACAGTCTTAAACTGTAATTGCAGCATTGGAACACAAAGTATAAGTTTAAAAGCAAAGCTGGTTACATCCATGTGCTTTTCAGCACTTTGAACACCTAAGTCATGTTTTTCACATTCTTCTCCAATTAGAACAAGTCCTATTCCATTTAGCCTACTCCTCACAAGTTTACTGTTGGAGTCCATGAATCATCCTGTTCATTCTCTTCTTTCCCAAGAACAAAGTCTTTCGCAAAATGCTTGACTTTGTGAACTTTGAATTAAAAAGTCTACTTTTCCCATGAGTATTGGAGACTAGAATTTTGACCTAAATCTCACGATGTTCAAAGTGTGTCCTTACCAACATGTTATATTAAAGAGTTATACTTACAAATGGGAAATATTTTAAAACTACAATAGGTCCTTGAATTTATACTAGCATCTCTCTCCAACTTTCTGCTGTGCCATATACAAAAAAAATTATACTCCTTGGTTGTGTTTGGGTTGAATAGGTGTAAATCTGGTGTCAGTTTTCTTCTGAACTGTATACAATACTAACCTATACAGATGGACATCCTCGAAGGATTTGGTATTATTGATAGCAAAGACGCAGAGGAAGCCCTCACCAGTTCGCATGTATTGATCTCTCATGGCACTGTACTCTTCTTGACCTGCCGTGTCCAGAATATCTAATAAACATGTTTCCCCATCAATAACCACCTGTTTCCTGTAGGAATCCTATGCAAGGAAAGAGTGAAAGTAAAGTTGGTAATCAAGTCATAATTATATTTCTCACCACTGTTTGAGTCTCATCCTCCTCCCCTTCCCCAATTACAAATGCACATGTTGAATCAAACAGATCATAAGGATTGTTGGGAGGAGTTAGAATCATAGAATGGTTACAGCACAGGAGGCGGCCATTCAGCCCGTCGAGCCAGTGCCGGCACTTCAGCTAGTCTCCCCCCCCCCCTTTCCTGTAGCCCTGCAAATTTTTTCCCTTCAGGTACTTATCCAATTCCCTTTTGAAAGCCATGATTGAGTCTGCCTCCACCATCCTTTCAGGCAGTGCATTCCAGATCCTAACCACTTGCTACATTTGAATACCTCTATCAAATCTCCTCTCAACCTTCTCTGCTCGAAGGAGAACAACCCCAGCTTTTCTAGTCTATCCACGTAACTGAAGTCCCTCATCCCTGAAACCATGCTTGTAAATCTTTTCTGCACCCTCTCTAAGGCCTTCACATCCTTCCTAAAGTGCGGTGCCCAGAATTGGACACAATACTCCAGTTGAGGCCGAACCAGTGTTTTATAAAGGTTCATCATAACTTCCTTGCTTTTGTACTCTATGCCTCTATTTACGAAGCCCAGGATCCCGTATGCTTTTTTAACCACTTTCTCAACCTGCCCTGCCACCTTCAACTATTTGTGCAGGTATACCCCCGAGTCGTCCACTGTCCAGACCATCTCAACTGAAATCTCTTTTGTGCCTGAATTTTCAAACATTTTCTGGGTTCCCCTCTATTTTGTCAGTAATTTCTTCCTCAGTTTAGTTATTTTCCATGCTACATAAAGTTTCAGACTGAGGTTGTGCAGATGTCCTACTTTCCACAGAGAAGATCACAAACTCCCAGTATTGGGTTGTAGGACTTGAGTACTGCATCACCAGGAGTTCTTAAAATTGCAATTTGCAGGAGCCTGTTGTATCATACTTTAAGGTTCTCTTAAAATATGCCTCTTTGACTAAGATTTTGGTCACCTCCCCTAATCGTTCCTCCCTCGGCTCAACATCCATTTTCCTTACATAAAGAACATAAGAAATAGGAGCAGGAGTAAGCCTTTTGGCTCTTCGAGCCTGCTCCACCATTCAATAAGATCATGGCTGATCTTCTGCCTCAACTCCATTCACTGGCCCTATCGCCATATCTCTCGATGCCTTTACTAGTCAGAAATCTATCGACTTCGGTTTTGAATATACCCAGTGACTGAGCCGCCACAGCCCTCTGGGGTAGAGAATTCCAAAGATTCACCACCCTGTGTGTGAAGAAATTTCTTCTCATCTCAGTCCTGAATGGCCTACCCTTTATCCTGAGGCTGTGGCCCCTGGTTCTAGACTCCCCAGCCAAGGGAAACATTCTCCCAGCATCCACCCTATCAAGCCCTGTAATAATTGTGTATGCTTCAATGAGATCCCCTCTCATTCTTCTGAATTCAAGAGAATACAGACCTAGTTTACTCAATCTCTTCTCATACGACAGTCCCGCCATCCCAGGAATCAGTCTTGTGAACCTTCGTTGCACTCCCTCTATGGCAAGTATATCCTTCCTTAGGTAAGGAGACCAAAATTGTACACAGTACTCCAGGTGTAGTCTCACCAAGGCCCTATATAATTGGAGTAAGACTTCTTTATTCCTGTACTCAAATCCTCTTGTAATGAAGGCCAGCATACCATTTGCCTTCCTAATGGCTTGCTGCACCTGCACATTCACTTTCAGTGACTCATGTACAAGGACACCCAGGTCCCTTTGAGCATCTGCATTCCCCAATCTTCTAGGAAGTGCTGTGGGATGTTTTTGTATGTGAAAGGCGCTATATAAATGCAAATTATTGTTAATTGATTGAACGGAATACTCATTTTATTCTTTCTTGCTGGCTACTTTTCTATCTCATGAGCACTGAGGCCAACCACAGGGCCCCTACACCTGCCCTGCCCAAGTTCAAGTGTCTCAGCAGAAGCTGGGGTTCAAACGCGAAACACTCCTGGTCTGTATAGCTTAACCAATTCAACCATCAGAGAGCTCATCCCCAAGCAATTGGAATGACTGCAGCATTGACAAGAAACAGACAGTGGCATCGGCAGGGGCCTGAGAGGTTGTGTACCTCTCAGCAGTAACTATCACTCATTATTGTATTCTAATCTCTAATTTGCTCACTTGCACACTTGTTGCAGGTGCATCCATCATGGGATTGGGATATAAATTCTGTAAGCTTCACTAGTTAAAGTTTGCAGAATTGTAAGTTGCACATGATAGTTTTCTTTCTTGACCATTGTAGCTTATTTACTGGTAACTCTCAATGACGAGTGTACATCAGTATTAACCTGCGGCTACCAACAGTTACAGGCTTGCTTTTAAAAGCAATCTCCAGCTCATGCATGATAATGCTTGGCTGAAATAAATCCTAATAGTACAATAAGAAATGCTACTGAAATTGCTTTTCTTTAGTATTATTACACTACAAAAAAAAACACTTTGAAATAAAATAAGTTTTAAAGCATTATCATGTTTTACCCATCTTTGCTTCTTCCATTTAACTTTATATTATTTATAACTTCAGTACCATAGGAGTGTTTAAGCTAATTACATACTTCTTTGCTCCCTTCATTTCCCATTTTGACCAAGCTCTAAACCAAGTCTTAAACAATTGCTGATTGACTACGAACCTCTCCAAAAAGGTGCTTTTTAAAAAAAAAAATTTATAAAGGGCCAGCAGGGAGTCTGAACACTCTAGCTTGCCCTGTTAGCATCAACTGCAGCAACCAAACTAAATCACTAAATTAAAATCGAGCCAATCAATAATGCTGAATCAAGATAACTTATCGTCAACCAACTTTAGTAGTACTCAATTGCCTGCACTTTAGGGATGCAAGTTCATCAGAAAAACCTAAAAGATTATAATAAACATTGAAGCTAAGTGCATGATTTATTTCCCGCCCTTAGTCCTCACTGCCACAGTTTAATGTGGCGCCCACTCAACTATTCATTGCCCAGATTCCATTTGCCCCTCTAGTCTCCAAGCAAACATTTTATTTTTCTGCCGTTCCTCACTTACCTCTATGGTTGGATCATATTCATCCACAAAATGGTTCTGTATCAGCTGGATAGTCAGAGCACTTTTCCCAACACCACCAGCTCCTACCACCACCAACTTGTATTCTGTCATCTTCCTGTTAATGTAGCAACTGGAACCATAAAGCAAGCAATTAGTAAAACAGCGTAGCATTCATCCCACAGCACTCATCTAATCGTTCGTAACAGGCTGTTAAATACAAAAAATTATTTTTGTCTTTCAACCTTGGTTCTTTTCAAACAATTCTTAGCTGCTTTTTTGAGATTTTCAAACTGTCTTTCTGAAAGATTCTCCAACGGCCCATGCGATTCTCTAGCTTCTAACTACCCAAATTGTCTCTGTTTCCTGGAAACAGAGTTTACTGGGACATCCTGGTTTTTAAATACAGTACCAGGGCTTCAAATTCAAAAAAGGGAAGTGTCAGTCAAATAGAAACTGACCCAATCATGAAATCTGTGGTCATCTCCACTGCGCTGCTGTAATCCAGCAGGAGAAGCCCCGATAATATGCACCTCCTACGGGTTAGATTTCCTCTCAAGCCAGTTAGCAGTGTCAGCACCTCACCAGAGTCAGAGGTTTTGGGTTCAAGTCCCACTCCATTGACTTGAGCATATAATCTAGCTGAGGGAGTGGTGCCGTCTTTTGGATGAAATGTTTAATCAAGGCCTTGTCTGATCTTTCATATGGACATAAAAGATCCCATGGCACTATTCAAAGAAAAACGTGGGACTTCTCCAACATTTATCCCTCAACCAACTGTCACTAAAACAGACCATCTGGTCATTATCTGATTGCTGTTTGTGGGATCTTGCTGTGCGTAAATTGGCTGCTGAGTTTCCTACATTACAACAGTGACTACACTTCAAAAGTTCTTAACTGGCTGTGAAGCACTTTGGGCCGTATTTATTTCTTACCATAGAGCCCACAACAACTAATTTTGCAATATTGGAGTAATCACAGCAAATCGAATTCTGAACTACATAAGATATACGGCACAGAAACAGGCCATTCAGCCCAACCAGTCCATGCCAGCGTTTATGCTCCACTCGAGCCTCCTCCAGTCTTTCCTCATCTAACTATCAGCATAACCCTCTATTCCCTTCTCCCGCCTCCCCTTAAATGCATCGATACTATTCGCTTCAACCACTCCCCGTGGTAGCGAGTTCCACATTCTCACCACTCTCTGGGTAAAGAAGTTTCTTCTGAATTCCCAATTGGATTTCTTGGTGACTATCTTATATTGATGGCCTCTAGTTATGCTCTTCCCCACAAGTGGAAACATTCTATCTGTTTCCACTCTATCAAAACCTTTCATAATTTTAAAGACCTCTATTAGGTCACCCCTCAGCCATTTTTCAAGAGAAAAAAAAAGAGACCCAGCCTGTTCATCCTTTCCGGATATGTATACTCTCTCATTTCTGGTATCATCCTTGTAATTCTTCTCTGCACCCTCTCCAGTGCCTCTATATCCTTTTTATAATATGGCGACCAGAACTGTACGCAGTACTCCAAGTGTGGTCTAACCAAGGTTCGATACAGGTTTAGCATAACTTCCCTACTTTTCAATTCTATACCTCTAGAAATAAACCTTAGTGCTTGGTTTACTTTTTTTATGGCCTTGCTAACCTGTGTTGCAACTTTTAGTGATTTGTGTATCTGTACTCCGGGATCCCTTTGTTCCTCCACCCCACCGAGACTCGCACCCTCCAAGTGATGTGACCTCCCTATTCTTCCTACCAAAATGTAATACCTCACATTTATCGGTGTTGAACTTCATTTGCCAATTATATTCCCATGCTGCAAGTTTATTAATGTCCTCCTTAGTATTGACTATCCCCCCCCAAATTTGGTGTCATCCACAAATTTAGAAATTGTGTTTTTGATTCCAAAGTCTAAATTGTTAATATAAATTGTGAACAGCAGTGGTCCCAGCACTGATCCTTGTGGAACACCACTACCCACCTTCTGCCACTGTGAATAGCTACCCTTTATCCCGGCTTTCTGTCTTGAAGCCAGCGAGCTATCCATTCTGCTACTTGTCCCTTGACTCTGCATTCTCTGACCTTGTCCATCAGTCTATTATGGGGTACCTTATCGAAGGCCTTTTGAAAATCTAGATAAATTACATCTAGTGCATTACCACTATAAAACAGTACTGCTGGAACTGCAGAACGCTTGGTCAGCAGACCAAGTTATGTCCCATTCTGGTCACCAAGACATAAAAAGCAGACATTCTGGGCGGGAGGAAGCTCAGAGTAGAGCCAGAAAGCTGATCCTAGTACCAAAGGAATGTCTTAAAACACTAGAGAAAGCAGGGCTTCTCGGCTTTGAAAGGAGACGATGGAGGCCTGCCCTTAGACAGGTGTATAAATTTGTAACCAGAATACAAAAGATATAATCAGAACCAAACCGGAGAATAAATCATAGAATCATAGAAATCTACAGCACAGAAGGAGGCCATTCGGCCCATCTTGTCCGTGCTGGACAAAGAGCTCTCCACCCTAATCCCACTGTCCAGCACTTGGTCCGTAGCCCTGTAGGTTTCGGCACTTCAAGCGCATATCCAAGTACTTTTTAAATGTGATGAGGGTCTCTGCCTCTACCACCCTTTCAGGAAGTGAGTTCCGGACCCACACCACCCTCTGGGTGAAAAAATTTCTCAAGTTTGCCTTTTACTAGTTTGAACCTGTGTCCCCATAAGACAAGGGACACAGGTTCAAACTAGTAAAAGGCAAATTTAGGACAGATGCCAGGAAGTTATTCAGACAAAATACATGGAATGAATGTAGAGGACTATTTGCAGGGTTATGGGAAAAAGCTGGGGTGTGGGACTAAATTGGACAGCTGTTTCAAAGAGCTAGCACAGGCACAACCGGCTGAATGGCCTCCTGTGCTGTAAGATTCTGATTCTAACTTCCAGGTAGGATAATGAAGGCAAAATCTCTAGAATTATTCAAGAAACAGTGAGATGCCATGGTAGGGGAGAACGGTAGAGTCTTTCCTCGAACAATAAACCAAGATAGACCAAATGGCCTTATTTATCCATTTAACTTGCATGAGGGGTATGTCTTTCTTTTAATAAATGGACTCCTTAGGTTATTTTCCCCTTTCCTCCCTCCCACCAACATTTTTGGCCAGTATGATGGACAGAGATCTACTCATGTCCTTGTAACTAAAAAGTAAATGTGAGCAGCTGCAGGGAAGGCTCGCCCAGCTTTAACTTCCAGTGGAGATTAGAAACTTGAGCAGACATCCCCCCTCCACCTTCTGGTGTCACCATTATAAGAACGTAAGAAATAGGAGCAGGAGTCAGCCTTTCGAGTCTGCTCGTTATTCCAAAGGAAATTACAGTTAACCCCCAAATATGAATATATTACATAATTTGTTTTTGAGAAATAAATAAATACATGAGACAAGTCTAGACTTTAGGTTCTGAACCTGCTAGTTCCTTGTACCAGTGAATAGCCTGTTCCTAGACCTCCCTCAATACTGCTGGTCAACTTGTCAATGATACTGTCCTTGTGGAATTACACAGTCTTCAATCAGCAGAGAACCAGCGTCTAGTTCCTGGCCAGTGAGAGGATGCAAGAGGTCAAACCCGAGTCTCCTCATTCCTCAGCACTGCATCATCTTCAAACCCGAGTCTCCTCATTCCTCAGCACTGCATCATCTTCAAACCCGAGTCTGCTCATTCCTCAGCACTGTGTCATATTTTCTATGAATGGGAATTAAATATTCACAATGCATATTCCTGAGGTTTTGTGTTACCTTGAATAAAATGTTCAAATATAAGAAATAGCTGGCAGTGCACACAAGGCTGCAATTCAACCTTGGGATTTGTATAGAATACAAACTGTTCAAACTTCACTTTCACAATCTGTAATATCAGAAGTCCCTGAATGAATTATAGCTTTGAAACATAAGTACATTTTTTGTTCTGAAAAAAAAAAAAAATCATACCATGGTGGCATTGTTCAGCTCGTGAGCCAAGATCCATCACGAAGCAGTTTCATAGAACTACATTTAAAATGGAACAACTGTTTTTCCTCCATCCACATGCATCAGGGAATCAAATAGCAGATTATAAATTAATTGGGATAGTTCTAGTAGACACCTGTGCTTGATAACTGAGCGAATTCCCAGCTGAGCTGCATTTGGTTCGATTTGCCACAAGGGACATTCTCTTTCACAACTTCTTGTACCAAACCACCTCTTTCCCAATAGTTGCATCCATAACGAAATGTGAACGCCTACTTCCTTGTATTGTCCCGATACACTGGCCAGCACCACTTGACCATCCGCCCTTCACCACATACCACCAGATTCTCTCCCCTCTTTTCCTGAAGGTGCTAATTTTTCCTGGGGCACAGGTGCAAGTCTCCAAGATACCTCACTCCGGTGTCTTTCTCCATATGACCCTGTTGATCAGCCAAGCTTGATTGCGTCCTCACCAAACATGCCCTTTCCATCAGGAATGACTGAATTTGACCAGGAGAAGGAACCCTGACTGATGTTTCCCGTCTTTAGCCCAAGAGCCCACATCTCTTGTTCTGAGTAACATTTCCTCTTGCTGTCACTCAGTGTAAACCTATAAAGGCAAAACTTGCCTACAATAGTGAAAAGAAAATGGATTTAATGAATTGAAGCCAGGGATTTTAATAGTGTAGATTTTTATACATCACCATGCTATCTCCTGTGACCCAAAATGGAAATGTCACACTTCTGTTGCTTCCAAGGAACTTGCTTCCTATTTCATGACAAATGCACATCTTCCTCTCAACAACTCTTAAATCTCTCTAAAGTTCAAGTTCATCCAAGTCTGCTCCCATATATGAGAGGGCTCTTCAAGCACCCATCATGCACTCCCAGACAAGATAACAGATCAGACAAACTCTCACACCCACCCTATTGCAGTATTTGTGCTGCCCTTCATTTTGTCAGTATTACCTCTGCTACTATCTCCAAATCCAGTAATATTTGGAAGATTATAACAACTGTATCCTCAATTTCCTTGCATTGGGCATGAAGATTTTGCTATTACTCCTCTGACCCTTCCTCTCGGTGTTGAAATTAAACCTCATTGCACTCTCTCTCCTACTTCAACTCACTTGCCCCAGAATTGTGGAACTGCTAATCTCCCTTGGCCTTTCCATCCTTGTAGAGCTTTGAACACCCAAGCTGGACATCTAATCACAACTTCCTGATTTATCTCAGCTTCTCGCCTATTCTTGTTCTGCACTCAGGACCCTGGCTCGCCACCTAGGTTTTACAATAATAAAAACATTGCAGTACTCCAGAAAACCCAAAGTACAGCATACAGTGATAACCATCAGAGTAGTCTGCTGCTCCAGTAGGCATGTGATTTTAGTACTGCCTCTACTGATTTGGTGTCAATATCCATAGAGTTTGCAAGAATGCCAAATCTCAAGTTTTATTTAAACCAGATTTTCTACCTAAATTCAAACCCTGCTATATTATTTAGTGAATCCCCTATCTAAACACAGACCATTTTAATATACAAGTGGGCTCTTAACATGTATTAAAGACCAAAGATGATGCTTAGGAGAAAGGTTTCACCGAGAGTTCTAGATGGTTC
This sequence comes from Somniosus microcephalus, assembly GCF_052327205.1. NCBI lineage: Eukaryota > Metazoa > Chordata > Chondrichthyes > Squaliformes > Somniosidae > Somniosus > Somniosus microcephalus. Next base: position 44,005,396 of record NC_141014.1, read on the forward strand.
AGCTGGTAAATGCACCCGCAGAAATGGTTGAGTCATTGGGCCAGACATAGACTCGGAGCAGACTGTCTGACTGGCCCACTGTCATTCATTGGTACACTAGATCGAAGGAGCAGGCTGCCCAGTCAGCGAGGGGCAGGTACGCTGTGGCCAGAGAACCTAATAAGGAGGGAAACCCTGAAGGAAATAGGGGCAAGATAACATCATAGACATCAGGGCTGCACTGCACAATGCTATAGAGCGGAAGGAAGCAGGCCCAAGCCTTTATCATACTGTGTTATTTCGAGAGACCCGACCTGCTTAGCAGAGGGAAGGAAGGAGAAATTAGAGGGAGCAATTTGGTTGGGAATGTCCAGAACAAAGGGGCATAACTTAAAATTAGAGCCAAGCCGTTCAGGGGTGATTTGGGGAAGCACTTCACACAAATCGTAGCAGAAATCTGGAATTCTCTCCCAAAAAGCTGCTGAGGCTGGGGGTCAAGTGAAAATTTCAAAACTGAAATGGATAGATTTTTGTTGGGTAAGGGTATTAAGGGATTATGGAACCAATGCAGGTAGATGGAGTTAAGGTGCAGATCAGCCATGATCTAATTGAATGGTGGAACAGGCTCGAGGGGCTGAATGGCCTCCTCATGATACTGTGTCTCAGGGAGCTGAAAAGCCCAATCTGCTCTTCATCCACTGTCCTCAGACAGGCACGTTGTTCCAGGGGACACTTTCTAGCAGTCTGGAGCAGGAAGCCTGGCTTATTATCTCCTCCATAACCTGGAGGCCAATCGTAGCTTCTCAACCTCCACTCTGGCTAACTCAGCATTGGACCTAGAATCTGTTGTCCAAATTGCTACAGATTCCTATTTAACCATGATGGTGCCACCCCTTTAAAAGCGGCAATAGCTCCTAGTTACGTTTATCAGAGAACAATCAACTGGGTGTGAGACTGTTGAAAATTCATTTCACTAAATCTATATATTTCACAACAAGCATCAAAGCATATGAAGACATTACAGAATCTCTCCCGTCAGCTGACGCAGCTTCTACAATGCAGCAACAGCCGTGAACTTTCAGTGCATATCCCAGGTTCTGAATTTAACTGAAACTTCACAAACTCTGACAACTCACCTGACGTGCACGCAGCCAGGAGCCAAAACAGCTCAGTGTCGAAGTGTCAGCCAAAAATACTCAGTGGATCAGGAAGCATCTATAGAGAGAGAAACAGAGTTAATGTCTCAGGTCGATGACCTTTCATTAGAACTCAAAGATGGTAGATTTTAACCGTTTTTAAGCAAGTACAGAGCCAGAGGGGGTGGGGAAGAAAGAACAATGGAAGGTTTGTGATAGGGTGGAGGGCAGGAGTGATTAAACGACAAAAGGGTGATGGTGCAAGGCAAATATCCGCTCCATCACCAAGACTGCCTATTTCCACCAGCGTAACATTGCCCTTCTCCGCCCCTGCCTCAGCTCTCAATTGCTGAAACCCTCATCCATGCCTTTGTTACCTCTAGACTTGACTATTCCAACACACTCCTGGCTCACCTCCCACGTTCTACCCTCCATAAACCAGATCTCATCCAAAACGCTGCTGCCTGTATCTTAACTTGCACCAAGTTCCGTTCACCCAGCACCCCTGTGCTCGCTCCCAGTACAGCAACACCTCGATTTTAAAATTCTCATCCTTGTTTTCAAATCCCTCCATGGCCTCACCCCTCCCTATCTCTAATCTCCTCCAGCCCCCCTCCCCTGTAATCTCCTCCACCCCCCTCCCCTCCTCTGTAATCTCCTCCAGCCCCCCTCCCCTCCTCTGTAATCTCCTCCAGCCCCCCTCCCCTCCTCTGTAATCTCCTCCACTCCCCCCCCTCCCCTCCTCTGTAACCTCCTCCAGCCCACCCCCCCATCTCTAACTTCCTCCAGCCCCCCCATCTCTGTAACCTCCTCCAGCCCCCCCCATCTCTGTAACCTCCTCCAGCCCCCCCATCTCTGTAACCTCCTCCAGCCCCCCCCATCTCTGTAACCTCCTCCAGCCCACCCACCCCCCCATCTCTGTAACCTCCTCCAGCCCACCCACCCATCTCTGTAACCTCCTCCAGTCCCACCCCCTCCCCATCTGTAACCTCCTCCAGTCCCACCCCCTCCCCATCTCTGTAACCTCCTCCAGCCCCCCTCCCCTCCTCTGTAATCTCATCCACACCCCCCTCCCCTCCTCTGTAATCTCCTCCAGCCCCCCTCCCCTCCTCTGTAATCTCATCCACACCCCCTCCCCTCATCTGTAATCTCCTCCACTCCCCCCCCCTCGGTAATCTCCTCCACCCCCCTCCCCTCCTCTGTAACCTCCTCCAGCCCACCCACCCATCTCTGGAACCTCCTCCAGCCCCACCCCCCCATATCTCTAACCTCCTCCAGCCCACCCACCCCCCCATCTCTGTAACCTCCTCCAGCCCACCCACCCCCCCATCTCTGTAACCTCCTCCAGCACCCCCATCTCTGTAACCTCCTCCAGCCCACCCATCTCTGTAACCTCCTCCAGCCCACCCACCCATCTCTGTAACCTCCTCCAGCCCCCCCCCATCTCTGTAACCTCCTCCAGCCCCCCCCCAAATCTCTGTAACCTCCTCCAGCCCCCCCCCCCAATCTCTGTAACCTCCTCCAGCCCCCCCATCCCATATCTCTGTAACCTCCTCCAGCCCCCCCCATCTCTGTAACCTCCTCCAGCCCCCCCCCCAAATCTCTGTAACCTCCTCCAGCCCCCCCCCATCTCTGTAACCTCCTCCAGCACCCCCCATCTCTGGAACCTCCTCCAGCCCCCCCATCTCTGTAACCTCCTCCAGCCCACCCACCCCCCCATCTCTGTAACCTCCTCCAGCCCACCCACCCATCTCTGTAACCTCCTCCAGTCCCACCCCCTCCCCATCTGTAACCTCCTCCAGTCCCACCCCCTCCCCATCTCTGTAACCTCCTCCAGCCCCCCTCCCCTCCTCTGTAATCTCATCCACACCCCCCTCCCCTCCTCTGTAATCTCCTCCAGCCCCCCTCCCCTCCTCTGTAATCTCATCCACACCCCCTCCCCTCCTCTGTAATCTCCTCCACTCCCCCCCCCTCGGTAATCTCCTCCACCCCCCTCCCCTCCTCTGTAACCTCCTCCAGCCCACCCACCCATCTCTGGAACCTCCTCCAGCCCCACCCCCCCATATCTCTAACCTCCTCCAGCCCACCCCCCCCCCATCTCTGTAACCTCCTCCAGCCCACCCACCCCCCCATCTCTGTAACCTCCTCCAGCACCCCCATCTCTGTAACCTCCTCCAGCCCACCCATCTCTGTAACCTCCTCCAGCCCACCCACCCATCTCTGTAACCTCCTCCAGCCCCCCCCCAAATCTCTGTAACCTCCTCCAGCCCCCCCCCAAATCTCTGTAACCTCCTCCAGCCCCCCCCCAATCTCTGTAACCTCCTCCAGCCCCCCCATCCCATATCTCTGTAACCTCCTCCAGCCCCCCCCATCTCTGTAACCTCCTCCAGCCCCCCCCCCAAATCTCTGTAACCTCCTCCAGCCCCCCCCATCTCTGTAACCTCCTCCAGCACCCCCCATCTCTGGAACCTCCTCCAGCCCACCCACCCCCCCATCTCTGGAACCTCCTCCAGCCCACCCACCCCCCCCATCTCTGTAACCTCCTCCAGCCCACCCACCCATCTCTGTAACCTCCTCCAGTCCCACCCCCTCCCCATCTGTAACCTCCTCCAGCCCCACCCCCCCATATCTCTGTAACCTCCTCCAGCCCACCCACCCCCCCATCTCTGTAACCTCCTCCAGCCCACCCACCCCCCCATCTCTGTAACCTCCTCCAGCCCACCCACCCCCCCATCTCTGTAACCTCCTCCAGCCCACCCACCCACCTCTGTAACCTCCTCCAGCCCCCCCCCCATCTCTGTAACCTCCTCCAGCCCCCCCCCAAATCTCTGTAACCTCCTCCAGCACCCCCCCCAATCTCTGTAACCTCCTCCAGCCCCCCCATCCCATATCTCTGTAACCTCCTCCAGCCCCCCCCATCTCTGTAACCTCCTCCAGCCCCCCCCCCCAAATCTCTGTAACCTCCTCCAGCCCCCCCCATCTCTGGAACCTCCTCCAGCCCCCCCCATCTCTGGAACCTCCTCCAGCCCACCCACCCCCCCATCTCTGGAACCTCCTCCAGCCCACCCACCCCCCCATCTCTGTAACCTCCTCCAGCCCACCCACCCATCTCTGTAACCTCCTCCAGTCCCACCCCCTCCCCATCTGTAACCTCCTCCAGCCCCACCCCCCCATATCTCTGTAACCTCCTCCAGCCCACCCACCCCCCCATCTCTGTAACCTCCTCCAGCCCACCCACCCCCCCATCTCTGTAACCTCCTCCAGCCCACCCACCCCCCCATCTCTGTAACCTCCTCCAGCCCACCCACCCACCTCTGTAACCTCCTCCAGCCCACCCACCCATCTCTAACCTCCTCCAGCCCCCCCCCAAATCTCTGTAACCTCCTCCAGCCCCCCCCCAATCTCTGTAACCTCCTCCAGCCCCACCCCCCCATATCTCTGTAACCTCCTCCAGCCCACCCCCCCCCCCATCTCTGTAACCTCCTCCAGCCCCCCCCATCTCTGTAACCTCCTCCAGCCCACCCATCTCTGTAACCTCCTCCAGCCCACCCACCCATCTCTGTAACCTCCTCCAGCCCACCCACCCATCTCTGTAACCTCCTCCAGCCCCCCCCCCCCATCTCTGTAACCTCCTCCAGCCCCCCCCCCATCTCTGTAACCTCCTCCAGCCCCCCCATCTCTGTAACCTCCTCCAGCCCCCCCCCCAAATCTCTGTAACCTCCTCCAGCCCCCCCATCTCTGTAACCTCCTCCAGCCCCCCCATCTCTGTAACCTCCTCCAGCCCACCCACCCATCTCTGTAACCTCCTCCAGCCCCCCCCCATCTCTGTAACCTCCTCCAGCCCCCCCCCCCATCTCTGTAACCTCCTCCAGCCCCCCCCATCTCTGTAACCTCCTCCAGCCCCCCCCCCATCTCTGTAACCTCCTCCAGCCCCCCCCATCTCTGTAACCTCCTCCAGCCCCCCCATCTCTGTAACCTCCTCCAGCCCACCCATCTCTGTAACCTCCTCCAGCCCACCCACCCATCTCTGTAACCTCCTCCAGCCCACCCACCCATCTCTGTAACCTCCTCCAGCCCCCCCCCCATCTCTGTAACCTCCTCCAGCCCCCCCCCCCATCTCTGTAACCTCCTCCAGCCCCCCCCCCATCTCTGTAACCTCCTCCAGCCCCCCCCCATCTCTGTAACCTCCTCCAGCCCCCCCCCCCATCTCTCTAACCTCCTCCAGCCCCCCCCCATCTCTGTAACCTCCTCCAGCCCCCCCAAATCTCTGTAACCTCCTCCAGCCCCCCCCCCAAATCTCTGTAACCTCCTCCAGCCCCCCCCAATCTCTGTAACCTCCTCCAGCCCCCCCATCCCATATCTCTGTAACCTCCTCCAGCCCCCCCATCTCTGTAACCTCCTCCAGCCCCCCCCCAATCTCTGTAACCTCCTCCAGCCCCCCCCATCTCTGTAACCTCCTCCAGCCCCCCCCCAAATCTCTGTAACCTCCTCCAGCCCCCCCATCCCATATCTCTGTAACCTCCTCCAGCCCCCCCATCTCTGTAACCTCCTCCAGCCCCCCCCCAAATCTCTGTAACCTCCTCCAGCCCCCCCATCTCTGTAACCTCCTCCAGCCCCCCCAAATCTCTGTAACCTCCTCCAGCCCCCCCATCTCTGTAACCTCCTCCAGCCCACCCATCTCTGTAACCTCCTCCAGCCCACCCACCCATCTCTGTAACCTCCTCCAGCCCACCCACCCATCTCTGTAACCTCCTCCAGCCCCCCCACCCCATCTCTGTAACCTCCTCCCCCCATCTCTGTAACCTCCTCCAGCCCCCCCATCTCTGTAACCTCCTCCAGCCCACCCATCTCTGTAACCTCCTCCAGCCCCCCCACCCATCTCTGTAACCTCCTCCAGCCCACCCACCCATCTCTGTAACCTCCTCCAGCCCACCCACCCATCTCTGTAACCTCCTCCAGCCCACCCACCCATCTCTGTAACCTCCTCCAGCCCACCCACCCATCTCTGTAACCTCCTCCAGCCCCCCCCATCTCTGTAACCTCCTCCAGCCCCCCCCCATCTCTGTAACCTCCTCCAGCCCCCCCCATCTCTGTAACCTCCTCCAGCCCCCCCCATCTCTGTAACCTCCTCCAGCCCCCCCCCATCTCTGTAACCTCCTCCAGCCCCCCCCATCTCTGTAACCTCCTCCAGCCCCCCCCCATCTCTGTAACCTCCTCCAGCCCCCCCCCCAAATCTCTGTAACCTCCTCCAGCCCCCCCCCCAAATCTCTGTAACCTCCTCCAGCCCCCCCCAATATCTCTGTAACCTCCTCCAGCCCCCCCCAATCTCTGTAACCTCCTCCAGCCCCCCCCATCCCATATCTCTGTAACCTCCTCCAGCCCCCCCAATCTCTGTAACCTCCTCCAGCCCCCCCCATCCCATATCTCTGTAACCTCCTCCAGCCCCACCCCCCCCCAATCTCTGTAACCTCCTCCAGCCCCACCCCCCCCAAATATCTCTGTAACCTCCTCCAGCCCCCACAGATCTCTGCGCTCCTCCAATTCTGGTCTCTTACACAACTCTGATTTTAATCCAATAGCAAAATACTGCGGATGCTGGAAATCTGAAATAACAACAGAAAACGCTGGGAAAACTCAGCAGGCCAGGTAGCATCCGTGGAGAGAGAGAGAAACCGTTAACGTTTCAAATCTGGGCCCCTTCCCAGACCTGAAACGTTAACTCTCTCCGGATGCTGCTTGGCCTGCTGAGTTTTTCCAGCGTTTTCTGTTATTTCAGATTTTAATCGCTCCACCATTGGTGGCCGTTCCTTCAGCTGCCTATGCCCTAAGCTCTGGAATTCCCTCCCTAAACCTCTCCGCCTCTCTACCCCCACCACTTCATTGGAACAGTGTAGGAGACCGAGGACAGAGTGTGATGGAGAATTAAAATGGCAAGTGACTGAAGCTCAGGGTCACATTTGCAGACTGAACGGAGGTTTTCTGCAGAGCGGTCACCCAATCTGCATTGGGTCTCCCCAATGTAGAGGAGACTGCATCACGAGCAGCGAATGCAGTTTATTAAGTAGTAAGCATTACAAGTAAATCACTGCAAATTCAAGCTTGTTTTCCTGAATGACACAAGCCTTGGTAGTGTTGGACATTGCCTGTGAATGACAGACAGCAACACACCTGAAATAATTCTCTACTTACATCATCCTGCCCCTGACTAGAGGGCGATTGTGGGGTTGAGCAGGCTAGCAATAGAAAATAAAAACCTAAAACAGAAATTGCAGCAAAACGTAAATGAGACACAGGGAGATCCCAAGATCAGGGTGTGTAGAACTTACCGTACAAACAATGCAGGAAAATCCTCCTCGCTCCGCCCTGCTTTCAATCCCAAATGTATATTTAGGTTTTAAAAGCTAAATATTATCCCACTGATGTCCCGGAAGTAACCTTTGGTGTTTCACTGCGAGTTACATTGTTGCCACTTTCACAATGTAACTGTTTCTGCACCGGAAGTACCCGCCTAACCACTGGCTGACAGCCCGGGGACCAATAGAATCCGCGCAAGCTGCCGCATCCGACCAATCAGCTTGCACTGAAGGCGGTAACGATTGCAGGACCCCAGGGGCCGCCTTTGGCAGCGCCTAAGAAATGCCCCGGGTGTGAATTGCAGCAAAGTTTCCAATCGTTGCCAAATGTAGTTACTTTGCTGTCAGACCAGAGAACACAGCGACACAAATAAGGACTCTTAAAGGGACAGGCACATTTCTCCACTTGAGCTGAGTTTGAGAATTTGAATTCACTTTTTTTAAATCTGGAAATTAAACTCGGGTCTCAGTAAAAGTGACCATGAAGCTGGTTCACTAATGTACTTGCGGGAAGGAAACCTGTCGTCCTTACCCGGTCTGGGCCTGTATGTGATTCCAGTCCCTCACCAATGTGCTTGACTCCTAACTGCTCTCTGAAATGGCCCAGCAAGCCCCTCAGTTCAAGAAGAAGGCCCACCATTTTCTTCTCAGGGCAATAAGTGCCTGCCTTATAACAATTTCAGGAGATCAGCAACGCACTCATTTGTATGTCAACTGTAGCCAAAAGTGCAATTACAAAACGAATATTACAGAACCCAAATCACACATTAGGAATCGTGATTTAATGTGACTGTGAAAACCCCTTAAATAGCTGACAAGTATTTTATTACTAAAAGCACTACTATATTTAAAATGTGTGCTGACTATATTGTGAGTTACAGAAGGTACAACATTAGCAATTGTGCCCAAACAGGCTGTTCACAACCTCACCATCCTTTCTGTCACCGAGCTGAGTGTTCAACCCCAGCGCCTGACCAACAACGTTCCCTAGTGCCTCAATTTTAAAATTCTCACCCTCATATTTAAATCCCTTCTGGGTCTTGCAATCTAATCTCCTCCAGCCCTACAACCGCCCTGCCCCCAAGATCTCCGATCCTCTGGCTCTTGCATCCAGTGAATCGCCCCATCCTCTGCCCGACCATTGGCAGCTGTGTCTTCAGCTGCCTAGGCCCCATGTTCTGGAATTCAATCCCTAAATCCATCGGCCTCTTCATCTCCCTCTTCTCCTTTAAGACCCTCCTTAAAACATCTTGGACCAAGGTTTTGCTCATCCCTCCTATTGGTTCAGTATCCATCTGTTCATTATGCATCTTTGAAGCAATTTTGGACATTTCCCTACGTTAAAAGTGCTGTATAAATGCAAATAATTGTTGTCATCACTGATGGTAACCAAGTAAAACTGGTGAAAGCTGAATAGAAAAATAGGAGTAGGCCATTTGGCCCTTCGAGCCTGCTCCGCCATTCAATATGATCACGGCTGATCCTTTATCTCAATACCATATTCCCGCTCTCTCCCCATACCCCTTGATGCCTTTTGTGTCTAGAAATCTATCTATCTTCATCTTAAATATATTCAGTGACTTGGCCTCCACAGCCTTCTAAAATCTAGTGAATACAGGCCTAGTCGACCCAATCTCTCCTCATACGACATCCCAGGAATCAGTCTGGTGAACCTTTGCTGCACTCCCTCTATGGCAAGTGTTAGATCCGTGTATCTTGATGTTGTGTGTCCTTCAATAACTAGACAGAGACTGCAGGGGAACAATCAACAGGTGTTTACTGGATGAGGGTTACTCTAAAACTAACAGTACAGATCCCTACTCAGGGTTTATATACAGGTGTGGTCACTGCCAGTACTACAGTATACAGGAGCTGTAAAAAGTAGTTCTCCCCTTAAAGGTACATACACTACAATTCCTCCCCTTTTAGATTAACAGTACCATAACATTTATTTAACAATTAACACTTTTAACATGCAACATTAACTGAAAATAGACCATTTATAAATTCAGTCTTTGGGGCGGCTTCCTGATCCTTTCTGGATAGCGCCTTTCCTGAGTGTCTTGCTCTTGGTGCGGAGGCGATTCTGGCCCCCTGTCGTCGGTTGGTTCATCAGCTTCTGATGCTACTGTTTCTGGGGTAGATGCTACCTGTATGTCGGGTTCATCACCAGGTACGCGAGACATGGGGTTGACTCGTTCCTGTGACTCTAGGATCTGGTCGACATGGCATCTCACAATGATCTCCCCAACATCCACTGTGTACATTAGTGGCCCCTGCCGTGTGCATATCGTTCCTGGTTGCCATTTCCCTGTTCGGTAGTCGCGGGCCAAAACTGGTTGCCCTACATTGAAGCTCCTTGTCGGCTTCTCATTGATGTGCTGGAATTGCTTATTCTCAACATCTCTTCGTACATTTGGTCTGAGCAAATCCAGACGAGATCTCAACCTTCGGTTAAAGAACATTATGGCCGGGGTCTGGTTGGTGACTGCATGTGTTGCATTTCTGTAGGCTAACAGGAAATTGTCCACCTTATGCTGCAGTGGAATGTCGTCATCGCACATGGCCCTTACTGCCTTTTTAAAGGTTTGTACGAACCTCTCAGCCAATCCATTTGTGGCTGGATGATACGGGGCAGATGTGTAATGCCTTACCCCATTCCTTTTCATAAATTTCCGAAACTCTTCGGACACAAACTGTGGTCCGTTATCAGAGCAAATCTGCTCTGGCAAGCCGTTCCTGGCAAATATGGTCCGTAGGACTCCAATCGTTTTCTCCGTGGTGGTGGAGGACATTTTGATCACCTCAGGCCATTTCGAGTGCGCATCCACGGCTATTAAAAACATTGAGTCCATCAATGGACCAGCAAAATCAATATGCACCCGTTGCCATGGAGAGGAGGGCCACTCCCATGGGTGTAGAGGGGCATGTGGTGGTGCATTTTGGACCTTCTGGCATCCTGAGCAGCTCTTTGTCAGGTCCTCGATTTGCTGATCGATCCCCGGCCACCACACATAAACCCTAGCAAGGCTTTTCATTTTCACCCCTCCCAGATGGCCTTCGTGAAGCTCATTGAGCACTCTCTCCCCTAACTTGGGTGGAATTACCACTCGGGATCTACACATCAAGGGCCCCTGGCATACTGACAGCTGTTCTCTTCTGGATGAGAATGCTGGCAACAGTGAGTCGCCATGTGTTGGCCATCCCTTCACCGTCAAGTCATATACCCGAGACAGTGTCAGGTCATTTCGGGTCTCCTTCTCTATATCTGCGTTAGTTACTGGCAAGCGTTCAATTATAGTCGAATAAAATATTTCGACAGGGTCCACTGCTGGTGCTTCCTCCGCAGTAGGCAGTGGCAGGCGTGATAGCCCATCAGCGTTTCCATGCTGTTTCGTGCCCTTATACTCTATTTCATATTGGTTCGCCCCTAGAAAAAGGGACCATCTTTGTAGCCGTTGCGCAGTCATCACCGGAACGCCCTTCTTTGGATTAAAGATGGAGACAAGTGGTTGGTGGTCAGTCAGCAAGGTGAACTTCTGCCCGTGCAGATAGTGGTTGAACTTTTTCACTCCCCACACTAGGCTGAGGGCCTCCCTGTCAATCTGGGCGTAGCTACGCTCGGCTGAGGTTAGTGACCGAGACGCAAAGGCTACTGGCCTCTCCGAGCCGTCCGGAAATTTGTGCGACAGCACCGCTCCCATACCATAGGGTGATGCATCACACGCCAACCGAATTGGTAGTGCTGGGTTGAAATGAGCCAACACCTCTTTTGATGTGATCAATTCTTTGCACTTCTGGAAAGCTCGTTTACATTCGTCATTCCACTTCCATGGTACCCCCGTTTGCAGTAGGGTGTTCAGTGGGTGTAGTACTGTAGACAAATTCGGCAAGAACTTATGGTAGTAGTTCACCAGCCCGAGGAACGACCTCAGTTGTGACACATTTTCTGGTGCTGGAGCCTTGACTACTGCCTCAATCTTTTCAGGGGACTTATGTAACCCCTCTTCATCAATAACGTGGCCACAATATGAGATCTGCTTCTGGAAAAACTCACATTTGTGGCGATTAGCTCGGAGCCCATATTCCTTCAATCTAGTGAGCACCTGCTCCAGGTTGGCGAGTTGATCACTGTCATTTTCGCCCGTGACCAGGATGTCATCCAAATAACACTGGGTCCCTGGAATCCCTTGCAGGACTTGATCCATTGCCCTTTGCCAAATAGCCGGAGCTGATGCTACCCCGAACACCAGCCGGTTGTATTGGTAGAGACCTTTGTGAGTGTTGATCGTGAGGTACTGTTTCGAGGCTTCTACCTCCATTTGCAGGTACGCCTGGGCCAGATCAATCTTAGTGAAGCGTTTTCCTCCAGATAGCGAGGCGAAAATATCTTCAATCCGCGGAAGAGGATATTGTACCGTGTGAAGGACTGGGTTCACTGTCACCTTAAAGTCCCCACAGATGCAAACCTTCTTTGGTTCCCCAGGCGTGCTGCTCAATGATTTCTTCATTACAGGAACGATGGGTGTAGCCCACTCGCTCCAGTCCACTTTGGACAGTACTCCAGAACGTTCCAAACCTTCCAGCTCTGCTTCGACGGCTGGGCAGATCGCATAAGGCACCGGTCTGGCCTTAAAAAACTTTGGGCTTGCATTTTCCTCTATTTTGATCGTCGCTGTTATGCCTTTTAGTGTTCCGAGTCCCTCCTGGAACACTTCTTGTGCGTCAGTTAGCATTTTTGACAGTCGTCCAGGTGTGACGTCGTCATCCTTTTTGGCATCTACCATCAGTGCTTGTATGGAATGCCAATCTAACTGTATCTTCCGGATCCATTCACGTCCTAGTAATGGTGGTCCTCCATCTGGCAATACATATAGGTCCATTTTTGGTGTTTCCTTGCCGTTATATATAACATTCACCCTTATTTTTCCTTTGGGGTAGACTTTTTGCCCCGTGTACGTCTTCAAGACAATCTCTGTATCTCTCAAGGGTATATGTGAGAATAGCCGCTTGTAGTCCCTTCGGTTTATGACTGTTAGGGCTGATCCTGTGTCCAATTCCATTTTCACTTGGACTCCATCTATCTTGAGCGTGACCCAGATAGTTTGGTGATCCTCCATTTTGATTACATTATGTAGTTTCAGACAACCCAGCTCCTTGCTTCCGGAGTCTGTATCACTTTTCTGTTCGTCTGAACTACTCTCCGTCACCTTATGTACCTTCTTGTACTTCTCCTGTGGAGATTTCTTGCTGCTGGTTTTCTTTCCCGACCTGCAGACTCTTGCTATCTGTCCTACTTTTCCACACTGTCTGCACACTTGGTCCTTGAACCAACAATCCTTATGGTCGTGTGTTGTCCTGCCGCAGCGATAGCACTTCACTGCTCCGTATGACATTTCATTTGTGCCATATTCTTGCGGTCTCCGTTGTATCTCTGCAGTGCCCCGTGCGGCTACTTCGTGTGATACTGCCATGCTGAAAGCCTTGTCCAGCGTAAGATCCTTTTCTGATAGAAGCCGTTTCTGGGTTCCTTCACTTTGAAGCCCACACACAAACTTGTCCCTTAAAGTATCTGCTAGTCCCGTTCCAAACTGGCAGTGTTTCGATAGCTTGCGCAGTTCCGTTAAATACTCAGCATTACTTTCATCTTTATGCTGGTTCCTTTTGTGAAACTTAAATCTTTCTGCTATCAGCAGCGGTGTGGGGTTTAAGTGGTCCTGTAGGATTGCCACTATGCTTTCAAAATCCTTTTCCACTGGCTTCTCTGGGGTTACTAGGTTTCGCAGTAAGCCATACGTTTTTGCACCCATGGAATTCAACAATACCAGTGCTTTCCTGTCATCTGGCACTTCATTCACCTTGCAGTACACTTCTATGCGTTCGACATATGTCGCCCAATCTTCGACTTCATTGTCGAACGCTGTGACACTGCCACTCTTCGGCATCCCTGGGTGTGGTTAGACTGGCTAAAAATGGCGTCTCCCGCGCTCTCCCTTCTCCGCTGTGGCTCAAAATGGCGTCTCCTGCGCTTTCCTTTCTTCCCGCGCTCTCCCTTCTTCTCCGCTGTGGCTCAAAATGGCGTCTCCCGCGCTCTCCCTTCTTCTCCGCTGCGGCTCAAAAAAAAATGGCGTCTCCTGCGCTCTCCCTTCTTCTCCGCTGCGGCTCAAATGGCGTCTCCCGCGCTTCCTTTCTTCCCCGTGGACGCTGCTCAGCCCTTGAACACCGGCTGCGCTCTGCGCGTTTTCCTGCGCGTTTTCCTGCGCGCTTCTCTCGTTGACGCCGCTCGGTCCTGAACACCGGCTGCGCCCTGTGCGCTTTACCCTCTCTCTCTTCTCCCGTCGACGCCGCTCGGTCCTGAACACCGGCTGCGCCCTGTGCGCTTTACCCTCTCTCTCTTCTCCCGTCGACGCCACTCGGTCCTGAACACCGGCTGCGCCCTGTGCGCTTTACCCTCTCTCTCTTCTCCCGTCGACGCCACTCGGTCTTGAACACCGGCTGCGCCCTGTGCGCTCTACCCTCTCTCTCTTCGACGCCGCTCGGTCCTGAACACCGGCTGCGCCCTGTGCGCTCTACCCTCTCTCTCTTCTCCCGTCGACGCCACTCGGTCCTGAACACCGGCTGCGCCCTGTGCGCTTTACCCTCTCTCTCTTCTCCCGTCGACGCCACTCGGTCTTGAACACCGGCTGCGCCCTGTGCGCTCTACCCTCTCTCTTATCCCGTCGACGCCACTCGGTCTTGAACACCGGCTGCGCCCTGTGCGCTTTACCCTCTCTCTCTTCTCCCGTCGACGCCACCCGGTCTTGAACACCGGCTGCGCCCTGTGCGCTCTACCCTCTCTCTCTTCTCTCGTTGACGCCGCTCGGTCCTGAACACCGGCTGCGCCCTGTGCGCTCTACCCTCTCTCTTCTCTCGTTGACGCCGCTCGGTCTTGAACACCGGCTGCGCCCTGTGCGCTTTACCCTCTCTCTCTTCTCTCGTTGACGCCACTCAGTCTTGAACACCGGCTGCGCCCTGTGCGCTCTACCCTCTCTCTCTTCTCTCGTTGACGCCGCTCGGTCTTGAACACCGGCTGCGCCCTGTGCGCTTTACCCTCTCTCTCTTCTCCCGTCGACGCCGCTCGGTCCTGAACACCGGCTGCGCCCTGTGCGCTCTACCCTCTCTCTCTTCTCCCGTCGACGCCACTCGGTCCTGAACACCGGCTGCGCCCTGTGCGCTTTACCCTCTCTCTCTTCTCCCGTCGACGCCACTCGGTCTTGAACACTGGCTGCGCCCTGTGCGCTTTACCCTCTCTCTCTTCTCTCGTTGACGCCGCTCGGTCTTGAACACCGGCTGCGCCCTGTGCGCTCTACCCTCTCTCTCTTCTCCCGTCGACGCCACTCGGTCCTGAACACCGGCTGCGCCCTGTGCGCTTTACCCTCTCTCTCTTCTCCCGTCGACGCCACTCGGTCTTGAACACCGGCTGCGCCCTGTGCGCTTTACCCTCTCTCTCTTCTCTCGTTGACGCCGCTCGGTCCTGAACACCGGCTGCGCCCTGTGCGCTCTACCCTCTCTCTCTTCGACGCCGCTCGGTCCTGAACACCGGCTGCGCCCTGTGCGCTTTACCCTCTCTTCTCCCGTCGACGCCACTCGGTCTTGAACACCGGCTGCGCCCTGTGCGCTTTACCCTCTCTCTCTTCTCCCGTCGACGCCACCCGGTCTTGAACACCGGCTGCGCCCTGTGCGCTCTACCCTCTCTCTCTTCTCTCGTTGACGCCGCTCGGTCCTGAACACCGGCTGCGCCCTGTGCGCTTTACCCTCTCTCTCTTCTCCCGTCGACGCCACCCGGTCTTGAACACCGGCTGCGCCCTGTGCGCTCTACCCTCTCTCTCTTCTCTTGTTGACGCCGCTCGGTCCTGAACACCGGCTGCGCCCTGTGCGCTCTACCCTCTCTCTCTTCTCTTGTTGACGCCGCTCGGTCCTGAACACCGGCTGCGCCCTGTGCGCTCTACCCTCTCATCCCGTCGACGCCACTCGGTCTTGAACACCGGCTGCGCCCTGTGCGCTTTACCCTCTCTCTCTTCTCTCGTTGACGCCACTCGGTCTTGAACACCGGCTGCGCCCTGTGCGCTTTACCCTCTCTCTCTTCTCTCGTTGACGCCGCTCGGTCTTGAACACCGGCTGCGCCCTGTGCGCTCTACCCTCTCTCTCTTCTCTCGTTGACGCCGCTCGGTCTTGAACACCGGCTGCGCCCTGTGCGCTTTACCCTCTCTCTCTTCTCTCGTTGACGCCGCTCGGTCTTGAACACCGGCTGCGCCCTGTGCGCTTTACCCTCTCTCTCTTATCCCGTCGACGCCGCTCGGTCTTGAACACCGGCTGCGCCCTGTGCGCTTTACCCTCTCTCTCTTATCCCGTCGACGCTGCTCGGTCTTGAACACCGGCTGCGCCCTGTGCGCTTTACCCTCTCTCTCTTCTCTCGTTGACGCCGCTCGGTCTTGAACACCGGCTGCGCCCTGTGCGCTTTACCCTCTCTCTCTTCTCCCGTCGATGCCACTCGGTCTTGAACACCGGCTGCGCCCTGTGCGCTTTACCCTCTCTCTCTTCTCCCGTCGACGCCGCTCGGTCCTGAACACCGGCTGCGCCCTGTGCGCTCTACCCTCTCTCTTATCCCGTCGACGCTGCTCGGTCTTGAACACCGGCTGCGTCCTGTGCGCTCTACCCTCTCTCTTATCCCGTCGACGCTGCTCGGTCTTGAACACCGGCTGCGTCCTGTGCGCTTTACCCTCTCTCTCTTATCCCGTCGACGCCACTCGGTCTTGAACACCGGCTGCGCCCTGTGCGCTCTACCCTCTCTCTTATCCCGTCGGCGCCACTCGGTCTTGAACACCGGCTGCGTCCTGTGCGCTCTACCCTCTCTCTTATCCCGTCGACGCCACTCGGTCTTGAACACCGGCTGCGCCCTGTGCGCTCTACCCTCTCTCTTATCCCGTCGGCGCCACTCGGTCTTGAACACCGGCTGCGCCCTGTGCGCTCTACCCTCTCTCTTATCCCGTCGACGCTGCTCGGCCTTTTTCTGTGCTGTCAGTCGGTTCTAGCCGCCGCTGTCCGGGAAGGGTCTGCGCCGTACCTGTTGCCAGCCGTTTCGCTGGACCACCGTGACTGGAGAACCAAGCCCAGCTCTCAACAGCCTCCTCTGCGATGCTCAAGTCTCCGCTGGATGGTCGATGCCCGTACTTCTGGACTCAGCCTTCTTCTTGCACTGTTCTCCAGGAGCGAATCCCTGGGAGGTGATGCAGAGTTGCAGGTAGGTTCGAATCGACTCGTTGCCAATGTTAGATCCGTGTATCTTGATGTTGTGTGTCCTTCAATAACTAGACAGAGACTGCAGGGGAACAATCAACAGGTGTTTACTGAATGAGGGTTACTCTAAAACTAACAGTACAGATTCCTACTCAGGGTTTATATACAGGTGTGGTCACTGCCGGTACTACAGTATACAGGAGCTGTAAAAAGTAGTTCTCCCCTTAAAGGTACATACACTACAGCAAGTATATCCTTTCTTAGGTAAGGAGAGCAAAACTGCACACAGTACTCCAGGTGTGGTCTCACCAAGGCCCTGTATAACTGTAGTAAGACATCCTTGCTCCTGTACTCAAATCCTCTTACAATGAAG
This sequence comes from Somniosus microcephalus, assembly GCF_052327205.1. Classification (NCBI taxonomy): domain Eukaryota; kingdom Metazoa; phylum Chordata; class Chondrichthyes; order Squaliformes; family Somniosidae; genus Somniosus; species Somniosus microcephalus. The sequence goes on from NC_141014.1 coordinate 44,022,513, forward strand.
GCCAACACACCATTTGCCTTCCTAACTGCTTGCTGCACCTGCATGTTTGCTTTCAGTGACTGGTGTACAAGAACACCCAGGTCCCTTTGTACATCAACATTTCCCAATCTATCACCATTTAAATAATACTCTGCCTTTCTGTTTTTCCTACCGAAGTGGATAACTTCACATTTATCCACATTATACTGCATCTGCCATGTATTTGCCCACTCACTCACTTGTCTAAATCGCCTTGAAGCCTCTTTGCATCCTCCTCACAACTCACAATCCCACCTAGTTTCGTGTCATCAGGAAACTTGGAAATATTACATTTGGTTCCCTCATCCAAATTATTGATATGTATTGTGAATAGCTGGGGCCCAAGCACTGATCCCTGCGGTACCCCACTAGTCACCCCCTGCCACCCCGAAAAAGACCCATTTATTCCTACACTCTGTTTCCTGTCTGTTAACCAATTTTCAATCCATGCTAGTATATTACCCCCAATCCCATGTGCTTTAATTTTGCACACTAACCTCTTATGTGGGACTTTATCAAAGGCCTTCTGAAGATCCAAATACACCACATCCATTGGTTCTCCCTTATCTATTCTACCAGTTACATCCTCAAAAAACTCCAGTAGGTTTGTCAAACACGATTTCCCTTTCGTAAATCCATGTTGACTTTGTCTAATCCCGTTGATATTTTCTAAGTGTCCTGTTATCACATCCTTTATAATAGACTCTAGCATTTTCCCTACTACTGATGTTAGGCTAACCGGTCTGTAGTTCCCTGTTTTCTCTCTCCCTCCTTTTTTAAATAGTGGGGTTACATTTGCCACCCTCCAATCTGCAGGAACTATATAGAATTTTGGAAAATGACAACCAATGCATCCACTATTTCCATGGCTACCTCTTTTAGTACTCGGGGAATTTATCGGCTTTCAGTCCCATTAATTTCTCCAGCAGTATTTTTTTACTAATACTAATTTCCTTTAATTCCTCCTTCTCACTTGACCCATGGTCCCCTAGCATTTCTGGGAAGTTATTTGTGTCCTCTTCCGTGAAGATAGATTGATCCTACAGTAGAGACTGTAAAGTCTACAATGGCCAATAGGGTTATTCTGTTACAAGAACAGATTATCAATTCAATAACGTGGCTCAGTGGTAGCACTCTCGCCTCTGAGTGAGAGCGATGTGTGTTAAAGCTCTGCTGCAGGAATTGAGCCCCAAAATCTAAGCTGACACCCCAGGGCGGTACTGAGGGAGCGCCGCACTGTCGGAGGGGCAGTACCGAGGGAGCGCGGCACTGTCGGAGGGGCAGTACTGAGGGAGTGCTACACTGTCGGAGGGGCAGAACTGAGGTAGTACTGTACTGCCAGAGGGGCAGTACTGAGGGAGCGCCGCACTGTCGGAGGGGCAGTACTGAGGGAACGCCGCACTGTTGGAGGGCAATACTAAGGGAGCGCTGCACTGTTGGAGGGCAATACTAAGGGAGTGCTGTGCTGTTGGAGGTGCCGCCTTTCAATGAGAAGCTCTGTCCAGGTGGATGTCGTGGCTTATTTGAAGAAGAGCAGGGAGTTCTCCTGGTGTTCTGGCCAACATTATTCCTTTAACCAACATCACCAAAGCAGACTAACTGGTCATTTGTCTGCGCTGCTATTTGTGGGATCTTTCTATGCACAAATTGGCTGCCACATTTAACTACATAAATGCAGTGACTGAACTTCAAAAGCAATTAATTAGCTATAAAGCGCTTTAGGGCATCCTGGGGATGTGAACAGTGTTGATAAATGCAAGTCTTTAAATTAGCAACAAAGCAGCATTATTTCCAGCTTGGGTTAACTCCAGTAAAGTAACTCTGAGGTTCCATTTGCTGGTCTCCATCCCATCAGTTGGTATTACATTTTTATTGGCCAACCATTTTGAAGGGTGTGGGATGTTACAGGATTGTAAAATGTGCGACCAATACCAGACATTAGGGTGAGCATCCCAGGGTGTCAAACCGAATAAAAATAAACTAAACTAAAAACTTGGAGCCTCTTCCAATCATAACTCTACTACTACCCATTATTTCAAAATAGATTTTACCAGGAGCTCCTGGTGAAGTTCATAGAATCATAGGGAGGAAAGTTCAGTGGTGCCCCCTTTGGGGCGCTAACTTTTATTAGCGCCCCGAAAAAGTTAGCGCCCCTGTGCCGTAAATTCAGTAGTAGCGCCCCCAGCAGGAGGCGAGGTGCTTCCCCTCCTTCTTGGGGCTATGTGCAGCAGCGCCATGCGCGTTGGCACGTAGTGCTGCATCATTGCAAGTCTCCCTCCCCTGATTAACGGGGAGGGGCCTAGCGCTGCACGCACCGGGGCCCTGCTGGACCACCGGGGAGCAGGGTGCACTTCTCAATGCTTCTGGTGAGTCTGACTGTCAGCACTAGAACCTGCTGGTGAGCTCCAACTGGAAGTCTATGGTTCTGCTGTGAAGTTTTACTAAGAATTGCCGGTTCTGCTTGTGTGGTTTTGCTAGGAGTTTACAGTTCTACTGGTGAGGTTCTACTAGGTGCTGATGGTATCGCTGATGAGATTCTAATGGCATCTCACTGTTCGGCTGGAGTAGTTTTGCTAGCAGCTCTTGTTCCTGCTAATGAAGTTATACTGTTAATTCTCAGTTCTGCTGGTGTGGTTTTAATGGCATCTCACTGTTCTGCTGGTGAAGTCTTACTGGGGCTTTCAGTTCTAAATTGAGATTCCACTATCATCTCATAGTTCTGGTGAAGTTTTACTGGAAGCATTCGATCCTGCTGGTGAGGTTTACTGGGGGCTCTGTTTCTGCTGGTGAGGTTTACAAGAGCTTTGGTTTCTGCTGGTGAGATTTACGGGGGCTTGGTTTCTGCTGGTGAGATTTACAGGGAGCTCGGTTTCTGCTGGTGAGGTTTACAAGGGCTTCGGTTTCTGCTGGTGAGGTTTACTGGGGGCTCGATTTCTGCTGGTGAGGTTTATGGGGAGCTCGGTTTCTGCTGGTGAGGTTTATAGGGGGCTCAGTGTCTGCTGGTGAGGTTTAGGGGACTTGGTGTCTGCTTGTGAGGTTTACGGGGGCCTCAGTTTCTGCTCTTTAAGGAAATTACTCAAAGCCGCAGAGCAGGACATTTTCTGAAGTGTTCAAACCAATGAGGTGAAATTCTGGTATAGTATTTAAATAGAGTGGCTTGCAGTTTTACCATCACTGTACTTTGGACTTCCACACCACGCCTTGTGCAGAATAGGTGAAGCCACTGTAAGAAAGGGTAAATAATGTCACCTGTTATAAAAACACTCTCAATATACAGGTAAGTACTTTAGGAGTTTGTAAATATGAACAGGCCACATTCAGGTGCGACTGGGATTTCTGTGAGCAAAGCTGCACGATACAACACCACCACCAGAGGGCAGCGGTATTCCACACACTGACCCAAGGTTTACTGCAGAAGTTGCAGGAGGTAAAGCAGTTTTATATCACAGTGAATCACACAGCTGGAGCTTCTTATCTTGTTCTTCCACCTATTCCCCGACACAGATAGCCACTGGTCACCCTGTTCCCAGCAGACCTGATCCTTTATTGTGCAACGAGAAAGGGTTAATTAATAACCTTGTAGTAAAGGGATCTTTAGGGAAGAGTGACTATAATATGATAGAATTTTATATCGAGTTTGAAAGTGATTTAGTTAAATCCAAAAATAGGGTCTTAAATCTAAACATAGCAAACTATGTAGGTACGATGGGTGAGTTGGCTAAGGTAGATTGGGAAACTACATTAAAAGGTGTGACGGTAGACAAGCAATGGCTAGCATTTAAAGAATTAATACATAATTTACAACAAATATACATTCCTTTAAGGCACAAAAACCCCACAGGTAAAGTGGTCCAACCGTGGCTAACAAGAGAAGTTAAAGATAGTATTAGATCAAAGAAAGAGGTATGTAATGCTGCCAAAAAGAGCAGTAAGCCTGAAGATTGGGAGGATTTTAGAATTCAGCAAAGGAGGACTAAGAAATTGAGGAAGGGAAAATAGAATATGAGAGTAAACTAGCGAGAGACATAAAAACAGACTGTAAAAGCTTCTATAGGTATGTAAAAAGGAAAAGATTAGTGAAAGTAAATGTGGGTCCCTTACAGGCTGAGCCATGAGAAATTATAATGGGGAATAATGAAATGGCAGAGAAATTAAACAAATACTTTGGGCTGGGTTTTCTCAATGGAGACGTGCTGGAGGCGGGACTTCTGGTTTCCGGGTTTCAGTCCCGCCCCCAGCGATGTCTGACCAACCCATGCTATTTTCCCTTGATTGGCCTTGTTAAGCCCGGCCTGTGAGCTTACCGGCCAATTAAGGGAAAGCCGGTGACCGATGACGTCAGTGTTTGACAGCTTTGAGAAGCTGCCAAACACTGACAATCTCTGTTCTAAGGTGAGCCCTTGCACATAAGCTCACCAAGACCTCTCTCAGCAGAAAGCAGATGGCTGCTGCATCTGAGAATGCAGTAGCTATTCTGTCATCTCTGCCATTGAGATGAGGCACCTCCAGATCCTCAAAGGTTGAAGCCTGCAGAAAGAAGCAAAGGTAAAGAAACTTTTTCCAACACTTTACACTCACCCCTCATACTTACACCACATCGTCCACACTTGCACCCATCACTCACCTCTATAGCTGACATTTCGAGCCCTCTCACCCCCACAGACCCACTATTTGCCTCGCTGACCCTGGCGGGGTTTCCTGACATCGGGAAGCCCGCATCAGCAGGCATAAAATGGTGAAAAACCTCTTAACTGCCTGTTAACTACCTGTTAACAGGCAGTTAATTGGCTCTAATCCCCTTCCTGCCGCTAGGAGCTGGTGTTGGGGCTGATCGTGGTATTCCAAGGACCAAGGTGAGAGAGTATAAAGGGTACCCGTACTGATGGAATAGATGGCAGGTGAATTAGAGATGACAGAAGCGATCTGTCAATGGTGAGAGAGGTAATGAGGTCAGACTGGATGGAGACTTGTGTAAAGACTTGCAACATGGTGAATCTGTTGTGAAAATGCAGTGAGGAAGTGCTTGTGGCTGAGGGAAGATATCTCTAAGGTGGGAGCTTTTACTTGACATTTGAAGTTGTCAACTCATCAGCTGATTCAATGGCCACTGACCTCCCGCTTCAGCTTCACAGACGTGGTCTAGCAACAGCGTGAAACCTGTGGGCGAGCTGCCTAATTCAAAATGTCAGTTTAAAAATTGTTAAGTGGCTGTAAACAAACCACTAATCATTTAAATTGGCTCCCCCGCCGCTGCGTGTCAGGTCTGCTCAGCGCTGATAGACCGACATTTGGTAAAGGCACGTGGCGACAGCATCACAACGGGGTCCTGACCTGCTGGGGAAAGAAAACACTTTCCCACCTGACCCGCCACCAATCACACCCGTTGACCTCCCAGAAAATCTCGGCCTACCTTTTTGACCAAGCTTTTGGTCACCTGCTTTAATTTCTCCTTATGTGGCTCGGTGTCAAATCTTTTGTCTTCTAATACTCCTGTGAAGCACCTTGGGATGTTTTACTATGTTAAAGGCGCTATATAAATATATAAGTTGTTAAACATAAGAAAACATAAGAAATAAGAGTAAGAGTCGGCCACACGTCCCCTCGAGCCTGCTCCGCCATTCAATAAGATCATGGCTGATCATTGACCTCAACTCCATTTTCCCGCCCGATCTCCATATCCCTTGATTCCCCTGGAGTCCAAAAATCTATCATCTCAGCCTTGACTTTACTCAAAGGCTCAGCATCCACAGTCCTCTGGGGCAGAGAATTCCAAAGATTCACAACCCTCTGAGTGAAGAAATTCCTCCTCATCTCAGTCATCTTGGCCGACCCCTTATCCTGAGACTATGCCCCCCGGCTCTAGACACTCCAGCCGGGGGAAACAACCTCTCACCATCGACCCTGTCAATCCCCTTCAGAATCTTGTATGTTTCAATGAGATCACCTCTCATTCTTCTAAACTCCAGAGAGTATCGGCCCATTCTACACAATCTCTCCTCATAGGACAGCTCTCTCACCCCAGGAATCAATCTAGTGAATCTTTGTTGCACCGCCTCCAAGGCAAGTATATCATAGATAGAGTCATAAAGTCATAGAGTTATACAGCACAGAAAGAGGCCCTTCGGCCCAACGTGTCCGCGCCGGCCATCAAGCCCTGTCTATTCTAATCCCATTTTCCAGCATTTGGTCCGTAGCCTTGTATGCTATGGCGTTTCAAGTGCTCATCTAAATGCTTCTTGAATGTTGTGAGGGTTCCTGCCTCTACCATTCTTTCAGGCAGTGAGTTCCAGATTCCAACCACCCTCTGGGTGAAAAAGTTTTTCCTCAAATCCCCTCTAAACCTCCTGCCCCTTACCTTAAAACTATGCCCCCTGGTTATTGACCCCTCTACTAAGGGGAAAAGTTCCTTTCTATCTTCCCTATCTATGCCCCTCATAATTTTGTACACCTCAATCAGGTCCCCCCGCAGCCTTCTCTGCTCTAAGGAAAACAACCCCAGCCTGTCCAGTCTCTCTTCATAGCTGAAGCGCTCCATCCCAGGTAACATCCTGGTGAATCTCCTCTGCACCCTCTCCAGTGCAATCACATCCTTCCTATAGTGAGGCGACCAGAACTGCACACAGTATTCCAGCTGTGGCCTCACCAGCGTTTTGTACAGCTCCATCATAACCTCCCTGCTCTTATAATCTATGCCTCAGCTAATGAAGGCAAGTATCCCATATGCCTTTTTAACCACTTTATCTACCTGTCCTGCTGCCTTCAGGGATCTATGTACATGCACACCAAGGTCCCTCTGATCCTCTGTCCTTCCTCGGGTCCTACCATTAAGATAAGGAGACCAAAACTGTGCACAGTGCTCCAGGTGTGGTCTCACCAAGGCCCTGTACAATTGTAGCAAGGCTTCCTTACTCTTATACTCCAGCCCCCTTGCAATAAAGGCCAACATGCCATTTGCCTTCCTTATTGCTTGCTGTACCTGCAGGCTAGCTTTCTGTGTTTCTTGCACGAGGACACCCAAATCTCTCTCAACACCAACATTTGAAACTTTCTCCCTGATGCGCTATCAATTACTCATAAAAGACTGAGGCCTAGAAATTGAGTGGGCTTTGCGGCCATTTTGCGGCGCTAGAGGTCATTGCGCTGGACTTACAGCCGGTTCAGAAATTCCCTGGGGCCCTACCATCGGCGGTAGACCGGTTGCGCTGCGCCGGCATCGATGACGTCATCGGTGTGCGCAGCGTCCCGGTTGCCGTGGTGACGGGCCCCAGCGCCGAAATTGAGTTGCGGCCGCCTCGCCCGTGGCAGCTGCAACTAAGACTCTGGCAACCGAGTCTTACAGGAGTTTGCGCCGGCGCATTAAGGTCGCGCGGCGGCCGGCCGCTTTCCCGCCGGCCGCCTGCCCGCACCTCCCTCCCCGGACTCCTCCACCGCCCCCCCCGCGGAACAGATGCTTCTGGGCTGCGAGCCCGGCACTTCCCCGAGGTGCCGGGCTCATTTTTGTGAAGATTTTACCGGCCAGCGGGCGGGTGCAGGCAGCTCCTCCTTAACTGAAGGAGGAGGCCTGCACTTCCCGAGCCTGCCGCACCGCATCGGGCGCCGCAGCGCCGGAATAGCGCCGGAATGCGGCAGGTAGCGCCAATTTTCAGGCGCAAACACCCTTCAGTAGCGCCGGCAGCCGTTTGGGCGCGGCGCTACTGAATTTTTGGCGCGTGCAGGGGGACTTAGCGCCGGCACTAACTTTCCGGCGCTAAAGCCCTGGCGCGGTGCCAACTGAATTTCTAGGCCTGAGAGTTAAGAGAGTAACTAAAGGCTTTTATTAACAAAAGAATGAAGGTCTGCCTCGAGTAGTCGACCGGTCCAGAAATACAAAGGGCTGGGGAGCAGTCACCTTTATACTAGGACTTGTGGGAGGAGTCAGCCGAGGCATGTCCAGGCATGTACACAGTGGAATACAAACAGTGGTTTACCACATTCACCCCTTGTTTAAAATTGAGTCCGGCGGGGTGAAGTGTATTAAAAGTTAGTGTATTGGAGTCTCTCCGGAGGTCTTGTCTGCCGCTGTGATCGGCGTGGCGACGGCAGGGGTAGTGGAGCTTCCGGCGTCGAGTCCTGCGTGGGCTGTGGCACAGGCGTGTCGTCCTCGTAGATGTCAAGCGGGTCGCGGGGCCCAGGCCTGCCGTCTGCTGGGGCTGGATATCGGATCGTGGAGGGGGGTGGTAGTGAGTAGTGGGTTACTGCGGCCCCCGAGGGTGCAAGGTCTCTTATGGAGACTGTGTCCTCCCGCCCGTCCGAGTATGCAATGTAAGCATACTGGGGGTTGGCGTGGAGGAGGTCGACCCTCTCGACCAGGGGGTCCGTTTTATGGGTCCTCATGTGCCTTCTCAGTAGGACCGGCCCTGGGGACGTCAGCCATGGCGGTAGCGATGTCCCCGATGTGGACTTCCTTGGGAAGACAAACATTTTCTCATGAGGGGTGGCGTTAGTGGCAGTGCAGAGCAGTGACCGAATAGAGTGGAGCGCATCGGGGAGCACATCCTGCCAGCGGGAGGTTGGAAGGCCCCTAGACTTTAAGGCTAGCAGGACGGCCTTCCAAACTGTCGCATTTTCTCTTTCCACCTGTCCGTTCCCCCGGGGGTTGTAACTGGTGGTCCTGCTTGTGGCAATACCCCTAGTTAACAGGTACTGACGGAGTTCGTCGCTCATAAACGATGAGCCCCGGTCGCTATGGATATAGCTGGGGAAACCGAACAGGGTGAAGAGGTCGTTCAGACATTTAATGACCGTGGCACTGGTCATGTCCGGGCAGGGGATGGCGAACGGGAAACGGGAGTACTCATCAATAATATTGAGGAAGTACACATTGCGGTCGGAGGAGGGGAGAGGCCCTTTAAAATCAACGCTCAGGCGCTCGAAGGGGCGAGTGGCTTTTATCAGGTGGGCCCTGTCTGGTCTATAAAAGTGCGGTTTGCACTCAGCGCAGACTTGGCAGTTCCTGGTCATGGTCCTGACCTCCTCAATAGAGTAAGGCAGGTTGCGGGCCTTGATGAAGTGGAAGAACCTGGTGACCCCCGGGTGGCAGAGGTCATTGTGGAGGGCCCGCAGTCTATCGATCTGCGCGCTGGCGCAGGTGCCACGCGATAGCGCATCCGGGGGTTCATTGAGCTTCCCGGGCCGGTACAAGATCTCGTAATTGTAGGTGGAAAGTTCGATTCTCCACCTCAAGATCTTGTCATTTTTGATTTTGCCCCTCTGCTTGTTGTTAAACATGAAAGCAACTGAACGTTGGTCAGTGAGCAGGGTAAATCGTTTTCCGGCCAGGTAGTGCCTCCAATGACGCACAGCCTCCACAATCGCCTGGGCCTCCTTCTCAACAGCGGAGTGTCTGGTCTCCGGGCCTTGGAGGGTTCGTGAAAAGAAGGCCACGGGTCTCCCCGCCTGATTGAGGGTAGCGGCCAGGGCAAAGTCGGACGCGTCGCTTTCCACCTGGAAGGGGATGGATTCGTCCACTGCGTGCATGGTGGCTTTGGCAATGTCTTCCTTGATACGGTGGAAGGCTAAGCGGGCCTCTGCCGTCAAGGGAAAAGAGGTGGACTTGATCAGCGGATGGGCCTTGTCCGCATAGTAGGGGACCCACTGGGCATAATAGGAGAAAAACCCTAGGCACCTCTTCAGGGCCTTGAGGCAGTGGGGCAGTGGGAGTTCCATAAGGGGACGCATCCGGTCGGGGTCGGGGCCGATGACTCCGTGTTCCACAACACAGCCAAGGATGGCGAGGCGGTTTGTGCGGAATATGCACTTCTCCTTGTTATATGTCAGGTTCAGGAGTTGGGCGGTGCAGAGGAATTTTTCGAGGTTTGCGTCATGGTCCTGCAAGTCACGGCCGCAGATGGTCACATTGTCCAGATATGGGAAAGTGGCCTGCAACGCATTTTGATCTACCATCCGGTCCATCTCCCTTTGGAAGACGGAGACCCCGTTGGTGACGCCAAAGGGAACCCTAAGGAAGTGATAGAGGCGGCCGTTTGCCTCAAAGGCAGTATACTGGCGGTCCTCAGGGCGGATAGGGAGCTGGTGGTATGCTGATTTCAGGTCAATGGTCGAGAAGGCGCGGTACTGCGCGATCTGGTTGACCATATCAGCTATGCGGGGGAGTGGGTAGGCGTCCAGCAGGGTGTAGCGATTTATTGTCTGGCTGTAGTCGATGACCAGGCGCTGCTTCTCGCCGGTCTTAACGACCACAACCTGGGCTCGCCAGGGGCTGGTGCTGCCCTCAATAATCCCTTCCTTCAGGAGCCGCTCCACTTCGGTTTTAATGAAAACCCTGTCCCCGGCACTGTATCGCCTGCTCTTTGTGGCGATGGGCTTACAGTCGGGGGTGAGGTTAGCAAACAGTGGGGGGGGGGGGTGACTCTGAGTGTGGAGAGGTTGCACCTGGTGCGCGGCGGGCAATTTGGGAGCTGCTGGCTGCGGACTGTGACTGGGGGTAGGGGTCCACCGTACGCCATCGTAACACTTTTAAGGTGGCACTGAAAATCTAACCCCAGCAGGACGGCAGCGCAGAGGTCGGGCAGGACCAGAAGTTTAAAATGATCGTACACGGTCCCGTCTACTACGAGTGTCACTACGCAGTAGCCGCCGATGTCCGCTGACTGGGACTCGGAGGCCACAGAAATCCGCTGGTGCGCAAGCAGGACTGGGAGAGAGCAACGCCGCACCGTGTCGGGGTGGATGAAGCTCTCCGTGCTCCCAGAGTCAAAAAGGCAGATTGTATCGTGGCCATTTACCTTAATGTCCATTGTGGAACTGGCCAGCTGGTGCGGTCTCGCTTGGTCCAGTGTAACGGATGCCAGCGTAGGGGTCGGTGTGTCGCTGCGGGTATCAGATGAGGCGGTGTTGGGGGCCTGCTGCGTTCCGGCTGTCGTCCAAGATGGCGGCGTCCATGATCCCCATGTGGCTGGAGGCGTCCAAAATGGCTGCTGTACCGGTGGTTCGCACATGGCCGGGGAGGCCCAAGATGGCGGCCCGCATGGCCCACACGCGGCGCTGCTGGGGTTCGGGGTGGCTTTGGCCCTGCAGACGTTAGCGTAGTGTCCCTTCTTCCCGCAGCCCGAGCAGATCGCGTTTTTCGCCGGGCAGCGCGCTCTGGGGTGTTTTGCCTGGCCACAAAAGTAGCATTTCTGGCCTTGGGGCACTGCTGTCTGGCCTTGGGACACTGCTGCGGTAGTTGGGCCGTTGCTGGGGTGTGGCTGGGGTGGCACGGCGCTATGAGGCTGTCCTACCGTGTCCCAGGCTGTCATTCCCCGCAGCGTCCACGGTGCAGAGGAGTAGGCATCCATGTCCCGGTAGGCTGCATCCAATGATAGTGCGAGTTCAGAGGCCTTGTTGAGGTTGAGGTCACTCTGCTCCAACAGTCGCTGTCGGGTGTAATTGGATCTGTGGCCCGCTACAAAAGCATCCCGGATAAGTTCCTCTGTGTACACGGCGGCCTTTACATCCTTACAACCACAGGCCCGGCCAAGCACAGACAGTGCCTGAAGGTATTCCACAGTCGATTCCCCAGGTTGTTGTTTACGACTCCCCAGAAGGTGCCTGGCGTACACTTCGTTCACTGGGCGCGTGTACTGGTCCTTGAGGAGCTTGATAGCGTCCGCGTACGAGGTCGCGTCTTGGATGACCGAGTACACTCGGTGGTTCACTTTGGAGGTCAGGACATCCAGTTTGTCCTCGTCCGATTTGATTGCTGCGGAGGCGGTCAGGAATTTTTCGAAACACTTAAGCCAGTGAGTAAACTTGGTGGATGAGTCCGCCTCCCGATGATCTAAGTCCAGGCATGCTGGTGTGAGGATCTTCTCCATTATAAAAATTTTGTTAATAAAATTGATGCGCTATCAATTACTCATAAAAGACTGAGAGTTAAGAGAGTAACTAAAGGCTTTTATTAACAAAAGAATGAAGGTCTGCCTCGAGTGGTCGACCGGTCCAGAAATACAAAGGGGCTGGGGAGCAGTCACCTTTATACTCGGACTTGTGGGAGGAGTCAGCCGAGGCATGTCCAGGCATGTCCACAGTGGAATACAAACAGTGGTTTACCACACTCCCCATTTAAAAAAGATTCTGTTTTTCTATTCTTCCTACCAAAGTGAATAACCTCACCTTTCCCCACATTACACTCCCTCTGCCACCTCACTGCCCACTCACTCCCTCTGCCACCTCACTGCCCACTCACTCCCTCTGCCACCTCACTGCCCACTCACTCCCTCTGCCACCTCACTGCCCACTCACTCCCTCTGTCACCTCACTGCCCACTCACTCCCTCTGCCACCTCACTGCCCACTCACTCCCTCTGCCACCTCACTGCCCACTCACTCCCTCTGCCACCTCACTGCCCACTCACTCCCTCTGCCACCTCACTGCCCACTCACTCCCTCTGCCACCTCACTGCCCACTCACTCCCTCTGCCACCTCACTGCCCACTCACTCCACCTGCCACCTCACTGCCCACTCACTCCCTCTGCCACCTCACTGCCCACTCACTCCCTCTGCCACCTCACTGCCCACTCACTCCCTCTGCCACCTCACTGCCCACTCACTCCACCTGCCACCTCACTGCCCACTCACTCCCTCTGCCACCTCACTGCCCACTCACTCCCTCTGCCACCTCACTGCCCACTCACTCCCTCTGCCACCTCACTGCCCACTCACTCCACCTGCCACCTCACTGCCCACTCACTCCCTCTGCCACCTCACTGCCCACTCACTCCACCTGCCACCTCACTGCCCACTCACTCCCTCTGCCACCTCACTGCCCACTCACTCCCTCTGCCACCTCACTGCCCACTCATTCCCTCTGCCACCTCACTGCCCACTCACTCCCTCTGCCACCTCACTGCCCACTCACTCCACCTGCCACCTCACTGCCCACTCACTCCCTCTGCCACCTCACTGCCCACTCACTCCCTCTGCCACCTCACTGCCCACTCACTCCATCAACCACCTCGCTGCCCACTCACTCCCTCTGCCACCTCGCTGCCCACTCACTCCACCTGCCACCTCACTGCCCACTCACTCGCTCTGCCACCTCACTGCCCACTCACTCCCTCTGCCACCTCACTGCCCACTCACTCCCTCTGCCACCTCACTGCCCACTCACTCCCTCTGCCACCTCACTGCCCACTCACTCCGTCTGCCACCTCACTGCCCACTCACTCCGTCTGCCACCTCACTGCCCACTCACTCCGTCTGCCACCTCACTGCCCACTCACTCCATCAGTCACCTCACTGCCCACTCACTCCCTCTGCCACCTCACTGCCCACTCACTCCCTCTGCCACCTCACTGCCCACTCACTCAGTCTGCCACCTCACTGCCCACTCACTCCCTCTGCCACCTCACTGCCCACTCACTCCATCTGCCACCTCACTGCCCACTCACTCCCTCTGCCACCTCACTGCCCACTCACTCCCTCTGCCACCTCACTGCCCACTCACTCCGTCTGCCACCTCACTGCCCACTCACTCCGTCTGCCACCTCACTGCCCACCACTCCCTCTGCCACCTCACTGCCCACTCACTCAGTCTGCCACCTCACTGCCCACTCACTCCCTCTGCCACCTCACTGCCCACTCACTCCCTCTGCCACCTCACTGCCCACTCACTCAGTCTGCCACCTCACTGCCCACTCACTCCATCTGCCACCTCACTGCCCACTCACTCCATCTGCCACCTCACTGCCCACTCACTCCATCAGCCACCTCACTGCCCACTCACTCCCTCTGCCACCTCACTGCCCACTCACTCAGTCTGCCACCTCACTGCCCACTCACTCCATCTGCCACCTCACTGCCCACTCACTCAGTCTGCCACCTCACTGCCCACTCACTCCATCTGCCACCTCACTGCCCACTCACTCAGTCTGCCACCTCACTGCCCACTCACTCCATCTGCCACCTCACTGCCCACTCACTCAGTCTGCCACCTCACTGCCCACTCACTCCCTCTGCCACCTCACTGCCCACTCACTCCCTCTGCCACCTCACTGCCCACTCACTCAGTCTGCCACCTCACTGCCCACTCACTTCCTCTGCCACCTCACTGCCCACTCACTCCCTCTGCCACCTCACTGCCCACTCACTCCCTCTGCCACCTCACTGCCCACTCACTTCCTCTGCCCACTCACTCCCTCTGCCACCTCACTGCCCACTCACTCCCTCTGCCACCTCACTGCCCACTCACTTCCTCTGCCACCTCACTGCCCACTCACTCCCTCTGCCACCTCACTGCCCACTCACTTCCTCTGCCACCTCACTGCCCACTCACTCAGTCTATCGATATCCCTTTACAGACTCTTTGGCTGCGATTTCGTCGGTTCTCAGAGACGCGGGTCAGAGGTTAAAGACTTATTGATTGACGGCGGATCCTGAACCTGCCGTCAACCCGCCTCCAAACAGCCTTCCCAAGTCCCCGATTTGCGAATGGATCCGACACCTAGCGGCGGGAAAAAGATTAAAGGCAATTACCTGCCTATTAACAGTTACTTGTCAGTAGTGTTCAGCCTGTTTTTCGATTTTCCCGCTTTCCAGGTAAGTGTGGCGTGTTGTGAGCCTGGTCTAATGTTTGTGGAATGATGACAGCTGCAGAAGTGGTGTGAAGGATGCAATGTTGCACATGGTGAGTTTCAGAGGTAAGAAAATGTTGGCTACTGCATTTTTAAAACATATACAGATTTCTTTAGCTTACAAGTTTTTAAATCCAGCTATATGTTCAGTGCCACCTCATTGGGCGAACCTCTCTCACCAGTGACAAACCATTTCTGCCATCTCACCTGTAGCTGCCATCTATTCCAGCATATGGAGGGAGTCATTGGAGAGCCTGGGTGCAAGAGTTCACCCTTGTGCAGTAATTGTCAAACACTGAGAAATCAACTGTCAAAATAAAATTGTGCGTGGTCCCTTTAAGGAAACCAGCAGATGACGCGTCATCAAGTGACGTCATCAGACCCGCTTCCTGTTAATTGGCAGGGTGAGCTTAACAAGGTCAATCAAGGGAAAATCATGACCGGAACCCGGAAACCAGCTGACCCACACCCATCCCGACACCGAATGCAAAATCGCGGCCTTTGTGTTCTCCTCACAGCTTATTGTCCCACCTAGCTTTGTATCATCAGCATGTTGTTGTTGTTGAGTTGGTGCAGTGCTAGTTAGTGTTGACACGGGGCAGTGCTAGTTAACTGTTGACACGGGGCAGTGCTAGTTAACGGTTGACACGGGGCAGTGCTAGTTATTGTTGACATGGTGCAGTGCTAGTTACTGTTGACACGGGGCAGTGCTAGTTAGTGTTGACACGGGGCAGTGCTAGTTAACTGTTGACACGGGGCAGTGCTAGTTAACTGTTGACACGGGGCAGTGCTAGTTAGTGTTGACACGGGGCAGTGCTAGTTAACTGTTGACACGGGGCAGTGCTAGTTAGTGTTGACACGGTGCAGTGCTAGTTACTGTTGACACGGTGCAGTGCTAGTTACTATTAGTGCAGTGCTAGTTATTGTTGACACGGTGCAGTGCTAGTTAGTGTTGACACGGTGCAGTGCTAGTTAGTGTTGACACGGGGCAGTGCTAGTTAACTGTTGACACGGGGCAGTGCTAGTTAACTGTTGACACGGGGCAGTGCTAGTTAACGGTTGACACGGTGCAGTGTTAGTTATTGTTGACATGGTGCAGTGCTAGTTACTGTTGACATGGTGCAGTGCTAGTTATTGTTGACACGGTGCAGTGCTAGTTACTATTAGTGCAGTGCTAGTTATTGTTGACACGGTGCAGTGCTAGTTAGTGTTGACACGGTGCACTGCTGGTTACTGTTGACACAGTGCAGTGCTAGTTAGTGTTGGCATGGTGCAGCGCTAGTTATTGTTGACACGGTGCAGTGCTAGTTAGTGTTGACAAGCTGCAGTGCTGGTTAACTGTTGACACGGTGCAGTGCTGGTTATTGCTGACATGGGGCAGTGCTAGTTAGTGTTGACATGGTGCAGTGCTAGTTACTGTTGACATGGTGCAGTGCTACTTACTGTTGACATGGTGCAATGCTAGTTACTGTGGACATGGTGCAGTTATTTAGCATGGATATGTGCAGTGCTAGTTACTGTTGACATGGTGCAGTGCCAGTTAGTGTTGACACGGTGCAGTGCTGGTTAGCGTGGATACGGTGCAGTGCTAGTTACTGTTGACATGGTGCAGTGCCAGTTAGTGTTGACACAGTGCAGTGCTGGTTAGCGTGGACATGTGCAGTGCTAGTTACTGTTGACATGGTGCAGTGCCAGTTAGTGTTGACACAGTGCAGTGCTGGTTAGCGTGGACATGTGCAGTGCTAGTTACTGTTGACATGGTGCAGTGCCAGTTAGTGTTGACACAGTGCAGTGCTGGTTAGCGTGGACATGTGCAGTGCTAGTTACTGTTGACATGGTGCAGTGCCAGTTAGTGTTGACACAGTGCAGTGCTGGTTAGTATGGACATGGTGCAGTGCTGGTTAGTATGGACACGGGCAATGCTAGTTACTGTTGACACGGCGCAGCGCTGGTTAGCGTGGACATGGGCAGTGCTAGATACTGTTGACATGACGCAGTGCTGGTTAGTGTGGACACGGTGCAGTGCTAGTTACTGTTGACATGGCACAGTGCTGGTTAGCATGGACACGGTGCAGTGATAGTTACTGTTGACACGGTTCAGTGCTGGTTAGCGTGGACACGGACGGTGCTAGTTACTGTTGACACGGCACTGCTGGTTAGCGTGGACACGGTGCAGTGATAGTTACTGTTGACACGGCACAGTGCTGGTTAGCGTGGACACGGTGCAGTGCTAGTTACTGTTGACACGGCACAGTGCTGGTTAGCGTGGACACGGTGCAGTGCTAGTTACTGTTGACATGGTGCAGTGCTGGTTAGTGTGGACACGTGCAGTGCTAGTTACTGTTGACACAGGGCAGTGCTAGTTACTGTTGACACGGTGCAGTTCCAGGATCGCCCTCTTCTTGGATGGCCCCCGAGGCGCAGCAGAGCAGAGCTAGGAGACTCCTGCGCCCTCCGACGAGGAATTTCCCTTCTGCCACTGTCTCCACCATCTGCTCTGCTCACTGTGCTGGTTTGCATTCTGTGAGGTGACGCTGTGCCCTCAGAGGCAGGAGGCTCTCCTGAGGAGTCTTGTTCCTCTTGCTCTTGGACAGTAGGGTGGGGGGGGTGCTCTTGATGGACCTGTTGGAGAGTAAAGATATGATTTAAATATATGACATCTTAAGTGGTGACACATGTATGGATAATAATTCTGTCACCAGCTTCTTCTATTGAGCCCCTCTCTCCATCCCCCACTTCCAGAACCTCCACCACACCAGCAATATCGAGTGCTGCCTCCTCCGCGCTTGACAAATGAAAGATGGACTGAGCGCCTCCTCCCGTTCTCTCCCTCTCCCTCTTATTGTGGGCAATCTTTTCCTGCAAGGAGGCAATTAAGAGAAGGTTTAAAGAGACTGATGGAATGACTGTCATTAATGGAATGGCATACAGCTACACAGGGAGACTTTGATGGAGCGGCTTGGTGATACCAAGTTGCCTCCTTTTGAGCTGTTACTTGCTGTCATTGCATAACAACGATGCTGAGTGTGAGGGATGGAAATTAAGATGGGGACCTTATAATGTAAATAGAGAGAGATGGATGGATGAAGGTCTCAGGGATCTGGGGCTGAGTAACTTTGTGCAGTAGTATGGTTGGCAATGCACAGTGGTGGGGATGTGATGACAGGCACAGCATCATCAAGGTAAGTGTAGGTTTATACTTACTTTTCCTGATCTTAGAAGATCATTAAACCTTTTTCTGCACTGTACCCAGGTGCGACACACTACTGAATTCGTTGTTATCTCTTCGGCTAAACTAAGCTATGCTGACTTAGTCTGTTGGGGAGGCCTCTTCCTGCCATCCGCAGGGTAGAGAACCTTCCTACGTGTCCTCACTCCCTCAACAAGATGCTGGTGGGACTCATCATTGAAACGAGGCGCAGATCTCTGCCTTTCAGCCATCATGGTACAGACCTCCGCTTTCTAACACAAGCTTCACAAAAGAAAATCCAACTGTTTAAATATCCCGGCAAGAAGCGCGTTATCCGGTGACGTCACTGGACCCGTTCCCAGTAATTGGAATGGGAAACGCGCAGGGCGGGCCTAACAAGGCCCTTAATTATGGCCGGGATCGCCACAGGAGCGGGTTTGTCACCCGCTGCCACCATCTCCCACTTTCACCCCGCCAAGGTTGGGGAAATCGTGGCCTGTGTGTGGGTTTGGAGCTAGATCGATCTGTGAAATGCTTTGCTTGAACCCATTAGTCATATGTTGTGAGAATTTTTCCTCATGGGATTTGGTGACTGAAAAAAAAATAAGCATTTCCATTCTGACTATTTTGAGGGGAAGAAGGTTTTTTGATTGTGGCTCAGTGGAGACCTTGTTAAAGGTTCAGAGCCGAGTGTGAGCGGGCTGTTAGTGCCACCTGAATCCAGGCGTAAGGTGAAAGCCTTGAAATCAATCATTTTAAATCGGCTGTAGTAGATGTTGTGGGGGATTTTAGCTCCAGGTTCTAGCAGAGGCAGAAAACCAGGCCACAGGAAGGATGAACTGTCCACACGGACTGACTAACTATCTCGTTTATCAAATAATAATCAGGAAATAAAACTCTCAGTGCAGAATATTGCTGAAATATTTGTGGCTGTTAATTCAAATGTCAGACAGTCCAGGACTCCAATCTGCTGCTGTCCCGAACTGCCATTAGAGTCATAGAGAGTCATAGAGTAATACAGCACGGATAGAGGCCCTTCGGCCCATCGTGTCCGCGCCAGCCATCAAATGTCAGACAGTCCAGGACTCCAATCTGCTGCTGTCCCTAACTGCCATTAGAGTCATAGAGAGTCATAGAGTAATACAGCACGGATAGAGGCCCTTCGGCCCATCATGTCCGCGCCGGCCATCAAATGTCAGACAGTCCAGGACTCCAATCTGCTGCTGTCCCTAACTGCCATTAGAGTCATAGAGAGTCATAGAGTAATACAGCACGGATAGAGGCCCTTCGGCCCATCGTGTCCGCGCCGGCCATCAAATGTCAGACAGTCCAGGACTCCAATCTGCTGCTGTCCCGAACTGCCATTCTGGGGAGTTTCATCAATAATTCATCGTATTTTACATTCAAAAAAAGTACAACATTTTCTAGAATTCAGCAGCTTTTCAATACCTGGGTGCTGGGGTTTCGAGGCCGACTGATCGCAGCTTTCAGCTTTTCTTTGCCTCAAAAGCAGCAAAATTGGAAACTACATTATGTGCAATAAACAAATAATTCCTTCTCTCAGGCATTGTGTTCTGGTTCCAGCATCGCTTCAATCTTCAATTTCCATTTCATGCACTTTCCTGTCACATTAGCAATGTTCCGATAAATCCTTACCCTGTCCCATTCATTCCTGCCACATATATTTATCCTCTTTATGCAGCTGTCTTATTCATTTTGCTTCAATATTCCATTCAGATTAATAATACAAAGTAATCATCTTATAATTTTAATTCATCATATCCTGAAAGTATGTTTCAACATTTAAATTCATTCCATTTTTCAGCCTAAGATTAATTGGTTCCATTAACTATTGGTGTATCAGGACTAAGATATTGCTGTATTTACACAATGGTCTAAATGACATGATTTTG
The DNA here is from genome assembly GCF_052327205.1 of Somniosus microcephalus. Classification (NCBI taxonomy): domain Eukaryota; kingdom Metazoa; phylum Chordata; class Chondrichthyes; order Squaliformes; family Somniosidae; genus Somniosus; species Somniosus microcephalus. The sequence goes on from NC_141014.1 coordinate 44,042,246, forward strand.
CTTAATCTTGATCCAGTTCCCACATATCCCACAACAACAACAGAAACAACAACTTGCATTGATACAGCGCCTTTAACATAGTGAAATGTCCCAAGGTGCTTCACAGGAGCGATTATCAAATCACATTTGACACCGAGCCACATAAGGCCAGATGACCAAAAGCTTGGTCAAAGAGGCAGGTTTTAAGGAGCATCTTAAAGGAGGAGAGAGAGGCGGAGAGGTTTAGGGAGGGAATTCCAGAGCTTAGGGCCCAGGCAGTTGAAGGCACGGCCGCCAATGGTGAAGCGATGAAAATTGGGGTTGCTCAAGAGGCCAGAATTGGAGGAGCGCAGAGATCTAGATGGTGGGGGTGGGGGTTTGTGGGGCTGGAGAAGGTTACAGAGATAGGGAGGAGCAATACATTTCCCAGATTGTCTAGGACCTTTAATTCTCAATATACCAGAAATTGCCAGCTTCCTGCCTGATTCCTTCTAGAAACAATTATATGACAGTTAGTCGCCTCCTTTAGATTGAATTGCTGATTGGCTAACTCAACTGAATGGAAGATTTGCAAAGTGACTATTTCTGCTTCTCCTAGTTTCTCTTGGCAAACGAGATGCTTGTTTATGGGTTCGAGTGTACAGTAACTGCAAATGTTGAGAATGCTGAATCCTTTCTTCCCGAGTATCTAACCGCATTGTGCTTGTAAACATGCACAGTAACAAGTGCACTGCCAGTAATTTGCTGGATAATTGCTTCATTTTAGCACTGGTGCATACAAGGGCCATTTTGCCTCCCCCTCTTTAACCTCTCTGAGTAGGATGTTAATTACACTGCAGTGATTGCTGTAATGGTGCTGTTGTTCCCACAGGTGACTAATTATTTCCTTTGTTGAGTTTATTATAAGATAAAACTCGCTTGAATGTTGAAAAAGGAAGATTTTTATTTATTTATTTTTTCTTCTCTTTTCTAGCCAATTTTCTTCCCTCCCTTCCAGAAGGCCTTTTGCCATTTCTGGCGATTACACGACACCCTATTTGTGATCCCAGACAGTAAGATCTGGCAGGATATTTGAAGCAGAGTCCAAATCTGTCTAACCCAACACTTCCCAGCAGAAGTCTCTCTGTGCAAGGTGCAAGGTGACCTATTGCTGCACAAGTATGAGAATGGATTGGCGGCTAACATAAAAGGGAATCCAAAGGTCTTCTATAGGTATATTAACATTAAAAGGGTTGTCAGAGAAGTGGTGGGGCTGATTAGGGACCAAAATGGGGATCTATTGGTGGAGGCAGAAGGCATGTCTGAGGTACTAAATGAGTACTTTGCATCGGTGTTTACCAAGGAAGAGGACTTTTCCAAAGCTACAGTAAATGAGGAGGTTGTCAGGATACTGGATGAGATAAAAATAGGTAATAGGAGGTACTGAAAAGGCTGGCAAAAGTGGATAAGTCACCCGTTCCAGATGAGATGCATCCTAGGTTGCTGAAGGAAGCAAGAGTAGAAATTGTGGAGGCTCTGGCCACAATCTTCCAGTCCTCTTTAGATACCGGAGTGCTGCCAAAGAACTGGAGGATTGCAAATGTTACACCCTTGTTCAAAAAAGGGGAGAAGGATAAACCCAGCAATTACAGGCCAGTCAGTTTAACATCGGTGCTGGGGAAGCTTTTGGAAACAATAATCTGGGAGAAAATTAACAGCCACTTGGACAAGCATGGACTAATAAAGGAGAGCCAGCATTGATTTGTTAAGGGCAAATCATGTTTGACTAACTTGATTGAGTTTTTTGATGAGGCAATAGAGAGAGTGGATGAGGGCTGTGCAGTTGATGTTGTGTATATGGACTTTCAAAAGGCGTTTGATAAAGTACCACACATTAGATTTGTTAGCAAAATTGAAGCCCATGGTTTAAAAAAAGGCAGTAGCAGCATGGATACAAAATTGGTTAAGGGATAGAAAACAGAGAGTTGTGGTGAACGGCTGTTTTTCAGACTGGAGGGAGGTATTCAGTGGAGTTCCCTGAGGTTCAGTACTAGGACCACTGCTGTTTTTGATATACATTAATGACTTGATCTTGAGTGTACAGGGCACAATTTCAAAATTTTCAGATGACACAAAACTTGGAAGTGAACAGTGCGGAGAATAGTAATAGACTTCAAGAGGACATAGACAGGCTGGTGGATTGAGCGGGCACACGGCAGGTGAAATTCAACGCAAAAAGGTGTGAGGTGATCCATTTTGGTCGAAAGAACGAGGAGAGACAATACAAGCGAAATGGTAGAATTCTAAAGGGGCTGCAAGAAGAGAGAGACCGGGGGGTGTTTGTGCTCAAACCTTTGAAAGTAGCAGGACAGGTTAACAAAGCAGTTATTGAAGCATGTGGAATGCACTGCCTGATGGGGCGGTGGATACAGGTTCAATAGGAGCCTTCAAAAGGGAATTGGATCAATACTTGAAGGAGAAACAATTGCAGAGATATGGGGAAAGAGCGGGGGGAGTGGGGCTAACAGGATTGTTCTGTGAAAGAGCCGGCGCAGACTCGATGGGCCGAATAGCCTCCTTCTGTGCTGTACCATTCTATGATTCTATGCTGAGACTGTTCAACAGGACAGGGATACGTGTCAATTTTTGACATTAGATTTCAGGTTTGTTTGACATTTTTAATTAAGTAATGTTTTAATAATTAGAAAATAATTCTACTTGGAGAAGATTGGTAAATGTGTAAACAGAACATTCCCTGAGCTCGTGGATTGCAAGGGGAGACAGGCGTGAAGTTGCTTTGACACATTCACGAAAAAGGTATTCTGAAGTTGATGAAATGTCAATATTAGGTGTACTCTTTTGTGTGGACACTAAACCAAATAGACTGTAACTAATAAAACTTTAAAAGAACCTTAACAAATTAAATTAAAATTGTGTTGGCCGGGGTGATGATGCTCTCCAGTCCCCGCGGTGCCCACCAGTCGCAGAAGGCCTCGAGAGTCCAGAACAAGGGGCATAACCTTAAAATTAGAGCCAGGCCATTCAGGGGTGATGTCGGGAAGCACTTCTTCACACAAAGGGTAGTGGAAATCTGGAACTCTCTCCCCCAAAAGGCTGTTGAGGCTGGGGAGCAATTGAAAATTTCAAAACAGAGATTGATAGATTTTTGTTGGGCAAGGGTATCGAGGTATATGGAGCCAAGGCGGGTAAACGGAGCCACTATCAAACTGAATAGCGGAACAGGCTCGAGGGGCTGAATGGCCTCCTCCTGGTCCTATGTTCCTAAGACACAGAGCTCAGTATTTGACAGAATCTTCTGTAAAGCCAGCTGTACCATTGGTGCTGCAATGAATTTGTGAATTGTGCCTCACCTGCTAGATTTTTTATAAGATGCAGTACTTGACAGAACTTTCACAATTTGCTAGTAGCCTTTCAGTTTTAAATAAACCCTTTGAGCAATGAAAGAAAATTTAAATTAAGTGGAAAATGTAATAGTTAAGAATTCAGCTTCAGTAAATGATAAAATATGGAGTAAACTTTGTGACAGGGTTATTTAGGTGAGATTGTAAAGTACATGTCGTTTATTCTGAAACAGCCTGTGTGCCTCAGGACCGAAGAACATCATTAAGAGGAAGAGAACAAAGGAACAAAGAGATGTGTGGACTTTGTGAATCAAAGTAATTACTCCTTTGCATGCCCTTAAATGTCACACAGAAACCTCACCACTAATACAGACACCACAAATTATAATCATTACTTTAATTGCAGATGCTTTAAGTGACACTGCGAATGGGTCAGTTGTCACTTTAAAAGTGGCCACAGTCACTCTGGATATTGATCATTTTAATAGTCACGACATGAATGAATGTTTTACCTAATTCCGAGGAGGCAGCTGCCTTGTCAAGGCAAATGTTTTAGGCGCAGTCTCATTTCCTCATGTCTGACTAATACATTTCATCTATTGCTGTTACGGAGGCTCTTGATTGTAAAACTATTTTTTTTAAGTATATACTTTACCAGGGTATTATGAGGAGAATGTAAACATTTTAAAGGAAAGTGGATAAGTATTTGAAAATGAGAAATGTGTGGGGAAAGAGCAGGGAATGAGGTATCGGGATGATGCAGTACCTCCATTAGAAAGGACCCCACTGCTGTAAAATGTGATGATTCTGTGATATTAAAATATGAACAGAATTTATTAATTTTCAAAATATTTTAATGACTCTTCTATTATAGAAATGGGGAGGGGGATTTTTTTCTGGTCTGTGTGTTAATAAACATAACGGAAACTTTCCCCTGTCTCTATTCTGGGTTTTCTTCCCATTTGGAGTATGTACCCGGGCACATACCCCAGTACCCGGCCACATACTCCAGTATCCGGGCACATACTCCAGTATCCCGGCACATACCCCAGTACCCGGGCACATACCCCAGTACCCGGGCACATACCCCAGTATCCGGGCACATACTCCAGTACCTGGGCACATACCCCAGTACCCGGGCACATACCCAGTACCCGGGCACATGCCCCAGTACCTGGGCACATACCCTAGTACCCGAGCACATACTCCATGGGAGAAACACAATGGAATGACCCAAGTGAAGTGTTATAAACTAACACGTTGAACAGAAACATTAAAAGAGGCATGTGCCTTTGAAAAGATGACATCAAGTAAAAGAAACACCTGCTGGTCCAATAGTTTTTATGTTAGACTTGGAAGACAGGAGACATAATTCTTAATACAACCATTGAGATAGCTAGAAAACAAGCAAACTCCCTAGTTGAAGTGTTTTTAATTTACATGTTGTAAATATGATACCAACAGAACACTTTGAAGATATGACTTCAATAGATGCACCAAGCAATTACATTGTGTTTGTATTGAACTTGGAACACCATAGACAGGAGTACAGGAGTCTGCTAATAACCAGTTAAGCCAATATTAAGAATTGAATGGAAGCCCTTCGATAAGAATATTGTTTTTTATGATAAGTTTTGAAACACCTAAACAACAGACAGAAGTCTGCAAGCTAACAGTTGAATTGGCAGTAAGAATAGAAAAAAGTCAACAGAGAGATGACTAGAGATAATTAGCTTACATCAGCAGAAAACTTCAAAGGATAAACCACTAAAAAAAGGTATAAAATAGAGCTTTTTCAGATAGACAGTCAAAAGTCGCTGGAAACGGGCAAGCGATTGTTGGCTTCAGAACCACTCTGTAAGCCTACAACTCTGAGTCTCAGGTAATCAAGGTATTTGATTTTTGTGGATATCCTGAATTAGAATTAAGAATAAGAAATGTAAAAATGTACGAAGTTAAGATTTGAGAATAAGGACCTCTGAGGATAAGAAATGTAAGTTATTTGTTTTTGAACTGTTAATGTTGCGATTGACTCAAAAGCTGTTAACTGTATGCCAGCTCTTAAATAAATCTATATATTTTTAGAATTGTCTCAAGTAGTATTTCTGTATCAATCTCTCGAACTCAATTTCTGTACACTCTTTTGTAAAGAGTTGCAGAATTCTGGGGGGTATTCCGGACCCTCATAATATCTGGAAGGTTACAGCCTAGTTAAACTTATTAAAAGTGCTATCCGGAGGACGGTAACATCTTCAAGTCGTTTCTTTCCTTTAGGGAGAGATAGTCTGAACCTTTAGACCCAATTAAGCGTCTCATAGAATTCGGCTATCTCTAACTTTAGTTGAAGGTGAACGTCCAGGGAATATGCCTGATCTGGGGTAGCCCGAAAAGGGCTAGGACTAGTAATTATCCCTTCAAAGTGACAGTGGGAGACCAACCGGCCCCGGAATTAATGAGTGCAAAGATGCTTCTCTTGGGCAGTTGAATGTCTATCGGAATTTAGGACAGGGAATAATTCCTTGGAGTGTACAATATTTGCCGGAGTCTCTGGGATTGTGTCAGTATTTCCAGGGTGGTGTTACAGGGAACAGTACCTTGACTGGAAGTGCTTCCCATGACACTCTCTCACTTCAACATCCTTCATTTGATGAGCTTAAAATTAAATTCTTAAAAAACACAGAAAAGTGATTCACTTGTGAGAAAATTCCATTTGACAAACAACCTCAGGGACCATTTCATTTACAAATTGGCCACTGGGTTAATTTTGCATCAATCAAAGCTTTGCCAGAATAAATCTCAGAATTGCATTTAGATAATAACACTCCATATAATTCTGTCAGCACTTGTCCTAACATTTCCAGCAGTGACATTGGCATGTCGAATTCTTTAGGATAAGAGGATTTAATTAGAGTAACAGCAACACACATAAAACTTCATACAGGTGAAAGTCATCTTTGGTGGGATTGCGAAATGGGAGGCAGTGGATTGGCTGCAGATTTCACCCCCTATAGGGGCAGCTTTTTCTCAATTCCTCGATAGATTTTTGGATACTAAGGGAATCAAAGGATTTGGGGATAGTTTAGGAAAGTGGAGATGAGGTAGGAGATCTGCCATGATCTTATTGAATGGCGGAGCAGGCTCGGTGGCCAACTCCTGCTCTTATTTCTTATGTTATTAGTGACCAAAGATCTATCGATCTCAGCCTTGAACATACTCAACGAATGAGCATCCACAGCCCTCTGGGGTAGAGAAATCCAAAGATTCACCACCCTCTAAGTGAAGAAATTTCTCCTCATCTCAGTCCTAAATGGCCGACCCCTTATCCTGAGACTGTGAGCTAGAAATTCACTATCACCCCAGTTGGGGCACTAACTTTTGAGAAGTTGGAAGTTTAGCGCCAAATGTTAATCAATCTCACTGCCTGCTAAATTCAGTCTCAGTGCTCAAAGAATGCAGGGGAGCGCTAAATCAGGCGCTAATGGCGTAGGTGAGTGGCGTTAGGCTCCAAGCGATACCGAATATGAGGTGTTGTGTAATCGGGAGTGAGCATTGGTGCAGGCACCTTCCAGCCATTAAAGGGGAGGGTCACTGGAGTCTGCACACCAGCCCTCAGTGATTCGGGGAGTGCAGAACGGCGATATGCTGAGAGATAAAATGCAAAGTGCTTTGACGACCCGCAACACTCTGGGGACTAAGCAGCCTTTATTTGGCTGCAGATACATCCTGCGTTCTCTGCCACTCATCACTGACCTTTGGAACAGAAGTTCCTTGACATCTGGGGCGCATCCCTTTAAGTAGCGCCCCATCAGCCGCCAGCTGGCTGGTTCACGCCTCCGCTCCCTGGCGCTGTTGGCACGAGGTGGTAAGGCAGGGGGCACTACTGAAGTTTGCAGATCGAGCGCCCAGCGAGCGTTGCACACTCACTGACGTTACGATCTGCATGGTGAAAGGGACCGAGGCGCTAACTCCGCCTCTCCCCTCTCTCCGCCTCTCCCCCCTCTCTCCGCCTCCCCCTCTCTCCGCCTCTCTGCTCTCTCCGCTCCCCCTCTCCGCCTCTCCTCTCTCCGCCTCTCTCCGCCTCTCCCCTCTCTCCACCTCTCCCCCCTCTCCGCCTCTCCCCTCTCTCCTCTCTCCGCCTCTCCGCCTCTCCCCTCTCTCCGCTCCCCCCTCTCCGCCTCTCCCCTCTCTCCGCCTCTCCCCTCTCTCCACCTCTCCGCCTCTCCCCTCTCTCCTCTCTCCGCCTCTCCCCTCCTCTCTCTGCCTCTCCCCCCTCCCCGCCTCTCCCCTCTCTCCGCCTCTCCCTTCTTGTGATGAAATATTCCATTCATCACTCATCAGTATTTGCCTGTGACTGTGGTTGGTTTCAGTTTCATTTCCATTGTATTGTACTGTGTGTAGGGCTCCGCCCATACCTGGCTCCTATGTAAGCTGGCCCAGCCTGCAGCACATCCAGTACGGCAGACCTCTGGATGGAAGATACATTCTCCTCTGTGTGTTACCTTCTAAGTCAATAAAAGCCTTGTTTTGTTTCGCTAACATCGAGTCTCGGATTTATTGAGGCACTTCAATTTTATTGACTTAATTTTCAACACAATGGATCAACTCTTGAAACCCGAACGTTTGGATTTGGACCAGCATGCTTCGGACGCATCGGCACGCTTCGGACACTGGTTTATGTGTATGGAATTCTTCCTGGACAATTCCGCAGCCGTCAAAGACGCTACGGACGCTGCGAGTATGAAACTCGGAATTCTGCGGAATTGGGTAAGCCACCGGGTTTACCCCCTCATCCAAGACGCCGACACGTACCCGGCCGCCTGCGACATCTTAAAGGCGCATTACCAGCAGCCTACGAATGAGGTGTATGCTAGGCACCTGCTCGCTACTCGCGCACAGCGACCTGGGGAATCGGTGGAGGAGTTCCTAGGCACCCTGAAAATGCTTGGCAAAGACTGCAAGTGCCAAGATGTAAAAGCCGCAGTGTACACTGACGAGCTTGTTCGCGATGCCTTTATCACAGGCCTCAGCTCCACTTACATCCGGCAGAGACTGCTGGAAAAAACGGGATTGGACCTGAAACAGGCTGCGGACACAGCACGATCCCTGGATGTGACCCAGAGAAACTCGGACGCCTACTCTTCAGCCCGCGCCGTCCACGCCACCACGTGTGCACCAAGGGCGCCGCCATCTTGGAAGGCATCTTCCCCGCCCGGCAGCCCGACACCGTCGGGGCCCCGCTCTCCCCCCAGAAGCCCTACGACAGCTGCGACGCGTCGGGGACCCAACTGCTACTTCTGCGGGCAGCCGAAGCACACCAGAAACCTGTGCCCGGCGAAAGGCACCACCTGCTTTAAGTGCGGTAAGAAGGGGCACTTCGGGAAGGTGTGCAGAGGGAACCCTGCCGGAAAACCCGCCACCGCTGCGTGCGCGCCGTGGGAGCGGCCATCTTGGACGCCATCTTGCCCGACCTCGTGGGGTCTGCCATCTTGTGAGCAGACAGCGTGGACGCCATCTTGTCTCAATCAGGGCCCTACAGTGGCATCGGTCACAGTGGACCAGACCAGGCCGCACCCGCTATCCAAATCAATGGTGGACATCGAGGTAAACGGGTGCAGGGTTAAATGTTTAATTGACAGTGGAAGCACGGAGAGTTTTATCCACCCTGAACTGGTACAACAACTCTCCCTAAAGGTGGTCCCTACTCGGGGTACCATCTCCATGGCTGATAAAACCCAGACATCGACCATTATGGGTTACTGCACGGTACAATTGTCCGTTAACGGAACTGTATACGATAATTTTAAAGTATTAATCATGAAGAATCTATGTGCGAGCGTGATCTTGGGCCTGGATTTCCAGTGCTACCACCAAAGCATCACGCTCAATTACGGTGGGTCCCAGCCGCCCCTCACAGTGTGCGGTCTGGCTACCCTGAAGGTAAAGCCGCCTTCGCTATTCGCGAACCTTACCCCTAACTGCCGGCCAATAGCGACCAAAAGCAGGAGGTACAGCTGGGAGGACAGGCGGTTTATCGCGACCGAGGTAGACAGGCTCCTGAAAGAGCGCATTATTGAACGCAGCAATAGCCCGTGGAACGCCCAAGTGGTGGTGGTAAGGGGTAGCGAGAAGAAACGGATGGTGATCGACTATAGCCAAACGATCAACAGGTACACCCAACTAGACGCCTACCCGCTACCCCGCATATCAGAAATGGTGAACCAAATCGCCCAATACCGGGTGTTCTCCACCATCGACCTCAAGTCAGCGTACCACCAGCTCCCTATCAGACCAGAGGACCGCCCGTACACCGCCTTCGAGGCGAACGGACGCCTCTACCAATTCCTCAGAGTCCCCTTTGGGGTGACGAATGGGGTCTCGGTCTTCCAGAGGGAGATGGACCGCATGGTCGATGACCACCACTTGCAGGCAACCTTCCCCTACCTCGACAACGTCACCATCTGCGGTCACAACCAGCAGGATCACGACTCGAACCTCGAGAGGTTCCTGAAAACCGCACAAAAACTCAACCTCACCTACAACGAGGACAAGTGCGTTTACAACACCACGCGCCTCTGCATACTAGGCAGCGTGGTGGAGAATGGGGAAATCGGACCAGACCCCGACCGATTGCGCCCCCTACGGGAGCTGCCCCTGCCCAACACTCCCAATGCCCTGAAAAGGTGCCTGGGGTTATTTTCTTATTATTCCCAATGGGTCCCCAACTACTCTGACAAAGCCTGCCCCCTCTTGAAAGCATCCTCTTTTCCGCTCTCTGCTGAGGCCCATGCCGCCTTCAAAAGCATTAAGCAGGATATTGAGCGGGCCATGCTACAGGCAGTGGACGAGAACACTCCCTTTCAAGTGGAAAGTGATGCGTCTGACTTTGCCTTGGCGGCCACCCTCAACCAGGCGGGGCGGCCCGTAGCTTTCTTCTCGAGGACCCTCCAAGGGCCCGAGATCAGACACTCCTCCGTAGAAAAGGAGGCCCAAGCCATCGTGGAGGCAGTGCGCCACTGGCGCCACTACCTAGCCGGCAAACGCTTCACCCTACTTACCGACCAGCGGTCGGTAGCGTTTATGTTCAATAATAAACAGAGGGGGAAGATTAAAAATGATAAGATTCTTAGGTGGCGGATCGAGCTCTCCACCTTCGATTATGACATCATTTACCGGCCAGGGGCCCTTAACGAATCCCCCGACGCTCTCTCACGAGGGATGTGTGCCAGCGCCACCGGGGATCGGCTACAGACCCTCCACAATGACCTCTGCCACCCAGGGGTCACGCGGCTGTTCTACTTCATAAAGTCCCGCAACTTACCCTACTCGATTGAGGAAGTTCGGTCCCTGACCAGGAACTGTCGCACTTGCGCTGAGTGCAAGCCTCGGTTCTACCGCCCAGATAGAGCCCACTTAATCAAAGCTACACGGCCCTTTGAGCGGCTCAGCTTAGATTTCAAGGGCCCCCTCCCGTCCGTCGACCGCAATGTTTACTTCCTGAACATTGTGGACGAATACTCCCGGTTCCCATTCGCCTTCCCCTGCCCAGACATGACCAGCGCCACGGTCATTAAATGCCTCAACAGCCTGTTCTGCCTGTTCGGTATGCCGAGCTACATCCATACGGATAGGAGGGCGTCCTTCATGAGTGAAGAGCTACGCCAATACATGCTGTCCAGGGGGATCGCCACGAGCCGTACCACCAGCTACAACCCCCGGGGTAACGGTCAAGTGGAGCGAGAGAACGGGACAGTATGGAAATCAGTCACTCTAGCTCTAAGGACCAAAGGCCTCCCTATCTCCCGCTGGCAGGAAGTCCTCCCAGATGTGCTCCATTCGATACAGTCGCTATTGTGTACTGCCACTAATGCCACGCCTCATGAGCGAATGTTTGTCTTTCCCCGGAAATCCACCTCAGGCGTATCCATGCCGTCATGGCTCTCCATCCCAGGTCCGGTATTCGTGCGAAGGCATGTGAGGGGCCACAAGACGGACCCTCTCGTGGAGTCAGTGCACCTACTCCACGCCAACCCCCAATACGCGTATGTCTGGCATGCCGACGGAAGGGAGGACACCGTGTCCATAAAAGACGTCGCCCCAGCCGGTAACGACAACAACCACGACAACAGCAGCAACAATGACCACAGCAACTCTTACCCACCCACTACTCTTTCATCACCCCCGGAAGAACATCGACCAACGGTACCCCCACCAACTACCCCTTCAACAACCCTGGCGGCACCCCCGGCAGAGACCCAGGAGGCCACCGGGGACACCCAGCCGACACCCGCGGCACCACAACAGCCACGTCGGTCGCAGAGGACTATCAAACCCCCGAACAGACTAAATCTATAGAAGGGGTGAATGTGATGAAATATTCCATTCATCACTCATCAGTATTTCTCTGCCTGTGACTGTGGTTGGTTTCAGTTTCATTTCCATTGTATTGTACTGTGTGTAGGGCACCGCCCATACCTGGCTCCTATGTAAGCTGGCCCAGCCTGCAGCACATCCAGTACGGCAGACCTCTGGATGGAAGATACATTCTCCTCTGTGTGTTACCTTCTAAGTCAATAAAAGCCTTGTTTTGTTTCGCTAACATCGAGTCTCGGATTTATTGAGGCACTTCACTTCTCTCCGCCTCTCCCCCCTCTCTCCGCCTCTCCGTTCCCTCCGCCTCCCCCCTCTCCGCCTCTCTCCCCCCTCTCCGCCTCTCCCCTCTCTCCGCTCCCCCCTCTCCGCCTCTCCCCCCTCTCCGCCTCTCTGCTCTCTCCGCCTCTCCCCCCTCTCTCCGCCTCTCCCTTCCCTCTGCCTCCCCCCTCTCCACCTCTCTTCCCCCCTCCGCCTCTCCCCTCTCTCCGCTCCCCCCTCTCCGCCTCTCCCCCCTCTCCGCCTCTCTGCTCTCTCCGCCTCTCTCCTCTCTCCGCCTCTCCCCCCTCTCTCCGCCTCTCCCTTCCCTCCGCCTCCCCCCTCTCCGCCTCTCTCCCCCCTCTCCGCCTCTCCCCTCTCTCCGCTCCCCCCTCTCCGCCTCTCCCCTCTCTCCGCCTCTCTCCCCCCTCTCCGCCTCGCCCCCCTATCCGCCTCTCTGCTCTCTCCGCCTCTCTCCTCTCGCCACCTCTCCCCCCTCTCCACCTCTCCCCCTCTCCGCTCCCCCCTCTCCGCCTCTCTCCGCCTCTCCGCTCTCTCCGCCTCTCCCCTCTCTCCGCCTCTCCCCTCTCTCCGCCTCTCCCCCCTCTCCGCCTCTCCCCTCTCTCCTCTCTCCCCCCCTCCGCCTCTCTGCTCCCCCCTCTCCGCCTCTCCCCTCTCTCCGCTCCCCTCTCTCCACCTCTCCCTTCCCTCCGCCTCTCCCCCCTCTCCGCCTCTCTCCGCCTCTCCCTTCCCTCCACCTCCCCCTCTCCACCTCTCCCCTCTCTCCGCCTCTCTGCTCTCTCCCCTCTCTCCGCTCCCCCTCTCTCCGCCTCTCCCCTCTCTCCGCCTCTCTCCTCTCGCCGCCTCTCCGCCTCCTCTCTCTGCTCCCCCTCTCGCCTCTCCCCTCTCTCCGCCCTCCCTCTCTCCGCCTCTCTGCTCTCTCCGCTCCCCCCTCTCCGCCTCTCTGCTCCCCTCTCTCCGCCTCTCTGCTCTCTCTGCTCTCTCCGCTCCCCCCTCTCCGCCTCTCCCCCTCTCCGCTCCCCTCTCTCCACCTCTCCTTCCCTCCGCCTCCCCCTCTCTCCGCCTCTCCCCTCTCTCCGCCTCTCTGCTCTCTCCCCTCTCTCCGCTCCCCCCTCTCTCTGCCTCTCCCTCTCTCCGCCTCTCTCCTCTCGCCGCCTCTCTGCTCTCTCCCCTCTCTCCGCTCCACCCTCTCTCCGCCTCTCCCTCTCTCCGCCTCTCTCCTCTCGCCGCCTCTCTGCTCTCTCCCTCTCTCCGCTCCCCCCTCTCTCCGCCTCTCCCCTCTCTCCGCCTCTCTCCTCTCGCCGCCTCTCCCCTCTCTCCGCCTCTCTGCTCTCTCCCCTCTCTCCGCTCCCCCCTCCCCTCTCTCCGCCTCTCTCTCTCACCGCCTCTCCGCCTCTCTCTGCTCCCCCCTCTCCGCCTCTCCCCTCTCTCCACCTCTCCCCTCTCTCCGCCTCTCTGCTCTCTCCGCTCCCCCCTCTCCGCCTCTCTGCTCTCTCCGCCTCTCCCCTCTCTCCGCCTCTCTGCTCTCTCCGCTCCCCCTCTCCGCTCTCCCTCTCTCCGCCTCTCCCCGCCTCTCTGCTCTCTCCGCTCCCCCCTCTCCGCCTCTCTGCTCTCTCTGCTCCCCTCTCTCCGCCTCTCTGCTCTCTCCGCTCCCCCCCTCCGCCTCTCTGCTCTCTCTGCTCTCTCCGCTCCCCCCTCTCCGCCTCTCCCCTCTCTCCGCTCCCCTCTCGCCACCTCTCCCTTCCCTCCGCCTCCCCCTCTCTCCGCCTCTCCCCTCTCTCCGCCTCTGCCCTCTCTCCGCCTCTCCCTTCCCTCGCCTCTCTCCTCTCTCCGCCTCTCCCCTCTCTCCACCTCTCCCCCCTCTCCGCTTCTCCCCTCTCTCCTCTCCCCGCCTCTCCCCTCGCTCCGCTCCCCCCCTCTCCGCCTCTCCCCTCTCTCCGCCTCTCCCCTCTCTCCACTCTCCCCCCTCCGCCTCTCCCCTCTCTCCTCTCTCCGCTCTCCCCTCTCTCCACCTCTCTCCGCCTCTCTCCGCCTCTCCCCCTCTCCCTCTCTCCGCCTCTCCCCTCTCTCCGCCTCCCTCTCTCCGCCTCTCCCCCTCTCCGCCTCTCCCCTCTCTCCGCCTCTCCCTCCGTCCCTCTCTGCGCCTCTCCGCTCTCCCTCTCTCCGCCTCTCCCCGCTCTCGCCTCTCCCCTCTCTCCGCCTCTCCCCCCTCTCTCCGCCTCTCCCTTCCCTCCGCCTCCCCCCTCTCCGCCTCTCTCCCCCTCTCCGCCTCTCCCCGCCTCTCCCCCCTCTCGCCTCTCCGCCTCTCTGCTCTCTCGCCTCTCCGCCTCTCCCCCTCTCCGCCTCTCCCCTCTCCGCTCCCCCCTCTCCGCCTCTCTCCGCCTCTCCCCCTCTCGCCTCTCTGCCTCTCTGCTCTCTCCGCCTCTCCCCTCTCTCCGCCTCTCCCCCTCTCCCCCTCTCCCCTCTCTCCTCTCTCCGCCTCTCCCCCTCTCCGCCTCCGCTCCCCTCTCGCCTCTCCGCTCCCCCCTCTCCGCTCTCCCTCTCCCGTCCCCTCTCTCCACCTCTCCCTTCCCTCCGCCTCTCCCCCCTCTCCGCCTCTCTCCGCCTCTCCCTTCCTCCGCTCCCCCTCTCCGCCTCTCCCCTCTCTCCCCCCTCTCGCCTCTCTCCGCCTCTCCTTTCCTCCGCCTCCCCCTCTCCGCCTCTCCCCTCTCTCCCTCTCTCCGCCTCTCCCCTCTCTCCGCTCCCCCCTCTCCGCCTCCCCTCTCTCCGCCTCTCTGCTCTCTCTGCTCCCCCCTCTCCGCCTCTCTGCTCTCTCCCCTCTCTCCGCTCCCCCCTCTCTCCGCCTCTCCCTTCCCTCCGCCTCTCCCCTCTCTCCGCCTCTCCCTTCCCTCCGCCTCCCCCCTCTCCGCCTCTCCGCCTCTCTCTGCCTCTCTCCTCTCTCCGCCTCTCTGCCTCTCACCGCTCCCCCCCCGCCTCTCCGCCTCTCTCCGCCTCTCTCCTCTCTCCGCCTCTCACCGCTCCCCCCGCCTCTCCGCCTCTCTCCTCTCTCCGCCTCTCACCGCTCCCCCCTCCGCTCTCCCCTCCCTCCGCTCCCCTCTCTCCGCCTCTCCGCCTCGCTGCTCCCCCCTCTCCGCCTCTCTGCTCTCTCCGCCTCTCCCCTCTCTCCACCTCTCTGCTCTCTCCGCTCCCCCTCTCCTCCTCTCCCCTCTCCTCCGCCTCTCCCCTCTCGCCTCTCTGCTCTCTCCGCTCCCCCTCTCCGCCTCTCTGCTCTCTCCGCCTCTCCCCTCTCTCCGCCTCTCCCCTCTCTCCGCGTCTCTGCTCTCTCCGCTCCCCCCTCTCCGCCTCTCTGCTCTCTCTGCTCCCCTCTCTCCGCCTCTCTGCTCTCTCCGCTCCCCCTCTCCGCCTCTCTGCTCTCTCTGCTCTCTCCACTCCCCCCTCTCCGCCTCTCCCTCTCCGCTCCCCTCTCTCCGCCTCTCCCTTCCCTCCGCCTCTCCCCTCTCTCCGCCTCTCCCCTCTCTCCGCCTCTGCCCTCTCTCCGTCTCTCCCTTCCCTCCGCCTCTCCCTCTCTCCGCCTCTCCCCCCTCTCCGCCTCTCCCCTCCCTCCGCCTCTCCCCCCTCTCTGCCTCTCCCCTCTCTCCGCCTCTGCCCTCTCCCCTCTCTCCGCCTCTCCCCTCTCCCCTCTCTCGCTTCTCCCTCTCTCCGCCACTCCCCCCTCCCCTCTCTCCGCCACTCCCCTCTCTCCGCCTCTCCCCCTCTCC
The DNA here is from genome assembly GCF_052327205.1 of Somniosus microcephalus. Taxonomy (NCBI): domain Eukaryota; kingdom Metazoa; phylum Chordata; class Chondrichthyes; order Squaliformes; family Somniosidae; genus Somniosus; species Somniosus microcephalus. Next base: position 44,057,970 of record NC_141014.1, read on the forward strand.
CCTTCTCCGCCTCTCCCCTCTCTCTGCCTCTCCCCTCTCTCCGCCTCTCCCCTCTCTCCGCCTCTCCCCTCTCTCCGCCTCTCTCCGCCTCTCCCCTTTCTCCGCCTCTCCCCTTTCTCCGCCTCTCCCATCTCTCCGCCTCTCCCCCCTCTCCGCCTCTCCCCTCTCTCCGCCTCTCCCCTCTCTCTGCCTCTCCCCCCTCTCCGCCTCTCCCCTCTCTCCGCCTCTCCCCTCTCTCTGCCTCTCCCCTCTCTCCGCCTCTCCCCTTTCTCCGCCTCTCCCCTCTCTCCGCCTCTCCCCTTTCTCCGCCTCTCCCATCTCTCCGCCTCTCCCCCCTCTCCGCCTCTCCCCTCTCTCCGCCTCTCCCCTCTCTCTGCCTCTCCCCTCTCTCCCCTCTCTCCGCCTCTCCCCGCCTCTCCCCTCTCTCCGCCTCTCCCCTTTCTCCGCCTCTCCCATCTCTCCGCCTTTCCCCCCTCTCCGCCTCTCCCCTCTCTCCGCCTCTCCCCTCTCTCCGCCTCTCCCCTTTCTCCGCCTCTCCCATCTCTCCGCCTCTCCCCCCTCTCCGGCTCTCCCCTCTCTCTGCCTCTCCCTTCTCTCCGCCTCTCCCCCTCTCCCCTCTCTCCGCCACTCCCCTCTCTCCGCCACTCCCCCTCTCCCCTCTCTCTGCCTCTCCCCTCTCTCCGCCTCTCCCCTCTCTCCGCCACTCCCCTCTCTCCGCCACTCCCCCTCTCCCCTCTCTCTGCCTCTCCCCTCTCTCCCCGCTCTCCGCCTCTCCCCTCTCTCCGCCTCTCCCCTCTCTCCGCCACTCCCCCTCTCCCCTCTCTCCGCCTCTCCCCTCTCTCCGCCTCTCCCATCTCTCCGCCTCTCCCATCTCTCCGCCGCTCCCCCCTCTCCGCCTCTCCCCTCTCTCTGCCTCTCCCCTCTCTCCGCCTCTCTGCCCTCTCCACCTCCCCGCCTCTCCCCCTCTCCCCTTTCTCCACCGCTCCCCTCTCTCCGCTGTCCAGCGACAGGTCTCTCAAGAGCAGGCTGCTGCTGGTGCTGGTCATATTGTTCCTGGTCTGAGGTTTAATCTAAGGCAGCCAAGGCACCACCCATCCTGATATGATTCAGAAAACCTCCAAAGTGTAGAAAGTAAACTCTAAAAAGTACTGAGAACAAACCCTTTCCCATCTGACCTGAACAGGAGTGGCAGCTTAAAGGAAGTGGAGCAGCGACTTAAAGACAAAAAAGCAGGAGTGTGGTCACAGGACAGCAGGTAGGTGATTGGTTGGTGAGTATTACAGCTCTTTTGCTCTCTAGGTTAGGTAAGTGGATTAAATTCAGAGCTGGGAGAGTATAAACTGCATAACTTTATTGAATTAATAACTTAAACTAAATTAACTAATTAAAACTAAAAATTAAAACTAAAAATAATCATTTGAATAAATACTGTAACTAATTATATAAATAAAATAAGGCAAGATAGAGATGGCCGTGTAGGCGGTGGGCCGTAACTGCAGCATGTGGGAGTTTGTGGGCCGTAACTGCAGCATGTGGGAGTTTGTGGAGACAGTGAGATCCCGAACAACCACATCTGTGGTAAGTGTCTGCAGCTCGAGGAACTTGGGCTCAGAGTTGTTGAGCTGGAGTCCGAGGTGCAGACATTGCGGGGCATCAGGGAGGGGGAGAGTTACCGGGACACTTTGTTCCAGGAGGCAGTCACACCCCTTAGGTTAAGGAGTACTTTAGAGTTTGTCAATGGTCAGGGACAGGAGGGTGTGACCGCGAGTCAGGAAAGTATGGGGACCCAGGACGTAGTGATAGAGGAGCCTCAGCCCTTGACCTTGTCCAACAGGTATGAGATACTTGCTGCCTGTATGGATGAGAACAAGGACTGCAGGGAGGATAGGCAAACTGACCATGGCACTGTGGTACAGGAGGCCATTCAAGTGGGGGGGGGAGTAAAAAGGAATGTGGTAGTGGTAGGGGACAGTATAGTCAAGGGGATAGATACTGTTTTCTGCAGCCACGACAGTGAGTATCAAAGGCTGTGTTGCCTGCCCAGTGCCAGGGTTAAGGATATCTCCTCACGGCTGGAGAAAAACTTAGAGTGGGAGGGGGAGGATCCAGTTGTCGTGGTCTACGTAGGAACCAACGACATAGGTAGAACTAGGAATGAGGTTCTGCTGGGGGAGATTGAGGAGCTGGGATCCAAATTAAAAAAGAGAACCTCAAAGGTAATAATCTCTGGATTGTTACCTGAGCCACGTGCAAGTTAGCATAGGGACAAACAGATTAGAGGTTTAAATGTGTGGCTCAGAGTGGTGTGGGAGGAATGGGTTTCAGTTCATGGGCACTGGCACTAGTACTGGGGATAAAGGGAGCAGTTCCGAATGGACAGGCTCCACTTAAACCGAGCTGGGACCAGTGTCCTGGTGAACCAAATAACCAGGGCAGTAGAAAGGGCTTTAAACTAATGAAGGGGATGGGGGGGGGGGGGGAAGTGGGAGGATTCAGGAAAGAGTAAATTTAAAAGCAGCGAGAGAAATGTCAAGGCTCTAGAGCGGAGTAGAGGTTTGGGTAAAAATAAGCAGCGTGGGTCAGGAAGGGACAGAGAGAGTAACAAAGGTCATAGGGCATCAGTGACTAAGGTGACATCAGGGAAAAATAGAAAAAAGTCAAAGCTAAAGGCACTTTATCTGAATGTGCGAAGCATTCGCAACAAAATAGATGAATGAATAGCGCAGATAGAAATTAATAGGTTTGATCGAATAGCCATAACAGAGACGTGGTTGCAAAGTGGCCAAGGTTGGGAACTAAATATTCCAGGATACATAACTTTTAGAAGAGATAGGCAAAATGGAAAAGGAGGAGGGGTAGCCCTGATACTAAAGGATGGGATAAAGACAGTAGGGAGAAAGGATCTTGGCTCCGAAAATCAAGAAGTAGAATCAGTTTGGGTGGAGCTAAGAAACAGCAAGGGGCAGAAAACATTGGTGGGAGTTGTTTATAGGTCCCCAAACAATCGTTGTAATGTAGGGCAGAGTATAAATCAGGAAATTAGAGGCACATGTAACAAGGGTAATACAGTAATCATGGGGGACTTTAATCCACATATAGACTGGGCAAACCAAATTTGCAGTAATAGTGTGGAGGACGAATTCATGGAATGTATACAACTCCTCAGATAATGAAGCAGTCCATGCCCGCATGCAACAAGACCTGAATGACATTCAGGCTTGGGCTGATAAGTGGCAGGTAACATTTGTGCCACACAAGTACCAGGCAATGACTATCTCCAACAAGCGAGCATCTAATCACCGCCCCTTGACATTCAATGGCATTACCATCTGCGGCGAGTGTCTCACCTCCTGACTCCCCAAAGCCTTTCCACCATCTACAAGGCACATATAAGGAGTGTGATGGAATACTCTCCACTTGCCTGGATGAGTGCTGCTCCAACAACAGTCAAGAAGCTCAACATCATCCAGGACAAAGCAGCCCGCTTGATTGGCACCCCATTCACCACCTTAAGCATTCACTCCCTCCACTACCGGCGTACCGTAGCTGCAGTTTGTACCATCTACAAGATGCACTGCAGCAACTCGCCAAGGCTTCTTCGGCAGCACCTCCCAAACCCACAACCTCTGCTACCAAGAAGGACAAGGGCAGCAGGCGCATGGGAACACCACCACCTCCAAGTTCCCCTCCAAGTCACACACCATCCTGACTTGGAAATATATCGCTGATCCTTCATCGTCGCTGGGTCAATATCCTGGAACTCCCTACCTAACAGCACTGCGGGAGTACCTTCACCACATGGACTGCAGCAGTTGAAGAAGGCGGCTCGCCATCACCTTCTCAAGGGCAATTACGAATGGGCAATAAATGCTGGCCTTGCCAGCGACGCCCACATCCCATAAATGAATTTAAAAAAAGATAGTTTTCTAGATCAGTATTTTGAGGAACCAACTGGGTTTTAGATCTAGTATTGTGCAATGAGAAAGGGTTAATTAATAACCTTGTAGTAAAGGGGCCTTTAGGGAAGAGTGACCATAATATGATAGAATTTTATATTGAGTTTGAAAGTGATTTATTTAAATCTGAAACTAGGTTCTTGAATCTAAACAAAGCAAACTACGTAGGTATGAGGGGTGAGTTGGCTAAGGTAGATTGGGAAACTACATTAAAAGGTATGACGGTAGACAAACAATGGCTAACATTTAAAAAATGAATACATAATTTACAACAAATATACATTCCTTTAAGGCACAAAAAACCCACAGGAAAAGTGGACCAACCGTGGCTAACAAAGAAGTTAAAGATAGTATTAGATCAAAGGAAGAGGCTTAAAATGCTGCCAAAAAGAGTAGTAAGACTGAGGATTGGGAGGATTTTAGAATTCAGCAAAGGAGGACCAAGAAATTGATAAAGAAAGGGAAAATAGTATATGAGAGTAAACTAGCGAGAGGCATAAAAACAGACTGTAAAAGCTTCTATAGGTATGTAAAAAGGAAAAGATTAGCAAAAGTAAACGTGGGTCCCTTGCAGGCTAAGAAATGAGAAATTATAATGGAGAATAAGAAAATGGCAGTGAAATTAAGCAAATACTTTGTGTCTGTCTTCACGGAAGAAGAAGCAAAAAACTTCCCGGAAATAGTGGAGAACCAAGGCTCGAGCGAGAATGAGGATCTGAAAGAAATTAGTATTAATAAAAAAATAGTACTGGAGAAATTAATGGGACTGAAAGCCAATAAATCCCCTGAACCTGATGGCCTACATCTTAGGGTTTTGAAAGAGTTGGCTACAGAGATAGTGGATGTATTGATTAACATCTTCCAAAATTCCACTGATTCTAGAACGGTTCCCACGAATTGGAGGATAGCAAATGTAACCCCACTGTTTAAGAAAGGAGGGAGAGATAAAACGGGGAACTACAGACCGATTAGCCTGACATCAGTAGTAGGGAAAATGTTAGAATCTATTGTTAAAAGCAATTAGAAAATAATAATAAGATTGGGCAGAGTCAACACGGATTTATGAAAGGGAAATCATGTTTGATGAATCTGTTAGAGTTTTCTGAGGTTGTAACTAGCAGAATAGATAAGGGGGAACCAGTGGATGTGGTGTATTTGGATTTTCAGAAGGCATTCGATAAGGTGCCACACGAGAGGTTATTAAACAAAATTAGGGCTCGTGGGATTGGGGGTAATATACTAGCATGGATTGAGGATTGGTTAACGAACAGAAAACAGAGTAGGAATAAACGGGTCATTTTCAGGTTGGCAGGCTGTAACTAGTGGGGTACCACAAGGATCAGTGCTTGGGCCTCAGCTATTCACAATCTACAGCAATAATTTGGATGAGGGGACCAAATGTAATATATCCAAGTTTGCTGATGATACAAAGCTAGGTGGAAGGATGCAAAGAGGCTTCAAGGGATATAGACAGGCTAAGTGAGTGGGCTAGAACATGGCAAATGGAATATATTGTGGAGAAATGTGAAGTTATCCACTTTGGTAGGAAAAATTTAAAATCTGAGTATTTTTTAAATGGTGAGAGATTGGGAAATGTTAGTGTTCAGAGGGACCTGGGTGTCCTTGTACACGAATCACTGAAAGTTAACATGCAGGTACAGTCAACAATTAGGAAAGTAAATGGTATGTTGGCCTTTATTACAAGAGGATTTGAGTATAAGAGTAAAGACGTCTTACTGCAATTATATAGGGCCCTGGTGAGACCACACCTGGAGTATTGTGGACAGTTTTGGTCTCCTTACCTAAGGAAGGATATACTTGCCATAGAGGGAGTGCAATGAAGGTTCACCAGATTGGTTCCTGGGATGGGGGGATTGTCCTATGAGGAGAGATTGAGTAGACTCGGCCTATATTCTCTAGAGTTTAGAAGAATGAGGGTGATCTCATTGAAACATACAAAATTCTTACAGAGCTTGACAGGGTAGATGCAGGGAGGATGTTTCCCTTGGCTGGGGAGTCTAGAACCAGGGGTCACAGTCTCAGAATAAGGGGTCGGCCATTTAGGACTGAGATGAGGAGAAATTTCTTCACTCAGAGGGTGGTGAGTCTTTGGAATTCTCTACCCCAGAGGGTTGTGGAGGCTCAGTCAGTCATTGAGTATATTTAAGACAGAGATCGATAGATTTTTGGATATTAAGGGAATCAAGGGATATGGGGATAGTGCAGGAAAGTGGAGATGAGGTAGAAGATCAACCATGATCTTGTTGAATGGCGGAGCAGGCTCAAAGGGCCAAATGGTCGACTCCTGCTCCTATTTCTTATGTTCTTATGTTCCCACATGTAGGAAGCAGCTGTGAGTGCTGAATATTTAGTGCAGTATTTCTAGGAGTTTGAATTAGCCCCTCAGTTGCCGCTGTGCTCTTGCCTTACTTTCACTGGCGAGTTTTAGGAACCCACCAGGGGATGTGACGTTAAAGTTAAAACTGCGTTAAAATATTGCTCCAATTGAGCGATTAGCATATGTTAATAGGCAACCTGCCTCTCCCGAGGGGTCACGCACAACAACCTAACACGCTGGAGTTAAACGCAGAAGTCGGCGGGTTGGATCCGGCTTCCCGACACGTTTCCAGTTTTGCTAGATTTAACCCCCCACCCCCACCCTGTGATAAAAACTCCCCCCAGTGTCTTAGACTGGGGTACGGATATGGAGGGAAGGCAAAGAGAGACTGCAGCAAGGAACGTTCTGTCCTGTCGGTTCCTTTCTATTTTCAAAAAGAGAATGATATAGGAGGTTGAAAAAGAAGCGATTAAAGTGTACGGGGAATGGGTTAGCTTGGGATGCTGTAACATTGTCCGATTCTCTGGACAGGGAAATGAATGGGAAGTTTGTAGAGAAACCAGCAGCAGAGGGCCACTGGAGGAGACTGTGCTGTGTAACGAGAGAGTTAAAAAAAAGCAGAGGAAATCAACTTGAAAGAAGAGAAACAGAACAAGAGCTAAATGGAGAATGTCAGCTGTATGTTCAGCGTTTGCTCCAAAGCCATTATCTCCTGACGCTGGATGTGTTTGTCATGCGAGCAGTGATTGTTCCCATCCTGAGCACATAATGGCAATGATTTTTTTCTGTCTGCACTGTTGCTAGGTCACACTCTGAGTATAAACAACACAGTCGGTTGCATCAGGGGAGCAAACCGAGACCACATTACAGCAACACTGCTCTCCTCCTCCCCTGAAGTCTAAGACTCGCTGGTTGTACAGGTGTTGACTAGTATTCCATTGTTGATGTCTGAGCCTCGACATTAACCTGCTGGCGCCACGGCCTGGGTCTGTCTCACCTGATGTCCACATCAGCACGTTTTCTGGCAGGACTCGTGAATGGTAATCAGTAGAGAGATTTGGTTGATTTCATTTCCCTCCTTACCCCACAGGTGCTGAGCCCAGTTGTGGTACCGCAGCTAACTCTACACAGACCAAGGATCAAACTTCCTCCACCCACCACGGTACTCTCCCCACAGCCCATCCCTCCAGTACACTGCTATTCTTCAAAGCTCACCCCTCTCCCCCAACCTTATGCCTCCAGTATCAATATAACTGCACTTTCATGGCTCCGAACCCAGTATGTTTGGCTCTGTTACTTTCCTGGGAACTGTCTGAAACATTTATCACTCTTTGACATCTCTCACTCTTCCTGCGCTTTGTTTTAAAAATGATGGTTAGAGACAGGGATATGAATTTTTTAATCCACCCTCCATAAACTTCAGCTCACCCAAAACCTGCTGCCCATATCCTACCCCAATCCAAGTCCTGCTCGCCCATCACCCATGTGCTCGCTGACCTACATTGGCTCTCAGTCCCACAATTTACATTTCTCAATCTTGTGCTTAGATTTCTTCAAGGCCTCTCCCCCTCTTCATCTCTGTAACCTTCTCCAGCCCTACAAGCACCCCACCCAACTCTTCATTTCTCTAACTGGCCTCTTGTGCAACCCCTTCCCTTCGCCCCACCATTGGCGGCCGTGCCTTCAGCTGCTTAGGCCCTAAGCTCTGGAATTCCCTCCCTAAACCGCTTCGTCTCGCTGCCTCTCTCTCTTCCTTTAAGACCATCCTTAAAATCCAGCTCTTTGACCGTGCTTTTGGTCACCTGTCCTAATATCTCCTTTTTCAGCTTGACATCCTTTTATTTTGATTGCAGTCCTGTGAAGCACCTTGGACATTTTTCTATGCTTTATTAATGCAAGTTGTTGTAATGTTAAGCATTAAGGATTACACTAAGTTCTTGGTCATATGTTACTAATCAACAATGTCTAAGTCACATTAACTGAAGTATGTCACAGTATCCCAGCCTTAGCTGGGGGTTCCTGAATAACAGTGTCACAGAAATAGGTTCAATGCCCACCATTGCAGTGCGGTTTACCAAAGTTAAGTGCACAGTTTGTATTCAGTGTATCCCTGATCAATTCCTGCATTCAGATTTCCCTCTCTGATATAAGCATAACATTTACAGCTTCCTCCTTTTGGTAGTTTGACTGCAGTACTGGGCGCTTCTACATTGCAGTGGATCCTTGGCTTCTCCTCTGTTAACCGCTGTGATGCAATTTGCAGGTTTTAATTCTGTTTAACTAAATACTTTGCCTTCCTTAATCCTCCAAATGTATTCTTTGCAAAATCGCTTCAAAAGTCCATTGCAATTTTTTTTTAAATTAATTAATTCTCGGGATGTGGGCTTCGCTGGCAAGGCTGGCATTGATTGCCCATCCCTCATGGCTCTGAGAAGGTGGCGGTTTGATACGACGGAGTGGCTCGCTGGGCCACTTCAGAGGTCAGTTAAAATCAACCAGGTTGGTGTGGGACTGGAGTCACATATAGACCAGACCGGGTGAGGACGGCAGGTTTCCTTCCCTAAAGACATCAGTGAACCAGGTGGGTTTTTACGACAATCCAACAGCTTCATGGTCACATTTACTGATCCCAGCTTTTTAAAATTTTAAAATTATAAATCAAATTCAAATTCTCAGCCTGCCTTGGTGGGATTTGAACTCTCGTTCTCTGGATTACTCCCGTACTCTGGATTATTCCCGTTCTCTGGATTATTCCCGTTCTCTGGATTATTCCTGTTCTCTGGATTATTCCCGTACTCTGGATTATTCCCGTTCTCTGGATTACTCCCGTACTCTGGATTATTCCCGTACTCTGGATTATTCCTGTTCTCTGGATTATTCCCGTACTCTGGATTACTCCCGTACTCTGGATTATTCCCGTTCTCTGGATTATTCCTGTTCTCTGGATTACTCCCGTACTCTGGATTATTCCCGTTCTCTGGATTACTCCCGTACTCTGGATTACTCCCGTACTCTGGATTATTCCCGTTCTCTGGATTACTCCCGTACTCTGGATTATTCCCGTTCTCTGGATTATTCCTGTTCTCTGGATTACTCCCGTACTCTGGATTATTCCCGTTCTCTGGATTACTCCCGTACTCTGGATTATTCCCGTTCTCTGGATTATTCCTGTTCTCTGGATTACTCCCGTACTCTGGATTATTCCCGTTCTCTGGATTACTCCCGTACTCTGGATTATTCCCGTTCACTGGATTACTCCCGTTCTCTGGATTATTCCCGTTCTCTGGATTATTCCCGTTCTCTGGATTATTCCCGTTCTCTGGATTATTCCCGTACTCTGGATTATTCCTGTTCTCTGGATTATTCCCGTTCTCTGGATTACTCCCGTACTCTGGATTATTCCCGTTCTCTGGATTATTCCTGTTCTCTGGATTACTCCCGTACTCTGGATTATTCCCGTTCTCTGGATTACTCCCGTACTCTGGATTATTCCCGTTCTCTGGATTATTCCCGTTCTCTGGATTATTCCCGTTCTCTGGATTATTCCCGTTCTCTGGATTATTCCTGTTCTCTGGATTATTCCCGTTCTCTGGATTATTCCCGTACTCTGGATTATTCCCGTTCTCTGGATTATTCCCGTACCCTGGATTATTCCCGTTCTCTGGATTATTCCCGTTCTCTGGATTATTCCCGTACTCTGGATTATTCCCGTTCTCTGGATTACTCCCGTTTTCTGGATAACTAGTTGGGATTTTAATGAGGCCAGTGGTCCTGGGCCTCTTGCTTGGAGCAGTGGATGAATCTTGAACCGACACCAAACTCACTGCCAGAAACTGTTCCATTGTTAAAATTGGAGCCATAATTTTTGTAACTATTTGACTTTTAAAAGTCCTGGTAATACGATATTTGCTTTAAGCCTCAGAAGATGTTTTCAAATAATAGTGAGGATCTTGGGTAAGAGGCAAGAGACCACACATCTGCCTGAAAGTTCAAATCTCCCAGTCAGAGTGGAGATGTCTTCTGACAGGAGTAAGTGGGTGGATTGGCTTCCGAGAACAGGTTGTTACGCCTCACGATGACAGTAAGAGAGAAACTGACAGTCAATTTACACTTTACAAAAGTGCATCCACTGCCAAGTGATGACAGAATGATGGACATAGTTATGGAAAAGCCTCTGCTGTGGAGCGGGTCAACCCGCCCTCTCGACCTGAGGCTTGACCCGCCCTCTCGACCCGAGGCTCGGCCTGCCCTCTCGACCCGCCCTCTCGACCCGCCCTCTCGACCCGAAGCTCGACCCGCCCTCTCGACCCGCCCTCTTGACCCGAGGCTCGACCCGCCCTCTCGACCTGCCCTCTCGACCCGCCCTCTCGACCCGAGGCTCCACCCGCCCTCTCGACCCGCCCTCTCGACCCGCCCTCTCGACCCGAGGCTCGACCCGCCCTCTCGACCCGAAGCTCGACCCGCCCTCTCGACCCGCCCTCTTGACCCGAGGCTCGACCCGCCCTCTCGGCCCGCCCTCTCGACCCGCCCTCTCGACCCGAGGCTCGACCTGCCCTCTCGACCCGAGGCTCCACCCGCCCTCTCGACCCGAGGCTCCACCCGCCCTCTCGACCCGCCCTCTTGACCCGAGGCTCGACCCGCCCTCTTGACCCGCCCTCTTGACCCGCCCTCTCGACCCGCCCTCTCGACCCGAGGCTCGACCCGCCCTCTCGACCGGTGGCTTGACCTGCCTGACAATGTGGAAAATTGCCCATGTATGTCCTGTCCACAAATCTAATCCGGGCAATTACTGCCCCATCATAATCAGTTTGGGTTCCACCAGGACCACTTGGCTCCAGACCTCATTACAGCCTTAGTGCAAACAGGGACAAAAGAGCTGAATTCCCAGAGGTGAGGTGAGAGTGACTGCCCTTGACATCAAGGCAGCATTTGACCGAATCTGGCACCAAGGAGCCCTCGTAAAACTGAAGTTAGTAGGGATCCCATGACCTTAGCATTGCTGGGGTGCTGAGGCAGCACAGGGCATTCTCAGCTTCCTGCATCAGTTTCCTGCATTTAAGCTCGTGGGATGCCTAGACACAAGGCTGCTCTAAGAAGCTGGTCCTGGGACCTTCCTCAGAGCAGAGGGTCTGGGGGACCAGCAGCAAACTGAAAAGGAGCTCCAGGGTAAGTGGGGTTGTTGTTTCCCAGCTCCCATCAGAACTTCACGCCTCGCTGCTTCTCCAGCTGTATTCCTGTTGCTGGCCCTTGATCCTGAGGCAAGTGGGCAGGGGGCTGGGATCCTGGGCCAGGCCAAAGGTCTGGGACATAAAGGTTGCGTGCAGGGAGGTATTGATGGGTGCAAGGCACTCCCAGTGTATCGTGGCTCCCTAGTGCTCCAGAGGATAATTGACTCCATTATTGCTGGTGTTTCTCTCTGGTTCTTAATGCTGATATTTTCAATTTAGAGAATGGTCCTAGGTGAGATGGAAGACTCCATGTGTGGAAAATCCTGGACATATCTGTGACATACTGTAGCTGAATCAGGAAGGAGCGATTCTGTGCCATCAAGCGTGGGGTTTAAAAGCTGATAAAGGAAAGACTGACAAAGCAGGAATTCAGGGACATACGCCTGAATACCTCAAGTCCACAATTGTAATAAAACTGAACGGGACTCCCTGTGCAAAGGCAGTGCTAGAGATATGTACGCAATTCATGATTTTGCAGTTAAGAAACATTTGGATGAAGAGTTGAAGTAGCTCACAGAGATGAGTTGTGGCTGTCCAACTCTGGGAGTGAGTCCCACACCTCTGAGCGGAGGCAGCAATTGCAGGCAAGTAACTCCTTGTCTCCAGTGTCAAACACTAACACAATGAGAGGTCTAATTACACACTGATCTTTCTGACTGGAAATGATAATCATGCAAACTAGTTATTCCCTTATTCCCCTGGGGAATAGCATGGAATGCTTCTCTGAGAACAGTTGCCAGAGCCCTGCAGTGTAAATAAAGTTGTTTAAACTGCAATGCATACAGGGGACTTTGGGAGAGGGGAGTAAAAGATTGTGTTATAAAAACAGAAAGTGCTGTAAACACTCAGCAGGTCAGGCAGCATCTGTGAAGAGAGAAACAGAGTTAACGTTTCAAGCCGATGACCTTTCATCAGAAAAGTTTGTGTTTCCTGCTGAGCCAAGCGTCAAGATGATGTTACACCACACGAACAATGTGATTATATTGTGGATGTTACACCACACGAACAATGTGATTATATTGTGGATGTTACACCACACGAACAATGTGATTATATTGTGGATGTTACACCACACGAACAATGTGATTATATTGTGGATGTTACACCACACGAACAATATTATATTGTGGATGTTACACCACACGAACAATGTGATTATATTGTGGATGTTACACCACACGAACAATGTGATTATATTGTGGATGTTACACCACACGAACAATGTGATTATATTGTGGATGTTACACCACACGAACAATGTGATTATATTGTGGATGTTACACCACACGAACAATATTATATTGTGGATGTTGCCATCTCACTTATAAAGCTGGTTTCACAGAATGGTTCATTAATGAGTTTCAGGTAAAGGATCCTGACATCCTCCCAGGTCCAGTCTGTTTCTGACTTTAATCCACACTCAGGGGGCAATTGTAACCTGCCCTTGTCCTTCTAGGTGCTGGGGGTTGTGGGGGGCTGGGGGTCACGGGTTTGCGGGGTGCTGGGGGTCGCAGGGGGCTGGGGGTCACGGGTTTGTGTGGTGCTGGGGGTCACAGGTTGCTGGGGGTCACAGAGTGCTGGGGGTTGCGGGGGGCTGGGCATTGCGGGGAGCTGGGGGTCACAAGGTGCTGGGGGTCGTGGGGTGCTGGGGGTCGTGGGGGGCTGGGGTCGTGGGTTTGCGGGGTGCTGGGGGTCGCGGGGGCTGGGGTCACAGGTTTGCGGGGTGCTGGGGGTCGTGGGGGGCTGGGGGTCGCGGGTTTGCGGGGTGCTGGGGGTTGCGGGGGGCTGGGGGTCGCGGGTTTGCGGGGTGCTGGGGGTCACTGGGTGCTGGGGTCACAGGTTTGCGGGGTGCTGGGGGTCGCGGGGGGCTGGGGGTCGTGGGTTTGCGGGGTGCTGGGGGGCTGGGGTCACAGGTTTGCGGGCTGCTGGGGGTCGCGGGGGGCTGGGGGTCGCGGGTTTGCGGGGTGCTGGGGGGCTGGGGGGCTGGGGTCACAGGTTTGCGGGGTGCTGGGGGTCGCGGGGGGCTGGGGGTCGCGGGTTTGCGGGGTGCTGGGGGGCTGGGGTCACAGGTTTGCGGGGTGCTGGGGGTCGCGGGGGGCTGGGGGTCGCAGGTTTGCGGGGTGCTGGGGGTCGCGGGGTGCTGGGGAAGAAGCCGCAGCCAGTTGCTGCTGGGCATCCTGGGTCTGTTTGCTGTAGGGCCTGGAGGGAGGCGCTGAGGAGAGTTTGCACTGCAGAGTCTTGCCTCCCGGACCGGCCGGTTTCACTGAGAGTCCCGAAGCCCCCACAGCAGACCATTAGGGGACTGGAGTGCATCATCACCACCGAAATAAAATTTTAATTTGATTTGTTGAGGTTCCTTTCAAATTTATGTTAATTTACAGTTTTTATTGGTTGTGCCCCAAGGCACATGGTTGACTTTTATTAGGCAATTGCCACATGAAGTAGTGTCACAGGCCCAATGACATCACAGGCCCAATGACATCACAGGCCCAATGACATCAAAGGCCCAATGACATCACAGGCCCAATGACATCACAGGCCCAATGACATCACAGGCCCAATGACATCAAAGACCCAATGACATCACAGGCCCAATGACATCAAAGGCCCAATGACATCACAGGCCCAATGACATCAAAGGCCCAATGACATCACAGGCCCAATGACATCAAAGGCCCAATGACATCACAGGCCCAATGACATCAAAGGCCCAATGACATCACAGGCCCAATGACATCAAAGGCCCAATGACATCAAAGGCCCAATGACATCAAAGGCCCAATGACATCACAGGCCCAATGACATCAAAGGCCCAATGACATCAAAGGCCCAATGACATCAAAGGCCCAATGACATCAAAGACCCAATGACATCAAAGGCCCAATGACATCACAGGCCCAATGACATCAAAGGCCCAATGACATCACAGGCCCAATGACATCAAAGGCCCAATGACATCACAGGCCCAATGACATCAAAGGCCCAATGACATCAAAGGCCCAATGACATCAAAGGCCCAATGACATCAAAGACCCAATGACATCAAAGGCCCAATGACATCACAGGCCCAATGACATCAAAGGCCCAATGACATCACAGGCCCCGATTTATGTGTATTACTGAATCAGGTGGCATCGCGGCCGCCTAAACAAAGGCCCAGTTCCCACGGGGAATGAAGAGAGAGAGAGAGAGAGAGAGTGTGAGAGTGAGAGAGAGTGTGAGAGGGAGAGAGTGTGAGAGAGAGTGTGTGAGAGAGAGAGACTGAGAGAGAGAGAGTGAGAGAGAGAATGAGAGAGAGAGTGAGAGAGGGGGAGAGACAGAGAGTGTAAGAGAGTGAGAGAGAGTGAGAGAGATAGAGAGTGAAAGAGAGTGAGAGAGAGAGAGTGTGAGAGAGAGAGAGTGAGAGAGAGAATGAGAGAGAGAGTGAGAGAGAATGAGAGACAGAGAGTGTAAGAGAGTGAGAGAGAGTGTGAGAGAGATAGAGAGTGAAAGAGAGTTAGAGAGAGTGAGAGAGAGAGTGTGAGAGACAGTGTGAGAGAGAGAGTGAGAGAGTGAGAGAGAGAGCATGTGAGAAATAGAGTGTGAGAGTGAGAATGAGAGACAGAGTGTGTGAGAGAGTGTGAGAGTAAGAGAGCAAGAGAGAGAGAGTGAGAGAGAGTGAGAGAGTGAGAGAGAGTGAGAGACAGAGTGTGAGAGAGTGTAAGAGAGAGAAAGAGTGTGAGAGAGAGTGTGAGAGTGAGAGAGCAAGAGAGAGAGAGTGAGAGAGAGAGAGAGAGAAAGAGTGTGAGAGAGAGTGAGACAGAATGTGTGTGAGAGAGAGTGTGAGAGAATGAGAAAGAGCGTGGGAGAGAGAGTGAGAGAGAGAGAGAGAGTGAGAGACAGAGAGAAAGAGAGAGAGACAGTGAGAGTGAGAGAGAGAGACAGAGTGAGAGAGAGAGAGAGAGTGAGAGACAGAGAGAAAGAGAGAGACAGTGAGAGTGAGAGTGAGAGAGAGAAAGAGTGTGAGAGAGAGTGAGACAGAATGTGTGTGAGAGAGAGTGTGTGAGCGAGAGAGTGAGAGAGAGTGAGAGAGAGAGAGTGTGAGAGAATGAGAAAGAGAGAGTGGGCGAGAGAGTGAGAGACAGAGTGAGAGAGAGAGAGAGAGTGAGAGACAGAGAGAAAGAGAGAGAGACAGTGAGAGTGAGAGAGAGAGAGAGAGAGAGAGAGGGTGAGGGAGAGAGAGTGTGCGAGAGAGAGTATGAGAGAGAGAGAGAGACAGAGTGTTGTAAAGTCTGTGGGTTATATGGTGAATTAATACACAGACTACAAGAGTAACTTTAACAGGACTTTACTATTCGAAGGTCAGGGCGAATCTGCCCAATAAATCCTTACACAGCACTTATATACCGGTGTGGTCACTCCCGGTATTACAGTATACAGCAGCCAAGATAAAGTAGTGCAACACCTAAAATAGTTCTCTTAAAGGTGGACGGTTACATACAATAGTTCTCTTAAAGGTAGAACGGTTACATACACTACAAGTGTGTGTGCCGGTGTGCGAGAGCTCACACCCAATGGATGTTCACGGCTTGGGTCGATTTAAAGGAACATTTCAAAAAATGAAAAATGTGACATGAATAGTTTACATTTAAAATTTGTATCAGGGGCATAAACAATCTCAGTAAAAGTCCTCGAACTTTCTGTGAGACTGGCATTCAACAAGTTAATATCATTAGATTAAAAGAACATTAAAAAAATAATAAGGTAACTTATCTCAGCAAAGACCTGCTTATATTCAACATCTTCGGTCAATGCAAGTTCACTTAGTTGCCATCGAGTAGCTCCGACCCTCAGTCGCTGGTTCGCACTGTCAAATTATTATCTGGTGTTTGTGAGGGCATTTTGATTGCTCACATTTAATTGCAGTTATTACTGCAAAAATTTATCTAAGGAAATAATGGAACAACAATTACTGGGTGAAAGAAACCTGCCATTGAGAGACAGGCACCCACTGCAAT
Organism: Somniosus microcephalus; assembly: GCF_052327205.1. Classification (NCBI taxonomy): domain Eukaryota; kingdom Metazoa; phylum Chordata; class Chondrichthyes; order Squaliformes; family Somniosidae; genus Somniosus; species Somniosus microcephalus. The sequence goes on from NC_141014.1 coordinate 44,074,489, forward strand.
GCACTCAGTGCCCGATTGTCAGTGGTGATGGTAACCCTGAAAATGGAGCAATTAAGCACACAAGATAGCCAGTGCCTGTGAGCGGAAGAAATTCTTCATCTTTTAAAGAACTGAAATGATTCATTCAGCAGGAGATGTCACATCAGAGAGGAATCGCACAAACTAATCAATAGAACAGACGGTTAAGAGCTTTCTGTATTTGTAAGTGCAGAACATTGCAATAACATTTATGTTTCAGTGCAGTTCCCTGTATTGCCTGTGCATCACTAGAGCTACGAGCAGCTGTACAATCACATCACCCTTCATATCTGGCGCTACAAATTTATCATTCTTATTGAAGTGGGAGCACTCTCCAGCTCTGCACCTCCATCACCCTCCAACCCTGAACCTTCATCACTCTACAACCCTGAACCTCCATCATCCTCCAACCCTGAACCTCCATCACCCTCCAACCCTGAACCTCCATCACCCTCCAAACCTGCACCTCCATCACTCTACAACCCTGAACCTCCATCACTCTACAACACTGCACCTCCATCAACCTCCAACCCTGAACCTCCATCAATCTCCAACCCTGCACCTCCATCACCTTCCAAACCTGCACCTCCATCACCCTCCAACCCTACACCTCCATCACCCTCCAACCATACATCTCCATCACCCTCCAACCCTGAACCTCCATCACCCTCCAAACCTGCACCTCCATCACTCTACAACCCTGAACCTCCATCACTCTACAACCCTGCACCTCCATCATCCTCCAACCCTGAACCTCCATCAACCTCCAACCCTGAACCTCCATCAATCTCCAACCCTGCACCTCCATCACTCTACAACCCTGAACCTCCATCAATCTCCAACCCTGCACCTCCATCACCCTCCAACCCTACACCTCCATCACCCTCCAACCCTACACCTCCATCACCCTCCAACCCTGCACCTCCATCACTCTACAACCCTGAACCTCCATCATCCTCCAACCCTGCACCTCCATCACCCTCCAACCCTGCACCTCCATCACTCTCCAACCCTGCACCTCCATCACCCTCCAACCATGAACCTCCATCACTGTCCAACACTGAAACTCCATCACCCTCCGACCCTGCACCTCCATCAATCTCCAACTCTACACCTCCATCACTCTACAACCCTGAACCTCCATCATCCTCCAACCCTGAACCTCCATCACCCTCCAACCCTGCACCTCCATCACTGTCCAACCCTACACCTCCATCACCCTCCAACCCTGCACCTCCATCACTCTACAACCCTGAACCTCCATCATCCTCCAACCCTGAACCTCCATCACCCTCCAACACTGAACCTCCATCACCCTCCAACCCTGCACCGCCATCACCCTCCAACCCTACACCTCCATCACTTTCCAAACCTGAACCTCCATCACCCTCCCACCCGACACCTCCATCACTCTCCTACTCTGCACCTCCATCACCCTCCAACCCTGCACCTCCATCACCCTCCAACCCTGCGCCTCCATCACCCGCCAACCCTGCACCTCCATCACCCTCCAACCCTGAACCTCCATCACCCTCCAACCCTGAACCTCCATCACCCTCCAACCCTGCACCTCCATCACCCTCCAACCCTGAACCTCCATCACCCTCCAACCCTGAACCTCCATCACCCTCCAAACCTGCGCCTCCATCACCCTCCAACCCTGCACCTCCATCACTCTCCAACCCTTCACCTCCATCACCCTCCAACCCTACACCTCCATCACCCTCCAACCCTTCACCTCCATCACCCTCCAACCCTGAACCTCCATCACACACCAACCCTGGACGTCCATCACCCTCCAACACTACACCTCCATCAACCTCCAACCCCGAACCTCCATCACCCTCCAACCCTGAAACTCCATCACCCTCCAACCCTGCAGCTCCATCACCTTCCAACCCTGAACCTCCATCACCCTCCAACCCTGAACCTGCATCACCCTCCAACCCTGCACCTCCATCACCCTCCAACCCTGCACCTCCATCACCTTCCAACCCTGCACCTCCATCACCCTCCAACGCCATCACCCTCCAACCCTACACATCCATCAAACTCCAACCCTGAAACTCCATCACCCTCCAACCCTACACCTCCATCACCCTCCAAACCTACACCTCCATCACTCTCCAACCCTGAACCTCCATCAACCTCCAACCCTGCACCTCCATCACCCTCCAACCCTGAACCTCCATCACCCTCCAACCCTGCATTCCATCACTCTACAACCCTGAACCTCCATCACTCTACATCAATGCACCTCCATCAACCTCCAACCCTGAACCTCCATCAATCTCCAACCCTGCACCTCCATCACTCTCCAACCCTGCACCTCCATCACCCTCCAACCCTGCACCTCCATCACTCTACAACCCTGAACCTCCATCATCCTCCAACCCTGCACCTCCATCACCCTCCAACCCTGCACCTCCATCACTCTCCAACACTGCACCTCCATCACCCTCCAACCATGAACCTCCATCACTGTCCAACACTGAAACTCCATCACCCTCCGACCCTGCACCTCCATCAATCTCCAACTCTACACCTCCATCACTCTCCAACCCTACACCTCCATCGCCCTCCAACCCTGAACCTCCATCACCCTCCAACCCTGCACCTCCATCACTCTCCAACCCTGAACCTCCATCACCCTCCAACCCTGAACCTCCATCACCCTCCAACACTGAACCTCCATCACTCTCCAACCCTGAACCTCCATCACCCTCCCACCCGACACCTCCATCACTCTCCTACTCTGCACCTCCATCACCCTCCAACCCTGCACCTCCATCACCCTCCAACCCTGCACCTCCATCACCCTCCAACCCTGCACCTCCATCACTCTCCAACCCTGAACCTCCATCACCCTCCAACCCTGAACCTCCATCACCCTCCAACCCTGCACCTCCATCAACCTCCAACCCTGAACCTCCATCACCCTCCAACCCTGCACCTCCATCACCCTCCAACCCTACACCTCCATCACCCTCCAACCCTTCACCTCCATCACCCTCCAACCCTGAACCTCCATCACACACCAACCCTGGACGTCCATCACCCTCCAACACTACACCTCCATCAACCTCCAACGCCGAACCTCCATCACCCTCCAACCCTGAAACTCCATCACCCTCCAACCCTGCAGCTCCATCACCTTCCAACCCTGAACCTCCATCACCCTCCAACCCTGAACCTGCATCACCCTCCAACACTGCACCTCCAACACCCTCCAACCCTGCACCTCCATCAACTTCCAACCCTGCACCTCCATCACCCTCCAACGCCATCACCCTCCAACCCTACACATCCATCAAACTCCAACCCTGAAACTCCATCACCCTCCAACCCTACACCTCCATCACCCTCCAACCCTACACCTCCATCACTCTCCAACCCTGAACCTCCATCACCCTCCAACCCTACACCTCCATCACTCTCCAACCCTACACCTCCATCACTCTCCAAACCTGAACCACCATCACCCTCCAACCCTGCACCTCCAGCACCCTCCAACCCTACACCTCCATCACCCTCCAACCCTACACCTCCATCACCCTCCAACCCTGAACCTCCATCACCCTCCAACCCTACACCTCATCACCCTCCAACCCTGAACCTCCATCACCCTCCAACCCTACAGCTCCATCACCCTCCAAACCTACACCTCCATCACCCTCCAACCCTACACCTCCATCACCCTCCAACCCTGAACCTCCATCACCCTCCAACCCTACACCTCAATCACCCTCCAACCCTGCACCTCCATCACCCTCCAACCCTTCACATCCACCACCCTCCAACCCTACACCTCCATCACCCTCCAACCCTTCACCTCCACCTCCCTCCAACCCTGCACCTCCATCACCCTCCAACCCTTCACCTCCACCACCCTCCAACCCTACACCTCCATCACCCTCCAACACTTCACCTCCATCACCCTCCAACCCTGCACCTCCATCACCCTCCAACCCTTCACGTCCACCACTCTCCAACCCATCACCTCCATCACCCTCCAACCCTTCACCTCCACCACCCTCCAACCCTACACCTCCATCACCCTCCAACCCTGCACCTCCATCACCCTCCAACCCTTCACCTCCATCACTCTCCAACCCTACAACTCCACCCCCTCAACCCTGCACCTCCATCACCCTCCAACCCTGCACCTCCATCACTCTCCAAACCTGCACCTCCAACACTCTCCAAACCTGCACCTCCATCACCCTCCAAACCTGCACCTCCATCACACTCCAACCATGAACCTCCATCACTCTCCAACCCTGCACCTCCATCACCCTCCAACCCTGCACCTCCATCACTGTCAAACCCTGAACCTCCATCACCCTCCGACACTGCACCTCCATCACCCTCCAACCCTGCACCTCCATCACTGTCAAACCCTGAACCTCCATCACCCTCCGACACTGCACCTCCATCGCCCTCCAACCCTGAACCTCCATCACCCCCCAACCCTGCACCTCCATAACCCTCCAACCCTGCACCTCCATCACTCTCCAACCCTGAACATCCATCACCCTCCAACACTGAACCTCCATCAACCTCCAACCCTGCACCTCCATCACCCTCCAACCCTTCACCTCCACCACCCTCCAACCCTACACCTCCATCGCCCTCCAACCCTTCACCTCCACCACCCTCCAACCCTACACCTCCATCACCCTCCAACCCTGAACCTCCATCACTCTCCAACCCTGCACCTCCATCACCCTCCAACCATGAACCTCCATCACTCTCCAACCCTGAACCTCCATCACCCTCCAACCCTGCACTTCCATCACCCTCCAACCCTACACCTCCATCACCCTCCAACCCTGAAACTCCATCACCCTCCAACCCTACACCTCCATCACCCTCCAACCCTGCACATCCATCACCCTCCAACCCTACACCTCCATCACCCTCCAACCCTGAACCTCCATCAACCTCCAACCCTGCACCTACAGCACCCTCCAACCCTACACCTCCATGACCCTCCAACCCTGAAACTCCATCAACCTCCAACCCTGCACCTCCATCACCCTCCAACCCTGAACCTCCAGCACCCTCGAACCCTGCACCTCCATCACCCTCCAACCCTATATCTCCATCACTCTCCAACCCTGAACCTCCATCACCCTCCAACCCTACACCTCCATCACCCTCCAACCCTGAACCTCCATCACCCTCCAACCCTGCACCTCCATCACCCTCCATCCCTACACCTCCATCACCCTCCAACCCTGCACCTCCATCACCCTCCAACCCTGCACCTCCATCACCCTCCAACCATTCACCTCCATCACCCTCCAACCCTGCACCTCCATCACCCTCCAACCCTTCACCTCCATCACTCTCCAACCCTACACCTCCATCACCCTCCAACCCTACACCTCCATCACACTTCAACCCTGAACCTCCATCACCCTCCAACCCTGAACCTCCATCACCCTCCAACCCTGCATCTCCATCACACTCCAACCATGCACCTCCATCACCCTCCAACCCTGCACCTCCATCACACTCCAACCCAGCACCTCCATCACCCTCCAAACCTGAACCTCCATCACCCTCCAACCCTGAACCTCCATCAACCTCCAACCCTGAATCTGCATCACCCTCCAACCCTGAACCTCCATCACCCTCCAACCCTGAACCTCCATCACCCTCCAACCCTGAACCTCCATCACCCTCCAATCCTGAATCTCCATCACCCTCCAACCCTGAACCTTATTCATCCTCCAACCCAACACCTCCATCACCCTCCAGCCCTGCACCTCCATCACCCTCCAGCTCTACACCTCCATCACAGTCCAACCCTGAACCTCCAACACCATCCAACCCTGCACCTCCATCACCCTCCAACCCTGCACCTCCATCACCCTCCAACCTTGCACGTCCATCACCCTTCAACCCTGCACCTCCATCACCCTCCAACCTTACACCTCCATCACCCTCCAACCCTGCACCTCCATCACCCTCCAACCTTGCAGCTCCATCACCCTCCAACCCTGAACCTCCATCACCCTCCAACCTTGCAGCTCCATCACCCTCCAACCCTGAACCTCCATCACCCTCCAACCCTGCACCTCCATCACCCTCCAACCCTGCACCTCCATCACCCTCCAACCCTGCACCTCCATCACCCTCCAACCCTGCACCTCCATCACCCTCCAACCCTTCACGTCCATCACCCTCCAACCCTGCACCTCCATCACCCTCCAACCCTTCACCTCCATCACTCTCCAACCCTACACCTCCATCACCCTCCAACCCTACACCTCCATCACCCTCCAACCCTGAACCTCCATCACCCTCCAACCTTGCACCTCCATCACCCTCCATCACTACACCTCCATCACCCTCCAACCCTGCACCTCCATCACCCTCCAACCCTGCACCTCCATCACCCTCCAACCATTCACCTCCATCACCCTCCAACCCTGCACCTCCATCACCCTCCAACCCTTCACCTCCATCACTCTCCAACCCTACACCTCCATCACCCTCCAACCCTACACCTCCATCACACTCCAACCCTGAACCTCCATCACCCTCCAACCCTGAACCTCCATCACCCTCCAACCCTGCATCTCCATCACACTCCAACCATGCACCTCCATCACCCTCCAACCCTGCACCTCCATCACACTCCAACCCTGCAGCTCCATCACCCTCCAAACCTGAACCTCCATCACCCTCCAACCCTGAACCTCCATCAACCTCCAACCCTGAATCTGCATCACCCTCCAACCCTGAACCTCCATCACCCTCCAACCCTGAACCTCCATCACCCTCCAACGCTGAACCTCCATCACCCTCCAACCCTGAAACTCCATCACCCTCCAACCCTACACCTCCATCACCCTCCAAACCTACACCTCCATCACTCTCCAACCCTGAACCTCCATCACCCTCCAACCCTGCACCTCCATCACCCTCCAACCCTGAACCTCCATCACCCTCCAACCCTGCATTCCATCACTCTACAACCCTGAACCTCCATCACTCTACATCAATGCACCTCCATCAACCTCCAACCCTGAACCTCCATCAATCTCCAACCCTGCACCTCCATCACTCTCCAACCTTGCACCTCCATCACCCTCCAACCCTGCACCTCCATCACTCTACAACCCTGAACCTCCATCATCCTCCAACCCTGCACCTCCATCACCCTCCAACCCTGCACCTCCATCACTCTCCAACACTGCACCTCCATCACCCTCCAACCATGTACCTCCATCACTGTCCAACACTGAAACTCCATCACCCTCCGACCCTGCACCTCCATCAATCTCCAACTCTACACCTCCATCACTCTCCAACCCTACACCTCCATCGCCCTCCAACCCTGAACTTCCATCACCCTCCAACCCTGCACCTCCATCACTCTCCAACCCTGAACCTCCATCACCCTCCAACCCTGAACCTCCATCACCCTCCAACACTGAACCTCCATCACTCTCCAACCCTGAACCTCCATCACCCTCCCACCCGACACCTCCATCACTCTCCTACTCTGCACCTCCATCACCCTCCAACCCTGCACCTCCACCACCCTCCAACCCTGCACCTCCATCACCCTCCAACCCTGCACCTCCATCACTCTCCAACCCTGAACCTCCATCACCCTCCAACCCTGAACTTCCATCACCCTCCAACCCTGCACCTCCATCACCCTTCAACCCTGAACCTCCATCACCCTCCAACCCTGCACCTCCATCACCCTCCAACCCTACACCTCCATCACCCTCCAACCCTTCACCTCCATCACCCTCCAACCCTGAACCTCCATCACACACCAACCCTGGACGTCCATCACCCTCCAACACTACACCTCCATCAACCTCCAACGCCGAACCTCCATCACCCTCCAACCCTGAAACTCCATCACCCTCCAACCCTGCAGCTCCATCACCTTCCAACCCTGAACCTCCATCACCCTCCAACCCTGAACCTGCATCACCCTCCAACACTGCACCTCCAACACCCTCCAACCCTGCACCTCCATCAACTTCCAACCCTGCACCTCCATCACCCTCCAACGCCATCACCCTCCAACCCTACACATCCATCAAACTCCAACCCTGAAACTCCATCACCCTCCAACCCTACACCTCCATCACCCTCCAACCCTACACCTCCATCACTCTCCAACCCTGAACCTCCATCACCCTCCAACCCTACACCTCCATCACTCTCCAACCCTACACCTCCATCACTCTCCAAACCTGAACCACCATCACCCTCCAACCCTGCACCTCCAGCACCCTCCAACCCTACACCTCCATCACCCTCCAACCCTGAACCTCCATCACCCTCCAACCCTACACCTCATCACCCTCCAACCCTGAACCTCCATCACCCTCCAACCCTACACCTCCATCACCCTCCAACCCTACACCTCCATCACCCTCCAACCCTATACCTCCATCACCCTCCAACCCTGAACCTCCATCACCCTCCAACCCTACACCTCAATCACCCTCCAACCCTGCACCTCCATCACCCTCCAACCCTTCACATCCACCACCCTCCAACCCTACACCTCCATCACCCTCCAACCCTTCACCTCCACCTCCCTCCAACCCTGCACCTCCATCACCCTCCAACCCTTCACCTCCACCACCCTCCAACCCTACACCTCCATCACCCTCCAACACTTCACCTCCATCACCCTCCAACCCTGCACCTCCATCACCCTCCAACCCTTCACGTCCACCACTCTCCAACCCTACACCTCCATCACCCTCCAACCCTTCACCTCCACCACCCTCCAACCCTACACCTCCATCACCCTCCAACCCTGCACCTCCATCACCCTCCAACCCTTCACCTCCATCACTCTCCAACCCTACAACTCCACCCCCTCAACCCTGCACCTCCATCACCCTCCAACCCTGCACCTCCATCACTCTCCAAACCTGCACCTCCAACACTCTCCAAACCTGCACCTCCATCACCCTCCAAACCTGCACCTCCATCACACTCCAACCATGAACCTCCATCACTCTCCAACCCTGCACCTCCATCACCCTCCAACCCTGCACCTCCATCACTGTCAAACCCTGAACCTCCATCACCCTCCAACACTGCACCTCTATCACCCTCCAACCCTACACCTCCATCGCCCTCCAACCCTGAACCTCCATCACCCCCCAACCCTGCACCTCCATAACCCTCCAACCCTGCAACTCCATCACCCTCCAACCCTGAACATCCATCACCCTCCAACACTGAACCTCCATCACCCTCCAACCCTGCACCTCCATCACCCTCCAACCCTTCACCTCCACCACCCTCCAACCCTACACCTCCATCGCCCTCCAACCCTTCACCTCCACCACCCTCCAACCCTACACCTCCATCACCCTCCAACCCTGAACCTCCATCACTCTCCAACCCTGCACCTCCATCACCCTCCAACCATGAACCTCCATCACTCTCCAACCCTGAACCTCCATCACCCTCCAACCCTGCACTTCCATCACCCTCCAACCCTACACCTCCATCACCCTCCAACCCTGAAACTCCATCACCCTCCAACCCTACACCTCCATCACCCTCCAACCCTGCACATCCATCACCCTCCAACCCTACACCTCCATCACCCTCCAACCCTGAACCTCCATCAACCTCCAACCCTGTACCTCCAGCACCCTCCAACCCTACACCTCCATGACCCTCCAACCCTGAAACTCCATCACCCTCCAACCCTGCACCTCCATCACCCTCCAACCCTGAACCTCCAGCACCCTCGAACCCTGCACCTCCATCACCCTCCAACCCTATATCTCCATCACTCTCCAACCCTGAACCTCCATCACCCTCCAACCCTACACCTCCATCACCCTCCAACCCTGAACCTCCATCACCCTCCAACCCTGCACCTCCATCACCCTCCATCCCTACACCTCCATCACCCTCCAACCGTGCACCTCCATCACCCTCCAACCCTGCACCTCCATCACCCTCCAACCATTCACCTCCATCACCCTCCAACCCTGCACCTCCATCACCCTCCAACCCTTCACCCCCATCACTCTCCAACCCTACACCTCCATCACCCTCCAACCCTACACCTCCATCACACTCCAACCCTGAACCTCCATCACCCTCCAACCCTGAACCTCAATCACCCTCCAACCCTGCATCTCCATCACACTCCAACCATGCACCTCCATCACCCTCCAACCCTGCACCTCCATCACACTCCAACCCTGCACCTCCATCACCCTCCAAACCTGAACCTCCATCACCCTCCAACCCTGAACCTCCATCAACCTCCAACCCTGAATCTGCATCACCCTCCAACCCTGAACCTCCATCACCCTCCAACCCTGAACCTCCATCACCCTCCAACCCTGAACCTCCATCACCCTCCAATCCTGAATCTCCATCACCCTCCAACCCTGAACCTTCTTCATCCTCCAACCCAACACCTCCATCACCCTCCAACCCTGCACCTCCATCACCCTCCAGCTCTACACCTCCATCACAGTCCAACCCTGAACCTCCAACACCATCGAACCCTGCACCTCCATCACCCTCCAACCCTGCACCTCCATCACCCTCCAACCTTACACCTCCATCACCCTCCAACCCTGCACCTCCATCACCCTCCAAACTTGCAGCTCCATCACCCTCCAACCCTGAACCTCCATCACCCTCCAACCTTGCAGCTCCATCACCCTCCAACCCTGAACCTCCATCACCCTCCAACCCTGCACCTCCATCACCCTCCAACCCTGCACCTCCATCACCCTCCAACCCTGCACCTCCATCACCCTCCAACCCTGCACCTCCATCACCCTCCATCCCTTCACGTCCATCACCCTCCAACCCTGCACCTCCATCACCCTCCAACCCTTCACCTCCATCACTCTCCAACCCTACACCTCCATCACCCTCCAACCCTACACCTCCATCACCCTCCAACCCTGAACCTCCATCACCCTCCAACCCTGCACCTCCATCACCCTCCATCCCTACACCTCCATCACCCTCCAACCCTGCACCTCCATCACCCTCCAACCCTGCACCTCCATCACCCTCCAACCATTCACCTCCATCACCCTCCAACCCTGCACCTCCATCACCCTCCAACCCTTCACCTCCATCACTCTCCAACCCTACACCTCCATCACCCTCCAACCCTACACCTCCATCACACTCCAACCCTGCACCTCCATCACCCTCCAACACTGAAACTCCATCACTCTCCAACCCTACACCTCCATCACCCTCCAACCCTACACCTCCATCACCCTCCAACCCTGCACCTCCATCACCCTCCAACCCTACACTTCCATCACCCTCCAACCCTGAAACTCCATCACCCTCCAACCTTACACCTCCATCACCCTCCAACCCATAACCTCCATCACCCTACAACCCTGAACATCCATCACTCTCCAACCCTGAACCTCCATCACTCTACAACCCTACACATCCATCACCCTCCAACCCTGCACCTCCCTCACACTCCAACCCTGCACCTCCATCAACCTCCAACCCTGCAGCTCCATCACTCTCCAACCCTGAACCTCCATCACCCTCCAACCCTGAACCTCCATCACTCTACAACCCTGAACCTCCATCACTCGCCAACCCTGCACCTCCATCCCCCTCCAACCCTGAACCTCCGTCACACTCCAACCCTGAACCTCCATCACCCTCCAACCCTACACCTCCATCACCCTCCAACCCTACACCTCCATCACCCTCCAACCCTGCACCTCCATCACCCTCCAACCCTGTACCTCCATCACACTCCAACCCTGAACCTCCATCACCCTCCAACCCTACTCCTCCATCACCCTCCAACCCTGCACCTCCATCACCCTCCAACCCTGCACCTCCATCACCCTCCAACCCGACACCTCCATCACCCTCCAACCCTGGACCTCCATCACCTTCCAACCCTGCACCTCCATCACCCTCCAACCCTTCACCTCCATCACCCTCCAACCCTACACCTCCATCACACTCCAACTCTGAAGCTCCATCGCACTCCAACCCTGAACCTCCATCACTCTCCAACCCTGAATCACCATCACACTCCAACCCTGAACCTCCATCACCCTCCAACCCTACACCTCCATCACCCTCCAACCTTACACCTCCATCACCCTCCAACCCTACACCTCCATCAATCTCCAAACCTGCACCTCCATCACCCTCCAACCCTGCACCTCCATCACCCTCCAACCCTGAACCTCCTTCACCCTCCAACCCGAACCTCCATCACCCTCCAACCCTGAACCTCCATCACCCTCCAACCCCAAACCTCCATCACCCTCCAAACCTGCACCTCCATCACCCTCCAGCCCTGCAACTCCATCACCTTCCATCCCTACACCTCCATCACCCTCCAACCCTGCACCTCCATCACCCTCCAACCCTGCACCTCCATCACTCTCCAATCCTGCACCTCCATCACTCTCCAACCCTGCACCTCCATCACTCTACAACCCTGAACCTCCATCACTCTCCAACCCTGCACCTCCATCACCCTCCAACCCTGCACCTCCATCACTCTACAACCCTGAACCTCCATCATCCTCCAACCCTGCACCTCCATCACCCTCCAACTCTGCACCTCCATCAATCTCCAACTCTACACCTCCATCACTCTCCAACCCTGCACCTCCATCGCCCTCCAACCCTGAACCTCCATCACCCTCCAACCCTGCACCTCCATCACTCTCCAACCCTGAACCTCCATCACCCTCCAACCCTGCACCTCCATCACCCTCCAACCCTGCACCTCCATCACTCTCCAACCCTGAGCCTCCATCACCCTCCAACCCTGAACCTCAATCACCCTCCAACCCTGAACCTCCATCACCCTCCAACCCTGCACATCCATCACCCTCCAACCCTGAAACTCCATCACGCTCCAACTCTGAACCTCCATCAGCCTCCAACCCTGCACCTCCATCACCCTCCAACCCTGAACCTCCATCACCCTCCAACCCTGCACCTCCATCACCCTCCAACCTTGCAGCTCCATCACCTTCCAACCCTGGACCTCCATCACCCTCCAACCCTGAACCTCCATCACCCTCCAACCCTGCACCTCCATCACCCTCCAACCTTGCACCTCCATCACTCTCCAACCCTGAGCCTCCATCACCCTCCAACCCTGAACCTCAATCACCCTCCAACCCTGAACTTCCATCACCCTCCAACCCTGCACCTCCATCACCCTCCAACCCTGAACCTCCATTACCCTCCAACCGTACACCTCCATCACCCTCCAATCCTTCACCTCCATCACCCTCCAACCCTTCACCTCCATCACCCTCCAACCCTACACCTCCATCACCCTCCAACCCTGCACCTCAATCACCCTTCATCCCTTCACCTCCATCATCCTCCAACCCTGCACCTCCATCACCCTCCAACCCTGCACCTCCATCACACTCCAACCCTTCACCTCCATCACCCTCCAACCCTGCACCTCCATCACCCTCCAACCCTTCACCTCCATCACTCTCCAACCCTACACCTCCATCACCCTCCAACCCTACACCTCCATCACACTCCAACCCTGAACCTCCATCACCCTCCAACCCTGAACCTCCATCACCCTCCAACCCTGCACCTCCATCACACTCCAACCATGCACCTCCATCACCCTCCAACCCTACACCTCCATCACACTCCAACCCTGCACCTCCATCACCCTCCAAACCTGAACCTCCATCACCCTCCAACCCTGAACCTCCATCAACCTCCAACCCTGAATCTACATCACCCTCCAACCCTGAACCTCCATCACCCTCCAAACCTGAACCTCCATCACCCTCCAACCCTGAACCTCCATCACCCTCCAATCCTGAACCTCCATCACCCTCCAACCCTGAACCTCCATCACCCTCCAACCCTACACCTCCATCACCCTCCAACCCTGCACCTCCATCACCCTCCAGCTCTACACCTCCATCACAGTCCAACCCTGAACCTCCAACACCCTCCAACCCTGCACCTCCATCACCCTCCAACCCTGCACCTCCATCACCCTCGAACCTTGCACGTCCATCACCCTTCAACCCTGCACCTCCATCAACCTCCAACCTTACACCTCCATCACCCTCCAACCCAGCACCTCCATCACCCTCCAACCTTGCAGCTCCATCACCCTCCAACCCTGAACCTCCATCACCCTCCAACCCTGAACCTCCATCACCCTCCAACCCTGCAACTCCAGCATCCTCCAAACCTAGACCTCCATCATCCTCCAACCCTGCACCTCCATCACCCTCCAACCCTACACCTCCATCACACTCCAACCCTGAACCTCCATCACCCTCCAACTCTGCACCTCCATCACCCTCCAACCTTGCAGCTCCATCACCCTCCAACCCTGAACCTCCATCACCCTCCAACCCTGAACCTCCATCACCCTCCAACCCTGCACCTCCATCACCCTCCAACCCTGCACCTCCATCACTCTCCAACCCTGAGCCTCCATCACCCTCCAACCCTGAACCTCAATCACCCTCCAACCCTGAACCTCCATCACGCTCCAACCCTGCACCTCCATCACCCTCCAACCCTGAACCTCCATCACCCTCCAACCCTGAACCTCCATCAGCCTCCAACACTGCACCTCCATCACTCTCCAACCCTGAACCTCCATCACCCTCCAACCCTGCACCTCCATCACCCTCCAACCCTAGACCTCCATCACCCTCCAACCCTGCACCTCCATCACCCTCCAACCCTACACCTCCATCACACTCCAACCCTGAACCTCCATCACCCTCCAACCCTGAACCTCCATCAACCTCCAACCCTGAACCTCCATCACCCTCCAACCCTGAACCTCCATCACCCTCCAACCCTGAACCTCCATCACCCTCCAACCCTACACCTCCATCACCCTCCAACCCTACAGCTCCATCACTCTCCAACCCTACACTTCCACCACCCTCCAACCCTACACCTCCATCACCCTCCAACCCTACACCTCCATCACTCTCCAACCCTGCACTTCCATCACTCTCCAACCCTGCAGCTCCATCACCCTCCAACCCTACACCTCCATCACCCTCCAACCCTCAACTTCCACCACCCTCCAACCCTGCACTTCCATCACTCTCCAGCCCTGCACCTCCATCACCCTCCAACCCTACACCTCCATCACCCTCCAACCCTACACCTCCATCACTCTCCAACCCTGCACTTCCATCTCTCTCCAACCCTACATCTCCATCACCCTCCAACTCTACACCTCCATCACCCTCGAACCCTACACTTCCATCACCCTCCAACACTGAAACTCCATCACTCTCCAACCCTACACCTCCATCGCCCTCCAACCCTACACCTCCATCACCCTCCAACCCTGCACCTCCATCACCCTCCAACCCTACACTTCCATCATCCTCCAGCCCTGAAACTTCATCACCCTCCAACCCTACACCTCCATCACCCTCCAACCCATAACCTCCATCACCCTACAACCCTGAACATCCATCACTCTCCAACCCTGAACCTCCATCACTCTACAACCCTACACATCCATCACCCTCCAACCCTGCACCTCCATCACCCTCCAACCCTGCACCTCCATCAACCTCCAACCCTGCAGCTCCATCACTCTCCAACCCTGAACCTCCATCACCCTCCAACCCTGAACCTCCATCACTCTACAACACTGAACCTCCATCACTCGCCAACCCGGCACCTCCATCACCCTCCAACCCTGAACCTCCGTCACACTCCAACCCTGAACCTCCATCACCCTGCAACCCTACACCTCCATCACCCTCCAACCCTACACCTCCATCACCCTCCAACCCTACACCTCCATCACCCTCCAACCCTGAACCTCCATCACACTCCAACCCTGAACCTCCATCACCCTCCAACCCTACTCCTCCATCACCCTCCAACCTTGCACCTCCATCACCCTTCAACCCTGCACCTCCATCACCCTCCAACCCTACACCTCCATCACCCTCCAACCCTGAACCTCCATCACCTTCCAACCCTGCACCTCCATCACCCTCCAACCCGTCACCTCCATCACCCTCCAACCCTACACCTCCATCACACTCCAACTCTGAAGCTCCATCGCACTCCAACCCTGAACCTCCATCACTCTCCAACCCTGAATCACCATCACACTCCAACCCTGAACCTCCATCACCCTCCAACCCTACACCTCCATCACCCTCCAACCTTACACCTCCATCACCCTCCAACCCTACACCTCCATCACTCTCCAAACCTGCACCTCCATCACCCTCCAACCCTGCACCTCCATCACCCTCCAACCCTGAACCTCCTTCACCCACCAACCCGAACCTCCATCACCCTCCAACCCTGAACCTCCATCACCCTCCAACCCCAAACCTCCATCACCCTCCAAACCTGCACCTCCATCACCCTCCAGCCCTGCACCTCCATCACCTTCCATCCCTACACCTCCATCACCCTCCAACCCTGCACCTCCATCACCTTCCAACCCTACACCTCCATCACCCTCCAACGCCATCACCCTCCAACCCTACACCTCCATCACCCTCCAACCCTGCACCTCCATCACCCTCCAACACTGCACCTCCATCACCCTCCAACCCTGCACCTCCATCACTCTCCAATCCTGCACCTCCATCACTCTCCAACCCTGCACCTCCATCACTCTACAACCCTGAGCCTCCATCACTCTCCAACCCTGCACCTCCATCACCCTCCAACCCTGCACCTCCCTCACTCTACAACCCTGAACCTCCATCATCCTCCAACCCTGCACCTCCATCACCCTCCAACCCTGCACCTCCATCAATCTCCAACTCTACACCTCCATCACTCTCCAACCCTGCACCTCCATCGCCCTCCAATCCTGAACCTCCATCACCCTCCAACCCTGCACCTCCATCACTCTCCAACCCTGAACCTCCATCACCCTCCAACCCTGCACCTCCATCACCCTCCAACCCTGCACCTCCATCACTCTCCAACCCTGAGCCTCCATCACCCTCCAACCCTGATCCTCAATCACCCTCCAACCCTGAACCTCCATCACCCTCCAACCCTGCACCTCCATCACCCTCCTACCCTGAACCTCCATCACCCTCCAACTCTGCACCTCCATCAGCCTCCAACCCTGCACCTCCATCACCCTCCAACCCTGAACCTCCATCACCCTCCAACCCTGCACCTCCATCACCCTCCAACCCTAGACCTCCATCACCCTCCAACCCTGCATCTCCATCACCCTCCAACCCGACACCTCCATCACACTCCAACCCTGAACCTCCATCACCCTCCAACCCTGAACCTCCATCAACCTCCAACCCTGAACCTCCATCACCCTCCAACCCTGAACCTCCATCACCCTCCAACCCTGAACCTCCATCACCCTCCAACCCTACACCTCCATCACCCTCCAACCCTACACCTCCATCACTCTCCAACCCTGCACTTCCATCACTCTCCAACCCTGCACCTCCATCACCCTCCAACCCTACACCTCCATCACCCTCCAACCCTACACTTCCACCACCCTCCAACCCTACACCTCCATCACCCTCCAACCATACACCTCCATCACTCTCCAACCCTGCACTTCCATCACTCACCAACCCTGCAGCTCCATCACCCTCCAACCCTACACCTCCATCACCCTCCAACCCTACACTTCCACCACCCTCCAACCCTGCACTTCCATCACTCTCCAGCCCTACACATCCATCACCCTCCAACCCTACACCTCCATCACCCTCCAACCCTGCACCTCCATCACACTCCAACCCTGAACCTCCATCACCCTCCAACCCTGAACCTCCATCAACCTCCAACCCTGAACCTCCATCACCCTCCAACCCTGAACCTCCATCACCCTCCAACCCTGCACCTCCATCAACCTCCAACCCTACACCTCCATCATCCTCCAACCCTACACCTCCATCACTCTCCAACCCTGCACTTGCATCACTCTCCAACCGTGCACCTCCATCACACTCCAACCCTACACCTCTATGACCCTCTAACCCAACACTTCCACCACCCTCCAACCCTGCACTTCCATCACTCTCCAGCCCTGCACCTCCATCACCCTCCAACACTACACCTCCATCACCCTCCAACCCTACACCTCCATCACTCTCCAACCCTACTCTTCCATCACCCTCCAACCCTGAAACTCCATCACCCTCCAACCCTACACCTCAATCACCCTCCAACCCATAACCTCCATCACCCTACAACCCTGAACATCCATCACTCTCCAACCCTGAACCTCCATCACTCTACAACCCTACACATCCATCACCCTCCAACCCTGCACCTCCATCACCCTCCAACCCTGCACCTCCATCAACCTCCAACCCTGCAGCTCCATCACTCTCCAACCCTGAACCTCCATCACCCTCCAACCCTGAACCTCCATCACTCTCCAACCCTGAACCTCCATCACTCGCCAACCCTGCACCTCCATCACCCTCCAACCCTGAACCTCCATCACACTCCAACCCTGAACCTCCATCACCCTGTAACCCTACACCTCCATCACCCTCCAACCCTACACCTCCATCACCCTCCAACCCTACACCTCCATCACCCTCCAACCCTGAACCTCCATCACACTCCAACCCTGAACCTCCATCAGCCTCCAACCGTACTCCTCCATCACCCTCCAACCCTGCACCTCCATCACCCTGCAACCCTGCACCTCCATCACCCTCCAACCCTACACCTCCATCACCCTCCAACCCTGAACCTCCATCACCTTCCAACCCTGCACCTCCATCACCCTCCAACCCTTCACCTCCATCACCCTCCAACCCTAAAGCTCCATCACACTCCAACTCTGAACCTCCATCGCACTCCAACCCTGATCCTCCATCACTCTCCAACCCTGAATCACCATCACACTCCAACCCTGAACCTCCATCACCCTCCAACCCTACACCTCCATCACCCTCCAACCTTACACCTCCATCACCCTCCAACCCTACACCTTCATCACTCTCCAAACCTGCACCTCCATCACCCTCCAACCCTGCACCTCCATCACCCTCCAACCCTGAACCTCCTTCACCCTCCAACACGAACCTCCATCACCCTCCAACCATGAACCTCCATCACCCTCCAACCCCAAACCTCCATCACCCTCCAAACCTGCACCTCCATCACCCTCCAGCCCTGCACCTCCATCACCTTCCATCCCTACACCTCCATCACCCTCCAACCCTGCACCTCCATCACCTTCCAACCCTACACATCCATCACCCTCCAACCCTGCACCTCCATCACTCTCCAATCCTGCACCTCCATCACTCTCCAACCCTGCACCTCCATCACTCTACAACCCTGAACCTCCATCACTCTCCAACCCTGCACCTCCATCACCCTCCAACCCTGCACCTCCATCACTCTACAACCCTGAACCTCCATCATCCTCCAACCCTGCACCTCCATCACCCTCCAACCCTGCACCTCCATCAATCTCCAACTCTACACCTCCATCACTCTCCAACCCTACACCTCCATCGCCCTCCAACCCTGAACCTCCATCACCCTCCAACCCTGCACCTCCATCACTCTCCAACCCTGAACCTCCATCACCCTCCAACCCTGCACCTCCATCATGCTCCAACCCTGCACCTCCATCACTCTCCAGCCCTGAGCCTCCATCACCCTCCAACCCTGAACCTCAATCACCCTCCAACCCTGAACCTCCATCAACCTCCAGCCCTGCACCTCCATCACCCTCCAACCCTGAACCTCCATCACCCTCCAACCCTGAACCTCCATCAGCCTCCAACCCTGCACCTCCATCTCCCTCCAACCCTGAAACTCCATCACCCTCCAACCCTGCACCTCCATCACCCTCCAACCCTAGACCTCCATCACCCTCCAACCCTGCACCTCCATCACCCTCCAACCCTACGCCTCCATCACACGCCAACCCTGAACCTCCATCACCCTCCAACCCTGAACCTCCATCAACCTCCAACCCTGAACCTCCATCACCCTCCAACCCTGAACCTCCATCACCCTCCAACCCTGAACCTCCATCACCCTCCAACCCTACACCTCCATCACCCTCCAACCCTACACCTCCATCACTCTCCAACCCTGCACTTCCATCACTCACCAACCCTGCACCTCCATCACCCTCCAACCCTACACCTCCATCACCCTCCAACCCTACACTTCCACCACCCTCCAACCCTACATCTCCATCACCCTCCAACCCTACACCTCCATCCCTCTCCAACCCTGCACTTCCATCACGCTCCAACCCTGCAGCTCCATCACCCTCCAACCCTACACCTCCATCACCCTCCAACCCTACACTTCCACCACCCTCCAACCCTGCACTTCCATCACTCTCCAGCCCTACACATCCATCACCCTCCAACCCTACACCTCCATCACCCTCCAACCCTACACCTCCATCACACTCCAACCCTCAACCTCCATCACCCTGCAACCCTGAGCCTCCATCAACCTCCAAGCCTGAACCTCCATCACCCTCCAACCCTGAACCTCCATCACCCTCCATCCCTGCACCTCCATCACCCTCCAACCCTACACCTCCATCACCCTCCAAACCTACACCTCCATCACTCTCCAACCCTGCACTTCCATCACTCTCCAACCCTGCACCTCCATCACCCTCCAACCCTACACCTCCATGACCCTCCAACCCTACACTTCCACCACCCTCCAACCCTGCACTTCCATCACTCTCCAGCCCTGCACCTCCATCACCCTCCAACCTTACACCTCCATCACCCTCCAACCCTACACCTCCATCACTCTCGAACCCTGCACTTCCATCACTCTCCAACCCTACATCTCCATCACCCTCCAACTCTACACCTCCATCACCCTCCAACCCTGCACCTCCATCACCCTCCAACCCTACACTTCCATCACCCTCCAACCCTGAAACTCCATCACTCTCCAACCCTACACCTCCATCACCCTCCAACCCTACACCTCCATCACCCTCCAACCCTGCACCTCCATCACCCTCCAACCCTACACTTCCATCACCCTCCAACCCTGAAACTCCATCACCCTCCAACCCTACACCTCCATCACCCTCCAACCCATAACCTCCATCACCCTACAACACTGAACATCCATCACTCTCCAACCCTGAACCTCCATCACTCGACAACCCTACACATCCATCACCCTCCAACCCTGCACCTCCATCACCCTCCAACCCTGCACCTCCATCAACCTGCAACCCTGCAGCTCCATCACTCTCCAACCCTGAACCTCCATCACCCTCCAACCCTGAACCTCCATCACTCGCCAACCCTGAACCTCCATCACTCGCCAACCCTGCACCTCCATCACCCTCCAACCCTGAACCTCCGTCACACTCCAACCCTGAACCTCCATCACCCTCCAACCCTACACCTCCATCACCCTCCAGCCCTACACCTCCATCACCCTCCAACCCTACACCTCCATCACCCTCCAACCCTGAACCTCCATCACACTCCAACCCTGAACCTCCATCAGCCTCCAACCCTGCACCTCCATCACCCTCCAACCCTACACCTCCATCACCCTCCAACCCTGAACCTCCATCACCTTCCAACCCTGCACCTCCATCACCCTCCAACCCTTCACCTCCATCACCCTCCAACCCTACACCTCCATCACACTCCAACTCTGAACCTCCATCGCACTCCATCCCTGAACCTCCATCACTCTCCAACCCTGAATCACCATCACACTCCAACCCTGAACCTCCATCACCCTCCAACCCTACACCTCCATCACCCTCCAACCTTACACCTCCATCACCCTACAACCCTACACCTCCATCACCCACCAACCCTGCACCTCCATCACCCTCCAACCCTACACTTCCATCACCCTCCAACCCTGAAACTCCATCACCCTCCAACCCTACACCTCCATCACCCTCCAACCCATAACCTCCATCACCCTACAACCCTGAACATCCATCACTCTCCAACCCTGAACCTCCATCACTCGACAACCCGACACATCCATCACCCTCCAACCCTGCACCTCCATCACCCTCCAACCCTGCACCTCCATCAACCTGCAACCCTGCAGCTCCATCACTCTCCAACCCTGAACCTCCATCACCCTCCAACCCTGAACCTCCATCACTCTCCAACCCTGAACCTCCATCATTCGCCAACCCTGCACCTCCATCACCCTCCAACCCTGAACCTCCGTCACACTCCAACCCTGAACCTCCATCACCCTCCAACCCTACACCTCCATCACCCTCCAGCCCTACACCTCCATCACCCTCCAACCCTACACCTCCATCACCCTCCAACCCTGAACCTCCATCACACTCCAACCCTGAACCTCCATCACCCTCCAACCCGACTCCTCCATCACCCTCCAACCCTGCACCTCCATCACCCTCCAACCCTGCACCTCCATCACCCTCCAACCCTACACCTCCATCACCCTCCAACCCTGAACCTCCATCACCTTCCAACCCTGCACCTCCATCACCCTCCAACCCTTCACCTCCATCACCCTCCAACCCTACACTTCCATCAAACTCCAACTCTGAACCTCCATCGCACTCCAACCCTGAACCTCCATCACTCTCCAACCCTGAATCACCATCACACTCCAACCCTGAACCTCCATCACCCTCCAACCCTACACGTCCATCACCCTCCAACCTTACACCTCCATCACCCTACAACCCTACACCTCCATCACTCTCCAAACCTGCACCTCCATCACCCTCCAACCCTGAACCTCCTTCACCCTCCAACCCGAACCTCCATCACCCTCCAGCCCTGAACCTCCATCACCCTCCAACCCCAAACCTCCATCACCCTCCAAACCTGCACCTCCATCACCCTCCAGCCCTGCACCTCCATCACCTTCCATCCCTACACCTCCAACACCCTCCAACCCTGCACCTCCATCACCGTCCAACCCTACACCTCCATCACCCTCCAACGCCATCACCCTCCAACCCTACACCTCCATCACCCTCCAACCCTGCACCTCCATCACCCTCCAACCCTGCACCTCCATCACCCTCCAACCCTGCACCTCCATCACTCTCCAATCCTGCACCTCCATCACTCTCCAACCCTGCACCTCCATCACCCTCCAACCCTGCACCTCCATCACCCTCCAACCCTGCACCTCCATCACTCTCCAATCCTGCACCTCCATCACTCTACAACCCTGAACCTCCATCATCCTCCAACCCTGCACCTCCATCACCCTCCAACCCTGCACCTCCATCAATCTCCAACTCTACACCTCCATCGCCCTCCAACCCTGAACCTCCATCACCCTCCAACCCAGCACCTCCATCACTCTCCAACCCTGAACCTCCATCACCCTCCAACCCTGAACCTCCATCACCCTCCAACACTGAACCTCCATCACCCTCCAACCCTGCACCTCCATCACCCTCCAACCCTACACATCCATCACTCTCCAACCCTGAACCTGCATCACCCTCCCACCCGACACCTCCATCACTCTGCTACTCTGCACCTCCATCACCCTCCAACCCTGCACCGCCAGCACCCTCCAACCCTACACATCCATCAAACTCCAACCCTGAAACTCCATCACCCTCCAACCCTACACCTCCATCACCCTCCAACCCTACACCTCCATCACTCTCCAACCCTGAACCTCCATCACCCTCCAACCCTGCACCGCCAGCACCCTCCAACCCTACACCTCCATCACCCTCCAACCCTACACCTCCATCACCCTCCAACCCTGCACCTCCATCACCCTCCAACCCTACACCTCCATCACCCTCCAACCCTGAACCTCCATCACCCTCCAACCCTACACCTCCATCACCCTCCAACCCTGCACCTCCATCACCCTCCAGCTCTACACCTCCATCACAGTCCACCCCTGAACCTCCAACACCCTCCAACCCTGCACCTCCATCACCCTCCAACCCTGCACCTCCATCACCCTCCAACCTTGCACGTCCATCACCCTTCAACCCTGCACCTCCATCACCCTCCAACCTTACACCTCCATCACCCTCCAACCCTGCACCTCCATCACCCTCCAACCTTGCAGCTCCATCACCCTCCAAACCTGAACCTCATCACCCTCCAACCTTGCAGCTCCATTACCCTCCAACCCTGAACC
Organism: Somniosus microcephalus; assembly: GCF_052327205.1. Taxonomy (NCBI): domain Eukaryota; kingdom Metazoa; phylum Chordata; class Chondrichthyes; order Squaliformes; family Somniosidae; genus Somniosus; species Somniosus microcephalus. Next base: position 44,098,633 of record NC_141014.1, read on the forward strand.
TCCATCACCCTCCAACGCTGAACCTCCATCACCCTCCAACGCTAGACCTCCATCACCCTCCAACCCTGCACCTCCCTCACCCTCCAACCTTGCAGCTCCATCACCCTCCAACCCTGAACCTCCATCACCCTCAAACCATGAACCTCCATCACCCTCCAACCCTGCAAGTCCATCATCCTCCAACCCTAGACCTCCATGACCCTCCAACCCTGCACCTCCATCACCCTCCAACCCTACACCTCCATCACACTCCAACCCTGAACCTCCATCACCCTCCAACCCTGCACCTCCATCACCCTCCAACCTTGCAGCTCCATCACCCTCCAACCCTGAACCTCCATCACCCTCCAACCCTGAACCTCCATCACCCTCCAACCCTGCACCTCCATCACCCTCCAACCCTGCACCTCCATCACTCTCCAACCCTGAGACTCCATCACCCTCCAACCCTGAACCTCAATCACCCTCCAACCCTGAACCTCCATCACCCTCCAACCCTGCACCTCCACGACCCTCCAACCCTGAACCTCCATCACCCTCCAACCCTGAACCTCCATCAGCCTCCAACCCTGCACCTCCATCACCCTCCAACCCTGAACCTCCATCACACTCCAACCCTGCACCACCATCACCCTCCAACGCTAGACCTCCATCACCCTCCAACCATGCACCTCCATCACCCTCCAACCCTACACCTCCATCACACTCCAACCCTGAACCTCCATCACCCTCCAACCCTGAACCTCCATCATCCTCCAACCCTGAACCTCCATCACCCTCCAACCCTGCACCTCCATCACCCTCCAACCCTGAACCTCCATCACCCTCCAACCCTACACCTCCATCACCCTCCAACCCTACACCTCCATCACTCTCCAACCCTGCACTTCCATCACTCTCCAACCCTGCACCTCCATCACCCTCCAACCCTACATCTCCATCACCCTCCAACCCTACACTTCCACCACCCTCCAACCCTGCACTTCCATCACCCTCCAGCCCTACACATCCATCACCCTCCAACCCTACACCTCCATCACCCTCCAACCCGACACCTCCATCACACTCCAACCCTGAACCTCCATCACCCTCCAACCCTGAACCTCCATCAACCTCCAACCCTGAACCTCCATCACCCTCCAACCCTGAACCTCCATCACCCTCCAACCCTGAACCTCCATCACCCTCCAACCCTACACCTCCATCACCCTCCAACCCTACACCTCCATCACTCTCCAACCCTGCACTTCCATCACTCTCCAACCCTGCACCTCCATCACCCTCCAAACCTACACCTCCATCACCCTCCAACCCTCAACTTCCACCACCCTCCAACCCTGCACTTCCATCACTCTCCAGCCCTGCACCTCCATCACCCTCCAACCCTGCACCTCCATCACCCTCCAAACCTACACCTCCATCACTCTCCAACCCTGCACTTCCATCACTCTCCAACCCTACATCTCCATCACCCTCCAACTCTACACTTCCATCACCCTCGAACCCTACACTTCCATCACCCTCCAACCCTGAAACTCCATCACCCTCCAACCCTACACCTCCATCACCCTCCAACCCTACATCTCCATCACCCTCCAACACTGCACCTCCATCACCCTCCAACCCTACACTTCCATCACCCTCCAACCCTGCACCTCCATCACTCTCCAACCCTGAGACTCCATCACCCTCCAACCCTGAACCTCAATCACCCTCCAACCCTGAACCTCCATCACCCTCCAACCCTGCACCTCCACCACCCTCCAACCCTGAACCTCCATCACCCTCCAACCCTGAACCTCCATCAGCCTCCAACCCTGCACCTCCATCACCCTCCAACCCTGAACCTCCATCACACTCCAACCCTGCACCACCATCACCCTCCAACGCTAGACCTCCATCACCCTCCAACCATGCACCTCCATCACCCTCCAACCCTACACCTCCATCACACTCCAACCCTGAACCTCCATCACCCTCCAACCCTGCACCTCCATCACCCTCCAACCCTGAACCTCCATCACCCTCCAACCCTACACCTCCATCACCCTCCAACCCTACACCTCCATCACTCTCCAACCCTGCACTTCCATCACTCTCCAACCCTGCACCTCCATCACCCTCCAACCCTACATCTCCATCACCCTCCAACCCTACACTTCCACCACCCTCCAACCCTGCACTTCCATCACCCTCCAGCCCTACACATCCATCACCCTCCAACCCTACACCTCCATCACCCTCCAACCCGACACCTCCATCACACTCCAACCCTGAACCTCCATCACCCTCCAACCATGAACCTCCATCAACCTCCAACCCTGAACCTCCATCACCCTCCAACCCTGAACCTCCACCACCCTCCAACCCTGAACCTCCATCACCCTCCAACCCTACACCTCCATCACCCTCCAACCCTACACCTCCATCACTCTCCAACCCTGCACTTCCATCACTCTCCAACCCTGCACCTCCATCACCCTCCAACCCTACACCTCCATCACCCTCCAACCCTCAACTTCCACCACCCTCCAACCCTGCACTTCCATCACTCTCCAGCCCTGCACCTCCATCACCCTCCAACCCTGCACCTCCATCACCCTCCAAACCTACACCTCCATCACTCTCCAACCCTGCACTTCCATCACTCTCCAACCCTACATCTCCATCACCCTCCAACTCTACACTTCCATCACCCTCGAACCCTACACTTCCATCACCCTCCAACCCTGAAACTCCATCACCCTCCAACCCTACACCTCCATCACCCTCCAACCCTACATCTCCATCACCCTCCAACACTGCACCTCCATCACCCTCCAACCCTACACTTCCATCACCCTCCAACCCTGAAACTCCATCACCCTCCAACCCTACACCTCCATCACCCTCCAACCCATAACCTCCATCACCCTACAACCCTACACATCCATCACCCTCCAACCCTGCACCTCCATCACCCTCCAACCCTGCACCTCCATCAACCTCCAACCCTGCAGCTCCATCACTCTCCAACCCTGCACCTCCACCACCCTCCAACCCTGAACCTCCATCACCCTCCAACCCTGAACCCCATCAGCCTCCAACCCTGCACCTCCATCACCCTCCAACCCTGCACCTCAATCAACCTCCAACCCTGAAACTCCATCACCCTCCAACCCTACACCTCCATCACTCTCCAACCCTGAACCTCCATCACCCTACAACCCTACACATCCATCACCCTCCAACCCTGCACCTCCATCACCCTCCAACCCTGCACCTCCATCAACCTCCAACCCTGCAGCTCCATCACTCTCCAACCCTGCACCTCCACCACCCTCCAACCCTGAACCTCCATCACCCTCCAACCCTGAACCCCATCAGCCTCCAACCCTGCACCTCCATCACCCTCCAACCCTGAACCTCCATCACCCTCCAACCCTGCACCACCATCACCCTCCAACGCTAGACCTCCATCACCCTCCAACCATGCACCTCCATCACCCTCCAACCCTACACCTCCATCACACTCCAACCCTGAACCTCCATCACTCTCCAACCCTGAACCTCCATCATCCTCCAACCCTGAACCTCCATCACCCTCCAACCCTACACCTCCATCACCCTCCAACCCTACACCTCCATCACTCTCCAACCCTGCACTTCCATCACTCTCCAACCCTGCACCTCCATCACCCTCCAACCCTACATCTCCATCACCCTCCAACCCTACACTTCCACCACCCTCCAACCCTGCACTTCCATCACCCTCCAGCCCTACACATCCATCACCCTCCAACCCTACACCTCCATCACCCTCCAACCCGACACCTCCATCACACTCCAACCCTGAACCTCCATCACCCTCCAACCCTGAACCTCCATCAACCTCCAACCCTGAACCTCCATCACCCTCCAACCCTGAACCTCCATCACCCTCCAACCCTGAACCTCCATCACCCTCCAACCCTACACCTCCATCACCCTCCAACCCTACACCTCCATCACTCTCCAACCCTGCACTTCCATCACTCTCCAACCCTGCACCTCCATCACCCTCCAAACCTACACCTCCATCACCCTCCAACCCTCAACTTCCACCACCCTCCAACCCTGCACTTCCATCACTCTCCAGCCCTGCACCTCCATCACCCTCCAACCCTGCACCTCCATCACCCTCCAAACCTACACCTCCATCACTCTCCAACCCTGCACTTCCATCACTCTCCAACCCTACATCTCCATCACCCTCCAACCCTGAACCTCCATCACACTCCAACCCTGAACCTCCATCAGCCTCCAACCCTGCACCTCCATCACCCTCCAACCCTACACCTCCATCACCCTCCAACCCTGAACCTCCATCACCTTCCAACCCTGCACCTCCATCACCCTCCAACCCTTCACCTCCATCACCCTCCAACCCTACACCTCCATCACACTCCAACTCTGAACCTCCATCGCACTCCATCCCTGAACCTCCATCACTCTCCAACCCTGAATCACCATCACACTCCAACCCTGAACCTCCATCACCCTCCAACCCTACACCTCCATCACCCTCCAACCCTGAACCTCCATCACCTTCCAACCCTGCACCTCCATCACCCTCCAACCCTTCACCTCCATCACCCTCCAACCCTACACTTCCATCAAACTCCAACTCTGAACCTCCATCGCACTCCAACCCTGAACCTCCATCACTCTCCAACCCTGAATCACCATCACACTCCAACCCTGAACCTCCATCACCCTCCAACCCTACACGTCCATCACCCTCCAACCTTACACCTCCATCACCCTACAACCCTACACCTCCATCACTCTCCAAACCTGCACCTCCATCACCCTCCAACCCTGAACCTCCTTCACCCTCCAACCCGAACCTCCATCACCCTCCAGCCCTGAACCTCCATCACCCTCCAACCCCAAACCTCCATCACCCTCCAAACCTGCACCTCCATCACCCTCCAGCCCTGCACCTCCATCACCTTCCATCCCTACACCTCCAACACCCTCCAACCCTGCACCTCCATCACCGTCCAACCCTACACCTCCATCACCCTCCAATGCCATCACCCTCCAACCCTACACCTCCATCACCCTCCAACCCTGCACCTCCATCACCCTCCAACCCTGCACCTCCATCACCCTCCAACCCTGCACCTCCATCACTCTCCAATCCTGCACCTCCATCACTCTCCAACCCTGCACCTCCATCACCCTCCAACCCTGCACCTCCATCACCCTCCAACCCTGCACCTCCATCACTCTCCAATCCTGCACCTCCATCACTCTACAACCCTGAACCTCCATCATCCTCCAACCCTGCACCTCCATCACCCTCCAACCCTGCACCTCCATCAATCTCCAACTCTACACCTCCATCGCCCTCCAACCCTGAAGCTCCATCACCCTCCAACCCAGCACCTCCATCACTCTCCAACCCTGAACCTCCATCACCCTCCAACCCTGAACCTCCATCACCCTCCAACACTGAACCTCCATCACCCTCCAACCCTGCACCTCCATCACCCTCCAACCCTACACATCCATCACTCTCCAACCCTGAACCTGCATCACCCTCCCACCCGACACCTCCATCACTCTGCTACTCTGCACCTCCATCACCCTCCAACCCTGCACCGCCAGCACCCTCCAACCCTACACATCCATCAAACTCCAACCCTGAAACTCCATCACCCTCCAACCCTACACCTCCATCACCCTCCAACCCTACACCTCCATCACTCTCCAACCCTGAACCTCCATCACCCTCCAACCCTGCACCGCCAGCACCCTCCAACCCTACACCTCCATCACCCTCCAACCCTACACCTCCATCACCCTCCAACCCTGCACCTCCATCACCCTCCAACCCTACACCTCCATCACCCTCCAACCCTGAACCTCCATCACCCTCCAACCCTACACCTCCATCACCCTCCAACCCTGCACCTCCATCACCCTCCAGCTCTACACCTCCATCACAGTCCACCCCTGAACCTCCAACACCCTCCAACCCTGCACCTCCATCACCCTCCAACCCTGCACCTCCATCACCCTCCAACCTTGCACGTCCATCACCCTTCAACCCTGCACCTCCATCACCCTCCAACCTTACACCTCCATCACCCTCCAACCCTGCACCTCCATCACCCTCCAACCTTGCAGCTCCATCACCCTCCAAACCTGAACCTCATCACCCTCCAACCTTGCAGCTCCATTACCCTCCAACCCTGAACCTCCATCACCCTCCAACGCTGAACCTCCATCACCCTCCAACGCTAGACCTCCATCACCCTCCAACCCTGCACCTCCCTCACCCTCCAACCTTGCAGCTCCATCACCCTCCAACCCTGAACCTCCATCACCCTCAAACCATGAACCTCCATCACCCTCCAACCCTGCAAGTCCATCATCCTCCAACCCTAGACCTCCATGACCCTCCAACCCTGCACCTCCATCACCCTCCAACCCTACACCTCCATCACACTCCAACCCTGAACCTCCATCACCCTCCAACCCTGCACCTCCATCACCCTCCAACCTTGCAGCTCCATCACCCTCCAACCCTGAACCTCCATCACCCTCCAACCCTGCACCTCCATCACCCTCCAACCCTGCACCTCCATCACTCTCCAACCCTGAGACTCCATCAGCCTCCAACCCTGAACCTCAATCACCCTCCAACCCTGAACCTCCATCACCCTCCAACCCTGCACCTCCACGACCCTCCAACCCTGAACCTCCATCATCCTCCAACCCTGAACCTCCATCAGCCTCCAACCCTGCACCTCCATCACCCTCCAACCCTGAACCTCCATCACCCTCCAACCCTGCACCACCATCACCCTCCAACGCTAGACCTCCATCACCCTCCAACCATGCACCTCCATCACCCTCCAACCCTACACCTCCATCACACTCCAACCCTGAACCTCCATCACCCTCCAACCCTGAACCTCCATCATCCTCCAACCCTGAACCTCCATCACCCTCCAACCCTGCACCTCCATCACCCTCCAACCCTGAACCTCCATCACCCTCCAACCCTACACCTCCATCACCCTCCAACCCTACACCTCCATCACTCTCCAACCCTGCACTTCCATCACTCTCCAACCCTGCACCTCCATCACCCTCCAACCCTACATCTCCATCACCCTCCAACCCTACACTTCCACCACCCTCCAACCCTGCACTTCCATCACCCTCCAGCCCTACACATCCATCACCCTCCAACCCTACACCTCCATCACCCTCCAACCCGACACCTCCATCACACTCCAACCCTGAACCTCCATCACCCTCCAACCCTGAACCTCCATCAACCTCCAACCCTGAACCTCCATCACCCTCCAACCCTGAACCTCCATCACCCTCCAACCCTGAACCTCCATCACCCTCCAACCCTACACCTCCATCACCCTCCAACCCTACACCTCCATCACTCTCCAACCCTGCACTTCCATCACTCCCCAACCCTGCACCTCCATCACCCTCCAAACCTACACCTCCATCACCCTCCAACCCTCAACTTCCACCACCCTCCAACCCTGCACTTCCATCACTCTCCAGCCCTGCACCTCCATCACCCTCCAACCCTGCACCTCCATCACCCTCCAAACCTACACCTCCATCACTCTCCAACCCTGCACTTCCATCACTCTCCAACCCTACATCTCCATCACCCTCCAACTCTACACTTCCATCACCCTCGAACCCTACACTTCCATCACCCTCCAACCCTGAAACTCCATCACCCTCCAACCCTACACCTCCATCACCCTCCAACCCTACATCTCCATCACCCTCCAACACTGCACCTCCATCACCCTCCAACCCTACACTTCCATCACCCTCCAACCCTGCACCTCCATCACTCTCCAACCCTGAGAATCCATCACCCTCCAACCCTGAACCTCAATCACCCTCCAACCCTGAACCTCCATCACCCTCCAACCCTGCACCTCCACCACCCTCCAACCCTGAACCTCCATCACCCTCCAACCCTGAACCTCCATCAGCCTCCAACCCTGCACCTCCATCACCCTCCAACCCTGAACCTCCATCACACTCCAACCCTGCACCACCATCACCCTCCAACGCTAGACCTCCATCACCCTCCAACCATGCACCTCCATCACCCTCCAACCCTACACCTCCATCACACTCCAACCCTGAACCTCCATCACCCTCCAACCCTGCACCTCCATCACCCTCCAACCCTGAACCTCCATCACCCTCCAACCCTACACCTCCATCACCCTCCAACCCTACACCTCCATCACTCTCCAACCCTGCACTTCCATCACTCTCCAACCCTGCACCTCCATCACCCTCCAACCCTACATCTCCATCACCCTCCAACCCTACACTTCCACCACCCTCCAACCCTGCACTTCCATCACCCTCCAGCCCTACACATCCATCACCCTCCAACCCTACACCTCCATCACCCTCCAACCCGACACCTCCATCACACTCCAACCCTGAACCTCCATCACCCTCCAACCATGAACCTCCATCAACCTCCAACCCTGAACCTCCATCACCCTCCAACCCTGAACCTCCACCACCCTCCAACCCTGAACCTCCATCACCCTCCAACCCTACACCTCCATCACCCTCCAACCCTACACCTCCATCACTCTCCAACCCTGCACTTCCATCACTCTCCAACCCTGCACCTCCATCACCCTCCAACCCTACACCTCCATCACCCTCCAACCCTCAACTTCCACCACCCTCCAACCCTGCACTTCCATCACTCTCCAGCCCTGCACCTCCATCACCCTCCAACCCTGCACCTCCATCACCCTCCAAACCTACACCTCCATCACTCTCCAACCCTGCACTTCCATCACTCTCCAACCCTACATCTCCATCACCCTCCAACTCTACACTTCCATCACCCTCGAACCCTACACTTCCATCACCCTCCAACCCTGAAACTCCATCACCCTCCAACCCTACACCTCCATCACCCTCCAACCCTACATCTCCATCACCCTCCAACACTGCACCTCCATCACCCTCCAACCCTACACTTCCATCACCCTCCAACCCTGAAACTCCATCACCCTCCAACCCTACACCTCCATCACCCTCCAACCCATAACCTCCATCACCCTACAACCCTACACATCCATCACCCTCCAACCCTGCACCTCCATCACCCTCCAACCCTGCACCTCCATCAACCTCCAACCCTGCAGCTCCATCACTCTCCAACCCTGCACCTCCACCACCCTCCAACCCTGAACCTCCATCACCCTCCAACCCTGAACCCCATCAGCCTCCAACCCTGCACCTCCATCACCCTCCAACCCTGCACCTCCATCAACCTCCAACCCTGAAACTCCATCACCCTCCAACCCTACACCTGCATCACTCTCCAACCCTGAACCTCCATCACCCTACAACCCTACACATCCATCACCCTCCAACCCTGCACCTCCATCACCCTCCAACCCTGCACCTCCATCAACCTCCAACCCTGCAGCTCCATCACTCTCCAACCCTGCACCTCCACCACCCTCCAACCCTGAACCTCCATCACCCTCCAACCCTGAACCCCATCAGCCTCCAACCCTGCACCTCCATCACCCTCCAACCCTGCACCACCATCACCCTCCAACGCTAGACCTCCATCACCCTCCAACCATGCACCTCCATCACCCTCCAACCCTACACCTCCATCACACTCCAACCCTGAACCTCCATCACTCTCCAACCCTGAACCTCCATCATCCTCCAACCCTGAACCTCCATCACCCTCCAACCCTGCACCTCCATCACCCTCCAACCCTGAACCTCCATCACCCTCCAACCCTACACCTCCATCACCCTCCAACCCTACACCTCCATCACTCTCCAACCCTGCACTTCCATCACTCTCCAACCCTGCACCTCCATCACCCTCCAACCCTACATCTCCATCACCCTCCAACCCTACACTTCCACCACCCTCCAACCCTGCACTTCCATCACCCTCCAGCCCTACACATCCATCACCCTCCAACCCTACACCTCCATCACCCTCCAACCCGACACCTCCATCACACTCCAACCCTGAACCTCCATCACCCTCCAACCCTGAACCTCCATCAACCTCCAACCCTGAACCTCCATCACCCTCCAACCCTGAACCTCCATCACCCTCCAACCCTGAACCTCCATCACCCTCCAACCCTACACCTCCATCACCCTCCAACCCTACACCTCCATCACTCTCCAACCCTGCACTTCCATCACTCTCCAACCCTGCACCTCCATCACCCTCCAAACCTACACCTCCATCACCCTCCAACCCTCAACTTCCACCACCCTCCAACCCTGCACTTCCATCACTCTCCAGCCCTGCACCTCCATCACCCTCCAACCCTGCACCTCCATCACCCTCCAAACCTACACCTCCATCACTCTCCAACCCTGCACTTCCATCACTCTCCAACCCTACATCTCCATCACCCTCCAACTCTACACTTCCATCACCCTCGAACCCTACACTTCCATCACCCTCCAACCCTGAAACTCCATCACCCTCCAACCCTACACCTCCATCACCCTCCAACCCTACATCTCCATCACCCTCCAACACTGCACCTCCATCACCCTCCAACCCTACACTTCCATCACCCTCCAACCCTGAAACTCCATCACCCTCCAACCCTACACCTCCATCACCCTCCAACCCATAACCTCCATCACCCTACAACACTGAAAATCCGTCACTCTCCAACCCTGAACCTCCATCACCCTACAACCCTACACATCCATCACCCTCCAACCCTGCAGCTCCATCACTCTCCAACCCTGAACCTCCATCAACCTCCAACCCTGCAGCTCCATCACTCTCCAACCCTGAACCTCCATCACCCTCCAACCCTGAACCTCCATCAGTCTCCAACCCTGAACCTCCATCACTCGCCAACCCTGCACCACCATCACCCTCCAACCCTGAACCTCCATCACACTCCAACCCTGAACCTCCATCACCCTCCAACCCTACACCTCCACCACACTCCAACCCTACACCTCCATCACCCTCCAACCCTACACCTCCATCACCCTCCAACCCTGAACCTCCATCGCACTCCAACCCTGAACCTCCATCACCCTCCAACCCTACACCTCCATCACCCTCCAACCTTACACCTCCATCACCCTCCAACCCTACACCTCCATCACTCTCCAAACCTGCACCTCCATCACCCTCCAACCCTGCACCTCCATCACCCTCCAACCCTGAACCTCCTTCACCCTCCAACCCGAACCTCCATCAACCTCCAACCCTGAACCTCTATCATCCTCCAACCCCAAACCTCCATCATCCTCCAAACCTGCACCTCCATCACCCTCCAGCCCTGCACCTCCATCACCTTCCATCCCTACACCTCCATCACCCTCCAACCCTACACCTCCACCACCCTCCAACCCTGCACCTCCATCACCTTCCAACCCTACACCTCCATCACCCTCCAACGCCATCACCCTCCAACCCTACACCTCCATCACCCTCCAACCCTGCACCTCCATCACCCCCCAACCCTGCACCTCCATCACCCTCCAACCCTGCACCTCCATTACTCTCCAATCCTGCACCTCCATCACCCTCCAACCCTGCACCTCCATCACTCTACAACCCTGAACCTCCATCACTCTCCAACCCTGCACCTCCATCAATCTCCAATTCTACACCTCCATCACTCTCCAACCCTACACCTCCATCGCCCTCCAACCCTGAACCTCCATCACCCTCCAACCCTGCACCTCCATCACTCTCCAACCCTGAACCTCCATCACCCTCCAACCCTGAACCTCCATCACCCTCCAACACTGAACCTCCATCACCCTCCAAACCTGCACCTCCATCACCCTCCAACCCTACACCTCCATCACTCTCCAACCCTGAACCTCCATCACCCTCCCACCCGACACCTCCATCACTCTCCTACTCTGCACCTCCATCACCCTCCAACCCTGCGCCTCCATCACCCTCCAACCCTGCACCTCCATCACCCTCCAACCGTGCACCTCCATCACCCGCCAACCCTGAACCTCCATCACCCTCCAACCCTGAACCTCCATCACCCTCCAACCCTGAACCTCCATCACTCTCCAACCCTGCACTTCCATCACTCTCCAACCCTACATCTCCATCACCCTCCAACTCTACACCTCCATCACCCTCGAACCCCACACTTCCATCACACTCCAACCCTGAAACTCCATCACCCTCCAACCCTACACCTCCATCACCCTCCAACCCTACACCTCCATCACCCTCCAACCCTGCACCTCCATCACCATCCAACCCTACACTTCCATCACCCTCCAACCCTGAAACTCCATCACCCTCCAACCCTACACCTCCATCACCCTCCAACCCATAACCTCCATCACTCTTCAACCCTGAACATCCATCACTCTCCATCCCTGAACCTCCATCACTCTACAACCCTACACATCCATCACCCTCCAACCCTGAACCTCCATCACCCTCCAACCCTGAACCTCCATCACCCTCCAATCCTGCGCCTCCATCACCCTCCAACCCTGCACCTCCATCATTCTCCAACCCTTCACCTCCATCACCCTCCAACCCTACACCTCCATCACCCTCCAACCCTTCACCTCCATCACCATCCAACCCTGAATATCCATCACACACCAACCCTGGACGTCCATCACCCTCCAACACTACAGCTCCATCAACCTCCAACCCCAAACCTCCATCACCCTCCAACCCTGAAACTCCATCACCCTCCAACCCTGCAGCTCCATCACCTTCCAGCCCTGAACCTCCATCACCCTCCAACCCTGAACCTGCATCACCCTCCAACCCTGCACCTCCACCACCCTCCAACCCTGCAGCTCCATCACCTTCCAACCCTGCACCTCCATCACCCTCCAACGCCATCACCCTCCAACCCTACACATCCATCAAGCTCCAACCCTGAAACTCCATCACCCTCCAACCCTACACCTCCATCACCCTCCCACCCTACACCTCCATCACTCTCCAACCCTGAACCTCCATCACCCTCCAACCCTGCACCACCAGCACCCTCCAACCCTACACCTCCATCACCCTCCAACCCAACACCTCCATCACCCTCCAACCCTGGACCTCCATCACCCTCCAACCCTACACCTACATCACTCTCCAACCCTGAACCTCCATCACCCTCCAACCCTACACATCCATCACCCTCCAACCCTACACCTCCATCACCCACCAACCCTACACCTCTATCACCCTCCAACCCTGAACCTCCATCACCCTCCAACCCTACACCTCCATCACCCTCCAACCCTGCACCTCCATCACCCTCCAACCCTTCACCTCCACCACCCTCCAACCCTACACCTCCATCACCCTCCAACCCTTCACCTCCACCACCCTCCAACACTGCACCTCCATCACCCTCCAACCCTTCACCTCCACCACCCTCCAACCCTACACCTCCATCACCCTCCAACCCTTCACCTCCACCACCCTCCAACCCTACACCTCCATCACCCTCCAACACTGCACCTCCATCACCCTCCAACCCTGCACCTCCATCACCCTCCAACCCTGAACATCCATCACCCTCCAACACTGAACCTCCATCACCCTCCAACCCTGCACCTCCATCACCCTCCAACCCTTCACCTCCACCACCCTCCAACCCTACACCTCCATCGCCCTCCAACCCTTCACCTCCACCACCCTCCAACCCTGCACCTCCATCACCCTCCAACCATGAATCTCCATCACTCTCCAACCCTGAACCTCCATCACCCTCCAACCCTGCACCTCCATCACCCTCCGACCCTACACCTCCATCACCCTCCAACCCTGAAACTCCATCACCCTCCAGCCCTACACCTCCATCACCCTCCAACCCTACACCTCCATCACCCTCCAACCCCGAACCTCCATCACTCTCCAACCCTGCACCTCCATCACCCTCCAACCATGAACCTCCATCATCCTCCAACCCTGCACCTCCATCACCCTCCAACCCTACACCTCCATCAACCTCCAACCCTGCACCTCCAGCACCCTCCAACCCTACACCTCCATCACCCTCCAACCCTGAAACTCCATCACCCTCCAACCCTGCTCCTCCATCACCCTCCAACCCTGAACCTCCAGCACCCTCCAACTCTACACCTCCATCACCCTCCAACCCTGAAACTCCATCACCCTCGAACCCTGCACCTCCATCACCCTCCAACCTTACATCTCCATCACTCTCCAACCCCGAACCTCCATCACCCTCCAACCCTGCACCTCCATCACCCTCCATCCCTACACCTCCATCACCCTCCAACCCTGCACCTCCATCACCCTCCAACCCTTCACCTCCACCAGACTCCAACCCTACACCTCCATCACCCTCCAACCCTTCACCTTCCATCACCCTCCAACCCTGCACTTCCATCACCATCCAACCCTTCACCACCCTCCAACCCTACACCTCCATCACCCTCCAACCCTTCACCTCCACCACCCTCCAACCCTGCACCTCCACCACCCTCCAACCCTACACCTCCATCACCCTCCAACCCTTCACCTCCATCACCCTCCAAACCTTCACCTCCACCACTCTCCAACCCTGCACCTCCATCACCCTCCAACCCTTCACCTCCACCACCCTCCAACCCTATACCTCCATCACCCTCCAACCCTTCACCTCCATCACCCTGCAACCCTGAACCTCCATCACTCTCCAAACCTGAACCTTCATCACCCTCCAACCCTGAACCTCCATCACCCTCCAACCCTGAACCTCCATCACCCTCCAACCCTGCACCTCCATCACCCTCCAACCCTGCACCTCCATCACTCTCCAACCCTGAGCCTCCATCATCCTCCAACCCTGAACCTCCATCACCCTCCAACCCTGAACCTCCATCAGCCTCCAACCCTGCACCTCCATCACCCTCCAACCCTGAACCTCCATCAACCTCCAACCCTGCACCTCCATCACCCTCCAACCCTAGACCTCCACCACCCTCCAACCCTGCACCTCCATCACTCTCCAACCCTACACCTCCATCACCCTCCAACCCTACACCTCCATCACCCTCCAACCCTGAACCTCCATCACCCTCCAACCCTGCACCTCCATCACCCTCCATCCCTACACCTCCATCACCCTCCAACCCTGCACCTCCATCACCCTCCAACCCTGCACCTCCATCACCCTCCAACCATTCACCTCCATCACCCTCCAACCCTGCACCTCCATCACCCTCCAACCCTTCACCTCCATCACTCTCCAACCCTACACCTCCATCACCCTCCAACCCTACACCTCCATCACACTCCAACCCTGAACCTCCATCACCCTCCAACCCTGAACCTCCATCACCCTCCAACCCTGCATCTCCATCACACTCCAACCATGCACCTCCATCACCCTCCAACCCTGCACCTCCATCACACTCCAACCCTGCAGCTCCATCACCCTCCAAACCTGAACCTCCATCACCCTCCAACCCTGAACCTCCATCAACCTCCAACCCTGAATCTGCATCACCCTCCAACCCTGAACCTCCATCACCCTCCAACCCTGAACCTCCATCACCCTCCAACGCTGAACCTCCATCACCCTCCAACCCTGAAACTCCATCACCCTCCAACCCTACACCTCCATCACCCTCCAAACCTACACCTCCATCACTCTCCAACCCTGAACCTCCATCACCCTCCAACCCTGCACCTCCATCACCCTCCAACCCTGAACCTCCATCACCCTCCAACCCTGCATTCCATCACTCTACAACCCTGAACCTCCATCACTCTACATCAATGCACCTCCATCAACCTCCAACCCTGAACCTCCATCAATCTCCAACCCTGCACCTCCATCACTCTCCAACCTTGCACCTCCATCACCCTCCAACCCTGCACCTCCATCACTCTACAACCCTGCACCTCCATCACTCTCCAACACTGCACCTCCATCACCCTCCAACCATGTACCTCCATCACTGTCCAACACTGAAACTCCATCACCCTCCGACCCTGCACCTCCATCAATCTCCAACTCTACACCTCCATCACTCTCCAACCCTACACCTCCATCGCCCTCCAACCCTGAACCTCCATCACCCTCCAACCCTGCACCTCCATCACTCTCCAACCCTGAACCTCCATCACCCTCCAACCCTGAACCTCCATCACCCTCCAACACTGAACCTCCATCACTCTCCAACCCTGAACCTCCATCACCCTCCCACCCGACACCTCCATCACTCTCCTACTCTGCACCTCCATCACCCTCCAACCCTGCACCTCCATCACCCTCCAACCCTGCACCTCCATCACCCTCCAACCCTGCACCTCCATCACTCTCCAACCCTGAACCTCCATCACCCTCCAACCCTGAACCTCCATCACCCTCCAACCCTGCACCTCCATCACCCTTCAACCCTGAACCTCCATCACCCTCCAACCCTGCACCTCCATCACCCTCCAACCCTACACCTCCATCACCCTCCAACCCTTCACCTCCATCACCCTCCAACCCTGAACCTCCATCACACACCAACCCTGGACGTCCATCACCCTCCAACACTACACCTCCATCAACCTCCAACGCCGAACCTCCATCACCCTCCAACCCTGAAACTCCATCACCCTCCAACCCTGCAGCTCCATCACCTTCCAACCCTGAACCTCCATCACCCTCCAACCCTGAACCTGCATCACCCTCCAACACTGCACCTCCAACACCCTCCAACCCTGCACCTCCATCAACTTCCAACCCTGCACCTCCATCACCCTCCAACGCCATCACCCTCCAACCCTACACATCCATCAAACTCCAACCCTGAAACTCCATCACCCTCCAACCCTACACCTCCATCACCCTCCAACCCTACACCTCCATCACTCTCCAACCCTGAACCTCCATCACCCTCCAACCCTACACCTCCATCACTCTCCAACCCTACACCTCCATCACTCTCCAAACCTGAACCACCATCACCCTCCAACCCTGCACCTCCAGCACCCTCCAACCCTACACCTCCATCACCCTCCAACCCTACACCTCCATCACCCTCCAACCCTGAACCTCCATCACCCTCCAACCCTACACCTCATCACCCTCCAACCCTGAACCTCCATCACCCTCCAACCCTACACCTCCATCACCCTCCAACCCTACACCTCCATCACCCTCCAACCCTATACCTCCATCACCCTCCAACCCTGAACCTCCATCACCCTCCAACCCTACACCTCAATCACCCTCCAACCCTGCACCTCCATCACCCTCCAACCCTTCACATCCACCACCCTCCAACCCTACACCTCCATCACCCTCCAACCCTTCACCTCCACCTCCCTCCAACCCTGCACCTCCATCACCCTCCAACCCTTCACCTCCACCACCCTCCAACCCTACACCTCCATCACCCTCCAACACTTCACCTCCATCACCCTCCAACCCTGCACCTCCATCACCCTCCAACCCTTCACGTCCACCACTCTCCAACCCTACACCTCCATCACCCTCCAACCCTTCACCTCCACCACCCTCCAACCCTACACCTCCATCACCCTCCAACCCTGCACCTCCATCACCCTCCAACCCTTCACCTCCATCACTCTCCAACCCTACAACTCCACCCCCTCAACCCTGCACCTCCATCACCCTCCAACCCTGCACCTCCATCACTCTCCAAACCTGCACCTCCAACACTCTCCAAACCTGCACCTCCATCACCCTCCAAACCTGCACCTCCATCACACTCCAACCATGAACCTCCATCACTCTCCAACCCTGCACCTCCATCACCCTCCAACCCTGCACCTCCATCACTGTCAAACCCTGAACCTCCATCACCCTCCAACACTGCACCTCCATCACCCTCCAACCCTACACCTCCATCGCCCTCCAACCCTGAACCTCCATCACCCCCCAACCCTGCACCTCCATAACCCTCCAACCCTGCAACTCCATCACCCTCCAACCCTGAACATCCATCACCCTCCAACACTGAACCTCCATCACCCTCCAACCCTGCACCTCCATCACCCTCCAACCCTTCACCTCCACCACCCTCCAACCCTACACCTCCATCGCCCTCCAACCCTTCACCTCCACCACCCTCCAACCCTACACCTCCATCACCCTCCAACCCTGAACCTCCATCACTCTCCAACCCTGCACCTCCATCACCCTCCAACCATGAACCTCCATCACTCTCCAACCCTGAACCTCCATCACCCTCCAACCCTGCACTTCCATCACCCTCCAACCCTACACCTCCATCACCCTCCAACCCTGAAACTCCATCACCCTCCAACCCTACACCTCCATCACCCTCCAACCCTGCACATCCATCACCCTCCAACCCTACACCTCCATCACCCTCCAACCCTGAACCTCCATCAACCTCCAACCCTGCACCTCCAGCACCCTCCAACCCTACACCTCCATGACCCTCCAACCCTGAAACTCCATCACCCTCCAACCCTGCACCTCCATCACCCTCCAACCCTGAACCTCCAGCACCCTCGAACCCTGCACCTCCATCACCCTCCAACCCTATATCTCCATCACTCTCCAACCCTGAACCTCCATCACCCTCCAACCCTACACCTCCATCACCCTCCAACCCTGAACCTCCATCACCCTCCAACCCTGCACCTCCATCACCCTCCATCCCTACACCTCCATCACCCTCCAACCCTGCACCTCCATCACCCTCCAACCCTGCACCTCCATCACCCTCCAACCATTCACCTCCATCACCCTCCAACCCTGCACCTCCATCACCCTCCAACCCTTCACCCCCATCACTCTCCAACCCTACACCTCCATCACCCTCCAACCCTACACCTCCATCACACTCCAACCCTGAACCTCCATCACCCTCCAACCCTGAACCTCAATCACCCTCCAACCCTGCATCTCCATCACACTCCAACCATGCACCTCCATCACCCTCCAACCCTGCACCTCCATCACACTCCAACCCTGCACCTCCATCACCCTCCAAACCTGAACCTCCATCACCCTCCAACCCTGAACCTCCATCAACCTCCAACCCTGAATCTGCATCACCCTCCAACCCTGAACCTCCATCACCCTCCAACCCTGAACCTCCATCACCCTCCAACCCTGAACCTCCATCACCCTCCAATCCTGAATCTCCATCACCCTCCAACCCTGAACCTTCTTCATCCTCCAACCCAACACCTCCATCACCCTCCAACCCTGCACCTCCATCACCCTCCAGCTCTACACCTCCATCACAGTCCAACCCTGAACCTCCAACACCATCCAACCCTGCACCTCCATCACCCTCCAACCCTGCACCTCCATCACCCTCCAAACTTGCAGCTCCATCACCCTCCAACCCTGAACCTCCATCACCCTCCAACCTTGCAGCTCCATCACCCTCCAACCCTGAACCTCCATCACCCTCCAACCCTGCACCTCCATCACCCTCCAACCCTGCACCTCCATCACCCTCCAACCTTGCACCTCCATCACCCTCCAACCCTGCACCTCCATCACCCTCCAACCCTGCACCTCCATCACCCTCCAACCCTTCACGTCCATCACCCTCCAACCCTGCACCTCCATCACCCTCCAACCCTTCACCTCCATCACTCTCCAACCCTACACCTCCATCACCCTCCAACCCTACACCTCCATCACCCTCCAACCCTGAACCTCCATCACCCTCCAACCCTGCACCTCCATCACCCTCCATCCCTACACCTCCATCACCCTCCAACCCTGCACCTCCATCACCCTCCAACCCTGCACCTCCATCACCCTCCAACCATTCACCTCCATCACCCTCCAACCCTGCACCTCCATCACCCTCCAACCCTTCACCTCCATCACTCTCCAACCCTACACCTCCATCACCCTCCAACCCTACACCTCCATCACACTCCAACCCTGAACCTCCATCACCCTCCAACCCTGAACCTCCATCACCCTCCAACCCTGCATCTCCATCACACTCCAACCATGCACCTCCATCACCCTCCAACCCTGCACCTCCATCACACTCCAACCCTGCAGCTCCATCACCCTCCAAACCTGAACCTCCATCACCCTCCAACCCTGAACCTCCATCAACCTCCAACCCTGAACCTCCATCACCCTCCAACCCTGAACCTCCATCACCCTCCAACCCTGAACCTCCATCACCCTCCAACCCTGAACCTCCATCACCCTCCAATCCTGAATCTCCATCACCCTCCAACCCTGAACCTTCTTCACCCTCCAACCCAACACCTCCATCACCCTCCAACCCTGCACCTCCATCACCCTCCAGCTCTACACCACCATTACAGTCCAACCCTGAACCTCCAACACCATCCAACCCTGCACCTCCATCACCCTCCAACCCTGCACCTCCATCACCCACCAACCTTGCACGTCCATCACCCTTCAACCCTGCACCTCCATCACCCTCCAACCTTACACCTCCATCACCCTCCAACCCTGCACCTCCATCACCCTCCAACCTTGCAGCTCCATCACCCTCCAACCCTGAACCTCCATCACCCTCCAACCTTGCAGCTCCATCACCCTCCAACCCTGAACCTCCATCACCCTCCAACCCTGAACCTCCATCAACCTCCAACGCTAGACCTCCATCACCCTCCAACCCTGCACCTCCCTCACCCTCCAACATTGCAGCTCCATCACCCTCCAACCCTGAACCTCCATCACCCTACAACCCTGAACCTCCATCAGCCTCCAACCCTGCAACTCCATCATCCTCCAACCCTAGACCTCCATCACCTTCCAACCCTGCACCTCCATCACCCTCCAACCCTACACCTCCATCACACTCCAACCCTGAACCTCCATCACCCTCCAACCCTGCACCTCCATCACCCTCCAACATTGCAGCTCCATCACCTTCCAACCCTGAACCTCCATCACCCTCCAACCCTGAACCTCCATCACCCTCCAACCCTGCACCTCCATCACCCTCCAACCCTGCACCTCCATCACTCTCCAACTTTGAGCCTCCATCACCCTCCAACCCTGAACCTCAATCACCCTCCAACCCTGAACCTCCATCACCCTCCAACCCTGCACCTCCATCACCCTCCAACCCTGAACCTCCATCACCCTCCAACCGTACACCTCCATCACCCTCCAACCCTTCACCTCCATCACTCTCCAACCCTACACCTCCATCACCCTCCAACCCTACACCTCCATCACCCTCCAACCCTGCACCTCCATCACCCTCCAACCCTTCACCTCCATCACCCTCCAACCCTACACCTCCATCTCCCTCCAACCCTGCACCTCAATCACCCTTCATCCCTGCACCTCAATCACCCTTCATCCCTTCACCTCCATCACCCTCCAACCCTGCACCTCCATCACCCTCCAACCCTGCACCTCCATCACCCTCCAACCCTTCACCTCCATCACCCTCCAACCCTGCACCTCCATCACCCTCCAACCCTTCACCTCCATCACTCTCCAACCCTACACCTCCATCACCCTCCAACCCTACACCTCCATCACACTCCAACCCTGAACCTCCATCACCCTCCAACCCTGAACCTCCATCACCCTCCAACCCTGCACCTCCATCACACTCCAACCATGCACCTCCATCACCCTCCAACCCTACACCTCCATCACACTCCAACCCTGCACCTCCATCACCCTCCAAACCTGAACCTCCATCACCCTTCAACCCTGAACCTCCATCAACCTCCAACCCTGAATCTACATCACCCTCCAACCCTGAACATCCATCACCCTCCAAACCTGAACCTCCATCACCCTCCAACCCTTAACCTCCATCACCCTCCATTCCTGAACCTCCATCACCCTCCAACCCTGAACCTCCATCACCCTCCAACCCTACACCTCCATCACCCTCCAACCCTACACCTCCATCACCCTCCAACCCTGCACCTCCATCACCCTCCAGCTCTACACCTCCATCACAGTCCAACCCTGAACCTCCAACACCCTCCAACCCTGCACCTACATCACCCTCCAACCCTGCACCTCCATCACCCTCCAACCTTGCACGTCCATCACCCTTCAACCCTGCACCTCCATCAACCTCCAACCTTACACCTCCATCACCCTCCAACCCTGCACCTCCATCACCCTCCAACCTTGCAGCTCCATCACCCTCCAACCCTGCACCTCCATCACCCTCGAACCCTGAACCTCCATCACCCTCCAACCCTGAACCTCCATCAGCCTCCAACCCTGCACCTCCATCACCCTCCAACCCTGAACCTCCATCACCCTCCAACCCTGCACCTCCATCACCCTCCAACCCTAGACCTCCATCACCCTCCAACCCTGCACCTCCATCACCCTCCAACCCTACACCTCCACCACACTCCAAACCTGAACCTCCATCACCCTCCAACCCTGAACCTCCATCACCCTCCAACCCTGAACCTCCATCAACCTCCAACCCTGAACCTCCATCACCCTCCAACCCTGAACCTCCATCACCCTCCAACCCTACACCTCCATCACCCTCCAACCCTACACCTCCATCACTCTCCAACCCTGCACTTCCATCACTCTCCAACCCTGCACCTCCATCACCCTCCAACCCTACACCTCCATCACCCTCCAACCCTACACTTCCACCACCCTCCAACCCTACACCTCCATCACCCTCCAACCTACACCTCCATCACTCTCCAACCCTGCACTTCCATCACTCTCCAACCCTGCAGCTCCATCACCCTCCAACCCTACACCTCCATCACCCTCCAACCCTACACTTCCACCACCCTCCAACCCTGCACTTCCATCACTCTCCAGCCCTGCACCTCCATCACCCTCCAACCCTACACCTCCATCACCCTCCAACCCTACACCTCCATCACTCTCCAACCCTGCACTTCCATCACTCTCCAACCCTACATCTCCATCACCCTCCAACTCTACACCTCCATCACCCTCGAACCCTACACTTCCATCACCCTCCAACACTGAAACTCCATCACTCTCCAACCCTACACCTCCATCACCCTCCAACCCTACACCTCCATCACCCTCCAACCCTGCACCTCCATCACCCTCCAACCCTACACTTCCATCACCCTCCAACCCTGAAACTCCATCACCCTCCAACCCTACACCTCCATCACCCTCCAACCCATAACCTCCATCACCCTACAACCCTGAACATCCATCACTCTCCAACCCTGAACCTCCATCACTCTACAACCCTACACATCCATCACCCTCCAACCCTGCACCTCCATCACACTCCAACCCTGCACCTCCATCAACCTCCAACCCTGCAGCTCCATCACTCTCCAACCCTGAACCTCCATCACCCTCCAACCCTGAACCTCCATCACTCTACAACCCTGAACCTCCATCACTCGCCAACCCTGCACCTCCATCCCCCTCCAACCCTGAACCTCCGTCACACTCCAACCCTGAACCTCCATCACCCTCCAACCCTACACCTCCATCACCCTCCAACCCTACACCTCCATCACCCTCCAACCCTGCACCTCCATCACCCTCCAACCCTGTACCTCCATCACACTCCAACCCTGAACCTCCATCACCCTCCAACCCTACTCCTCCATCACCCTCCAACCCTG
This sequence comes from Somniosus microcephalus, assembly GCF_052327205.1. Taxonomy (NCBI): domain Eukaryota; kingdom Metazoa; phylum Chordata; class Chondrichthyes; order Squaliformes; family Somniosidae; genus Somniosus; species Somniosus microcephalus. Next base: position 44,122,220 of record NC_141014.1, read on the forward strand.
CACCTCCATCACCCTCCAACCCTGCACCTCCATCACCCTCCAACCCGACACCTCCATCACCCTCCAACCCTGGACCTCCATCACCTTCCAACCCTGCACCTCCATCACCCTCCAACCCTTCACCTCCATCACCCTCCAACCCTACACCTCCATCACACTCCAACTCTGAAGCTCCATCGCACTCCAACCCTGAACCTCCATCACTCTCCAACCCTGAATCACCATCACACTCCAACCCTGAACCTCCATCACCCTCCAACCCTACACCTCCATCACCCTCCAACCTTACACCTCCATCACCCTCCAACCCTACACCTCCATCAATCTCCAAACCTGCACCTCCATCACCCTCCAACCCTGCACCTCCATCACCCTCCAACCCTGAACCTCCTTCACCCTCCAACCCGAACCTCCATCACCCTCCAACCCTGAACCTCCATCACCCTCCAACCCCAAACCTCCATCACCCTCCAAACCTGCACCTCCATCACCCTCCAGCCCTGCAACTCCATCACCTTCCATCCCTACACCTCCATCACCCTCCAACCCTGCACCTCCATCACCCTCCAACCCTGCACCTCCATCACTCTCCAATCCTGCACCTCCATCACTCTCCAACCCTGCACCTCCATCACTCTACAACCCTGAACCTCCATCACTCTCCAACCCTGCACCTCCATCACCCTCCAACCCTGCACCTCCATCACTCTACAACCCTGAACCTCCATCATCCTCCAACCCTGCACCTCCATCACCCTCCAACTCTGCACCTCCATCAATCTCCAACTCTACACCTCCATCACTCTCCAACCCTGCACCTCCATCGCCCTCCAACCCTGAACCTCCATCACCCTCCAACCCTGCACCTCCATCACTCTCCAACCCTGAACCTCCATCACCCTCCAACCCTGCACCTCCATCACCCTCCAACCCTGCACCTCCATCACTCTCCAACGCTGAGCCTCCATCACCCTCCAACCCTGAACCTCAATCACCCTCCAACCCTGAACCTCCATCACCCTCCAACCCTGCACATCCATCACCCTCCAACCCTGAAACTCCATCACGCTCCAACTCTGAACCTCCATCAGCCTCCAACCCTGCACCTCCATCACCCTCCAACCCTGAACCTCCATCACCCTCCAACCCTGCACCTCCATCACCCTCCAACCTTGCAGCTCCATCACCTTCCAACCCTGGACCTCCATCACCCTCCAACCCTGAACCTCCATCACCCTCCAACCCTGCACCTCCATCACCCTCCAACCTTGCACCTCCATCACTCTCCATCCCTGAGCCTCCATCACCCTCCAACCCTGAACCTCAATCACCCTCCAACCCTGAACTTCCATCACCCTCCAACCCTGCACCTCCATCACCCTCCAACCCTGAACCTCCATTACCCTCCAACCGTACACCTCCATCACCCTCCAATCCTTCACCTCCATCACCCTCCAACCCTTCACCTCCATCACCCTCCAACCCTACACCTCCATCACCCTCCAACCCTGCACCTCAATCACCCTTCATCCCTTCACCTCCATCATCCTCCAACCCTGCACCTCCATCACCCTCCAACCCTTCACCTCCATCACCCTCCAACCCTGCACCTCCATCACCCTCCAACCCTTCACCTCCATCACTCTCCAACCCTACACCTCCATCACCCTCCAACCCTACACCTCCATCACACTCCAACCCTGAACCTCCATCACCCTCCAACCCTGAACCTCCATCACCCTCCAACCCTGCACCTCCATCACACTCCAACCATGCACCTCCATCACCCTCCAACCCTACACCTCCATCACACTCCAACCCTGCACCTCCATCACCCTCCAAACCTGAACCTCCATCACCCTCCAACCCTGAACCTCCATCAACCTCCAACCCTGAATCTACATCACCCTCCAACCCTGAACCTCCATCACCCTCCAAACCTGAACCTCAATCACCCTCCAACCCTGAACCTCCATCACCCTCCAATCCTGAACCTCCATCACCCTCCAACCCTGAACCTCCATCACCCTCCAACCCTACACCTCCATCACCCTCCAACCCTGCACCTCCATCACCCTCCAGCTCTACACCTCCATCACAGTCCAACCCTGAACCTCCAACACCCTCCAACCCTGCACCTCCATCACCCTCCGGCCCTGCACCTCCATCACCCTCGAACCTTGCACGTCCATCACCCTTCAACCCTGCACCTCCATCAACCTCCAAACTTACACCTCCATCACCCTCCAACCCAGCACCTCCATCACCCTCCAACCTTGCAGCTCCATCACCCTCCAACCCTGAACCTCCATCACCCTCCAACCCTGAACCTCCATCACCCTCCAACCCTGCAACTCCAGCATCCTCCAAACCTAGACCTCCATCATCCTCCAACCCTGCACCTCCATCACCCTCCAACCCTACACCTCCATCACACTCCAACCCTGAACCTCCATCACCCTCCAACTCTGCACCTCCATCACCCTCCAACCTTGCAGCTCCATCACCCTCCAACCCTGAACCTCCATCACCCTCCAACCCTGAACCTCCATCACCCTCCAACCCTGCACCTCCATCACCCTCCAACCCTGCACCTCCATCACTCTCCAACCCTGAGCCTCCATCACCCTCCAACCCTGAACCTCAATCACCCTCCAACCCTGAACCTCCATCACGCTCCAACCCTGCACCTCCATCACCCTCCAACCCTGAACCTCCATCACCCTCCAACCCTGAACCTCCATCAGCCTCCAACACTGCACCTCCATCACTCTCCAACCCTGAACCTCCATCACCCTCCAACCCTGCACCTCCATCACCCTCCAACCCTAGACCTCCATCACCCTCCAACCCTGCACCTCCATCACCCTCCAACCCTACACCTCCATCACACTCCAACCCTGAACCTCCATCACCCTCCAACCCTGAACCTCCATCAACCTCCAACCCTGAACCTCCATCACCCTCCAACCCTGAACCTCCATCACCCTCCAACCCTGAACCTCCATCACCCTCCAACCCTACACCTCCATCACCCTCCAACCCTACAGCTCCATCACTCTCCAACCCTACACTTCCACCACCCTCCAACCCTACACCTCCATCACCCTCCAACCCTACACCTCCATCACTCTCCAACCCTGCACTTCCATCACTCTCCAACCCTGCAGCTCCATCACCCTCCAACCCTACACCTCCATCACCCTCCAACCCTCAACTTCCACCACCCTCCAACCCTGCACTTCCATCACTCTCCAGCCCTGCACCTCCATCACCCTCCAACCCTACACCTCCATCACCCTCCAACCCTACACCTCCATCACTCTCCAACCCTGCACTTCCATCTCTCTCCAACCCTACATCTCCATCACCCTCCAACTCTACACCTCCATCACCCTCGAACCCTACACTTCCATCACCCTCCAACACTGAAACACCATCACTCTCCAACCCTACACCTCCATCGCCCTCCAACCCTACACCTCCATCACCCTCCAACCCTGCACCTCCATCACCCTCCAACCCTACACTTCCATCATCCTCCAGCCCTGAAACTTCATCACCCTCCAACCCTACACCTCCATCACCCTCCAACCCATAACCTCCATCACCCTACAACCCTGAACATCCATCACTCTCCAACCCTGAACCTCCATCACTCTACAACCCTACACATCCATCACCCTCCAACCCTGCACCTCCATCACCCTCCAACCCTGCACCTCCATCAACCTCCAACCCTGCAGCTCCATCACTCTCCAACCCTGAACCTCCATCACCCTCCAACCCTGAACCTCCATCACTCTACAACACTGAACCTCCATCACTCGCCAACCCGGCACCTCCATCACCCTCCAACCCTGAACCTCCGTCACACTCCAACCCTGAACCTCCATCACCCTGCAACCCTACACCTCCATCACCCTCCAACCCTACACCTCCATCACCCTCCAACCCTACACCTCCATCACCCTCCAACCCTGAACCTCCATCACACTCCAACCCTGAACCTCCATCACCCTCCAACCCTACTCCTCCATCACCCTCCAACCTTGCACCTCCATCACCCTTCAACCCTGCACCTCCATCACCCTCCAACCCTACACCTCCATCACCCTCCAACCCTGAACCTCCATCACCTTCCAACCCTGCACCTCCATCACCCTCCAACCCGTCACCTCCATCACCCTCCAACCCTACACCTCCATCACACTCCAACTCTGAAGCTCCATCGCACTCCAACCCTGAACCTCCATCACTCTCCAACCCTGAATCACCATCACACTCCAACCCTGAACCTCCATCACCCTCCAACCCTACACCTCCATCACCCTCCAACCTTACACCTCCATCACCCTCCAACCCTACACCTCCATCACTCTCCAAACCTGCACCTCCATCACCCTCCAACCCTGCACCTCCATCACCCTCCAACCCTGAACCTCCTTCACCCTCCAACCCGAACCTCCATCACCCTCCAACCCTGAACCTCCATCACCCTCCAACCCCAAACCTCCATCACCCTCCAAACCTGCACCTCCATCACCCTCCAGCCCTGCACCTCCATCACCTTCCATCCCTACACCTCCATCACCCTCCAACCCTGCACCTCCATCACCTTCCAACCCTACACCTCCATCACCCTCCAACGCCATCACCCTCCAACCCTACACCTCCATCACCCTCCAACCCTGCACCTCCATCACCCTCCAACACTGCACCTCCATCACCCTCCAACCCTGCACCTCCATCACTCTCCAATCCTGCACCTCCATCACTCTCCAACCCTGCACCTCCATCACTCTACAACCCTGAGCCTCCATCACTCTCCAACCCTGCACCTCCATCACCCTCCAACCCTGCACCTCCCTCACTCTACAACCCTGAACCTCCATCATCCTCCAACCCTGCACCTCCATCACCCTCTAACCCTGCACCTCCATCAATCTCCAACTCTACACCTCCATCACTCTCCAACCCTGCACCTCCATCGCCCTCCAATCCTGAACCTCCATCACCCTCCAACCCTGCACCTCCATCACTCTCCAACCCTGAACCTCCATCACCCTCCAACCCTGCACCTCCATCACCCTCCAACCCTGCACCTCCATCACTCTCCAACCCTGAGCCTCCATCACCCTCCAACCCTGAACCTCAATCACCCTCCAACCCTGAACCTCCATCACCCTCCAACCCTGCACCTCCATCACCCTCCTACCCTGAACCTCCATCACCCTCCAACTCTGCACCTCCATCAGCCTCCAACCCTGCACCTCCATCACCCTCCAACCCTGAACCTCCATCACCCTCCAACCCTGCACCTCCATCACCCTCCAACCCTAGACCTCCATCACCCTCCAACCCTGCATCTCCATCACCCTCCAACCCGACACCTCCATCACACTCCAACCCTGAACCTCCATCACCCTCCAACCCTGAACCTCCATCAACCTCCAACCCTGAACCTCCATCACCCTCCAACCCTGAACCTCCATCACCCTCCAACCCTGAACCTCCATCACCCTCCAACCCTACACCTCCATCACCCTCCAACCCTACACCTCCATCACTCTCCAACCCTGCACTTCCATCACTCTCCAACCCTGCACCTCCATCACCCTCCAACCCTACACCTCCATCACCCTCCAACCCTACACTTCCACCACCCTCCAACCCTACACCTCCATCACCCTCCAACCCTACACCTCCATCACTCTCCAACCCTGCACTTCCATCACTCTCCAACCCTGCAGCTCCATCACCCTCCAACCCTACACCTCCATCACCCTCCAACCCTACACTTCCACCACCCTCCAACCCTGCACTTCCATCACTCTCCAGCCCTACACATCCATCACCCTCCAACCCTACACCTCCATCACCCTCCAACCCTGCACCTCCATCACACTCCAACCCTGAACCTCCATCACCCTCCAACCCTGAACCTCCATCAACCTCCAACCCTGAACCTCCATCACCCTCCAACCCTGAACCTCCATCACCCTCCAACCCTGCACCTCCATCAACCTCCAACCCTACACCTCCATCATCCTCCAACCCTACACCTCCATCACTCTCCAACCCTGCACTTGCATCACTCTCCAACCGTGCACCTCCATCACACTCCAACCCTACACCTCTATGACCCTCTAACCCTACACTTCCACCACCCTCCAACCCTGCACTTCCATCACTCTCCAGCCCTGCACCTCCATCACCCTCCAACACTACACCTCCATCACCCTCCAACCCTACACCTCCATCACTCTCCAACCCTACTCTTCCATCACCCTCCAACCCTGAAACTCCATCACCCTCCAACCCTACACCTCAATCACCCTCCAACCCATAACCTCCATCACCCTACAACCCTGAACATCCATCACTCTCCAACCCTGAACCTCCATCACTCTACAACCCTACACATCCATCACCCTCCAACCCTGCACCTCCATCACCCTCCAACCCTGCACCTCCATCAACCTCCAACCCTGCAGCTCCATCACTCTCCAACCCTGAACCTCCATCACCCTCCAACCCTGAACCTCCATCACTCTCCAACCCTGAACCTCCATCACTCGCCAACCCTGCACCTCCATCACCCTCCAACCCTGAACCTCCATCACACTCCAACCCTGAACCTCCATCACCCTCCAACCCTACACCTCCATCACCCTCCAACCCTACACCTCCATCACCCTCCAACCCTACACCTCCATCACCCTCCAACCCTGAACCTCCATCACACTCCAACCCTGAACCTCCATCAGCCTCCAACCGTACTCCTCCATCACCCTCCAACCCTGCACCTCCATCACCCTGCAACCCTGCACCTCCATCACCCTCCAACCCTACACCTCCATCACCCTCCAACCCTGAACCTCCATCACCTTCCAACCCTGCACCTCCATCACCCTCCAACCCTTCACCTCCATCACCCTCCAACCCTAAAGCTCCATCACACTCCAACTCTGAACCTCCATCGCACTCCAACCCTGATCCTCCATCACTCTCCAACCCTGAATCACCATCACACTCCAACCCTGAACCTCCATCACCCTCCAACCCTACACCTCCATCACCCTCCAACCTTACACCTCCATCACCCTCCAACCCTACACCTTCATCACTCTCCAAACCTGCACCTCCATCACCCTCCAACCCAGCACCTCCATCACCCTCCAACCCTGAACCTCCTTCACCCTCCAACACGAACCTCCATCACCCTCCAACCATGAACCTCCATCACCCTCCAACCCCAAACCTCCATCACCCTCCAAACCTGCACCTCCATCACCCTCCAGCCCTGCACCTCCATCACCTTCCATCCCTACACCTCCATCACCCTCCAACCCTGCACCTCCATCACCTTCCAACCCTACACATCCATCACCCTCCAACCCTGCACCTCCATCACTCTCCAATCCTGCACCTCCATCACTCTCCAACCCTGCACCTCCATCACTCTACAACCCTGAACCTCCATCACTCTCCAACCCTGCACCTCCATCACCCTCCAACCCTGCACCTCCATCACTCTACAACCCTGAACCTCCATCATCCTCCAACCCTGCACCTCCATCACCCTCCAACCCTGCACCTCCATCAATCTCCAACTCTACACCTCCATCACTCTCCAACCCTACACCTCCATCGCCCTCCAACCCTGAACCTCCATCACCCTCCAACGCTGCACCTCCATCACTCTCCAACCCTGAACCTCCATCACCCTCCAACCCTGCACCTCCATCATGCTCCAACCCTGCACCTCCATCACTCTCCAGCCCTGAGCCTCCATCACCCTCCAACCCTGAACCTCAATCACCCTCCAACCCTGAACCTCCATCAACCTCCAGCCCTGCACCTCCATCACCCTCCAACCCTGAACCTCCATCACCCTCCAACCCTGAACCTCCATCAGCCTCCAACCCTGCACCTCCATCTCCCTCCAACCCTGAAACTCCATCACCCTCCAACCCTGCACCTCCATCACCCTCCAACCCTAGACCTCCATCACCCTCCAACCCTGCACCTCCATCACCCTCCAACCCTACGCCTCCATCACACGCCAACCCTGAACCTCCATCACCCTCCAACCCTGAACCTCCATCAACCTCCAACCCTGAACCTCCATCACCCTCCAACCCTGAACCTCCATCACCCTCCAACCCTGAACCTCCATCACCCTCCAACCCTACACCTCCATCACCCTCCAACCCTACACCTCCATCACTCTCCAACCCTGCACTTCCATCACTCACCAACCCTGCACCTCCATCACCCTCCAACCCTACACCTCCATCACCCTCCAACCCTACACTTCCACCACCCTCCAACCCTACATCTCCATCACCCTCCAACCCTACACCTCCATCCCTCTCCAACCCTGCACTTCCATCACGCTCCAACCCTGCAGCTCCATCACCCTCCAACCCTACACCTCCATCACCCTCCAAACCTACACTTCCACCACCCTCCAACCCTGCACTTCCATCACTCTCCAGCCCTACACATCCATCACCCTCCAACCCTACACCTCCATCACCCTCCAACCCTACACCTCCATCACACTCCAACCCTCAACCTCCATCACCCTGCAACCCTGAGCCTCCATCAACCTCCAAGCCTGAACCTCCATCACCCTCCAACCCTGAACCTCCATCACCCTCCATCCCTGCACCTCCATCACCCTCCAACCCTACACCTCCATCACCCTCCAAACCTACACCTCCATCACTCTCCAACCCTGCACTTCCATCACTCTCCAACACTGCACCTCCATCACCCTACAACCCTGAACATCCATCACTCTCCAACCCTGAACCTCCATCACTCTACAACCCTACACATCCATCACCCTCCAACCCTGCACCTCCATCACCCTCCAACCCTGCACCTCCATCAACCTCCAACCCTGCAGCTCCATCACTCTCCAACCCTGAACCTCCATCACCCTCCAACCCTGAACCTCCATCACTCTACAACACTGAACCTCCATCACTCGCCAACCCGGCACCTCCATCACCCTCCAACCCTGAACCTCCGTCACACTCCAACCCTGAACCTCCATCACCCTGCAACCCTACACCTCCATCACCCTCCAACCCTACACCTCCATCACCCTCCAACCCTACACCTCCATCACCCTCCAACCCTGAACCTCCATCACACTCCAACCCTGCACCTCCATCACCCTCCAACCCTACTCCTCCATCACCCTCCAACCTTGCACCTCCATCACCCTTCAACCCTGCACCTCCATCACCCTCCAACCCTACACCTCCATCACCCTCCAACCCTGAACCTCCATCACCTTCCAACCCTGCACCTCCATCACCCTCCAACCCGTCACCTCCATCACCCTCCAACCCTACACCTCCATCACACTCCAACTCTGAAGCTCCATCGCACTCCAACCCTGAACCTCCATCACTCTCCAACCCTGAATCACCATCACACTCCAACCCTGAACCTCCATCACCCTCCAACCCTACACCTCCATCACCCTCCAACCTTACACCTCCATCACCCTCCAACCCTACACCTCCATCACTCTCCAAACCTGCACCTCCATCACCCTCCAACCCTGCACCTCCATCACCCTCCAACCCTGAACCTCCTTCACCCTCCAACCCGAACCTCCATCACCCTCCAACCCTGAACCTCCATCACCCTCCAACCCCAAACCTCCATCACCCTCCAAACCTGCACCTCCATCACCCTCCAGCCCTGCACCTCCATCACCTTCCATCCCTACACCTCCATCACCCTCCAACCCTGCACCTCCATCACCTTCCAACCCTACACCTCCATCACCCTCCAACGCCATCACCCTCCAACCCTACACCTCCATCACCCTCCAACCCTGCACCTCCATCACCCTCCAACACTGCACCTCCATCACCCTCCAACCCTGCACCTCCATCACTCTCCAATCCTGCACCTCCATCACTCTCCAACCCTGCACCTCCATCACTCTACAACCCTGAGCCTCCATCACTCTCCAACCCTGCACCTCCATCACCCTCCAACCCTGCACCTCCCTCACTCTACAACCCTGAACCTCCATCATCCTCCAACCCTGCACCTCCATCACCCTCCAACCCTGCACCTCCATCAATCTCCAACTCTACACCTCCATCACTCTCCAACCCTGCACCTCCATCGCCCTCCAATCCTGAACCTCCATCACCCTCCAACCCTGCACCTCCATCACTCTCCAACCCTGAACCTCCATCACCCTCCAACCCTGCACCTCCATCACCCTCCAACCCTGCACCTCCATCACTCTCCAACCCTGAGCCTCCATCACCCTCCAACCCTGAACCTCAATCACCCTCCAACCCTGAACCTCCATCACCCTCCAACCCTGCACCTCCATCACCCTCCTACCCTGAACCTCCATCACCCTCCAACTCTGCACCTCCATCAGCCTCCAACCCTGCACCTCCATCACCCTCCAACCCTGAACCTCCATCACCCTCCAACCCTGCACCTCCATCACCCTCCAACCCTAGACCTCCATCACCCTCCAACCCTGCATCTCCATCACCCTCCAACCCGACACCTCCATCACACTCCAACCCTGAACCTCCATCACCCTCCAACCCTGAACCTCCATCAACCTCCAACCCTGAACCTCCATCACCCTCCAACCCTGAACCTCCATCACCCTCCAACCCTGAACCTCCATCACCCTCCAACCCTACACCTCCATCACCCTCCAACCCTACACCTCCATCACTCTCCAACCCTGCACTTCCATCACTCTCCAACCCTGCACCTCCATCACCCTCCAACCCTACACCTCCATCACCCTCCAACCCTACACTTCCACCACCCTCCAACCCTACACCTCCATCACCCTCCAACCCTACACCTCCATCACTCTCCAACCCTGCACTTCCATCACTCTCCAACCCTGCAGCTCCATCACCCTCCAACCCTACACCTCCATCACCCTCCAACCCTACACTTCCACCACCCTCCAACCCTGCACTTCCATCACTCTCCAGCCCTACACATCCATCACCCTCCAACCCTACACCTCCATCACCCTCCAACCCTGCACCTCCATCACACTCCAACCCTGAACCTCCATCACCCTCCAACCCTGAACCTCCATCAACCTCCAACCCTGAACCTCCATCACCCTCCAACCCTGAACCTCCATCACCCTCCAACCCTGCACCTCCATCAACCTCCAACCCTACACCTCCATCATCCTCCAACCCTACACCTCCATCACTCTCCAACCCTGCACTTGCATCACTCTCCAACCGTGCACCTCCATCACACTCCAACCCTACACCTCTATGACCCTCTAACCCTACACTTCCACCACCCTCCAACCCTGCACTTCCATCACTCTCCAGCCCTGCACCTCCATCACCCTCCAACACTACACCTCCATCACCCTCCAACCCTACACCTCCATCACTCTCCAACCCTACTCTTCCATCACCCTCCAACCCTGAAACTCCATCACCCTCCAACCCTACACCTCAATCACCCTCCAACCCATAACCTCCATCACCCTACAACCCTGAACATCCATCACTCTCCAACCCTGAACCTCCATCACTCTACAACCCTACACATCCATCACCCTCCAACCCTGCACCTCCATCACCCTCCAACCCTGCACCTCCATCAACCTCCAACCCTGCAGCTCCATCACTCTCCAACCCTGAACCTCCATCACCCTCCAACCCTGAACCTCCATCACTCTCCAACCCTGAACCTCCATCACTCGCCAACCCTGCACCTCCATCACCCTCCAACCCTGAACCTCCATCACACTCCAACCCTGAACCTCCATCACCCTCCAACCCTACACCTCCATCACCCTCCAACCCTACACCTCCATCACCCTCCAACCCTACACCTCCATCACCCTCCAACCCTGAACCTCCATCACACTCCAACCCTGAACCTCCATCAGCCTCCAACCGTACTCCTCCATCACCCTCCAACCCTGCACCTCCATCACCCTGCAACCCTGCACCTCCATCACCCTCCAACCCTACACCTCCATCACCCTCCAACCCTGAACCTCCATCACCTTCCAACCCTGCACCTCCATCACCCTCCAACCCTTCACCTCCATCACCCTCCAACCCTAAAGCTCCATCACACTCCAACTCTGAACCTCCATCGCACTCCAACCCTGATCCTCCATCACTCTCCAACCCTGAATCACCATCACACTCCAACCCTGAACCTCCATCACCCTCCAACCCTACACCTCCATCACCCTCCAACCTTACACCTCCATCACCCTCCAACCCTACACCTTCATCACTCTCCAAACCTGCACCTCCATCACCCTCCAACCCAGCACCTCCATCACCCTCCAACCCTGAACCTCCTTCACCCTCCAACACGAACCTCCATCACCCTCCAACCATGAACCTCCATCACCCTCCAACCCCAAACCTCCATCACCCTCCAAACCTGCACCTCCATCACCCTCCAGCCCTGCACCTCCATCACCTTCCATCCCTACACCTCCATCACCCTCCAACCCTGCACCTCCATCACCTTCCAACCCTACACATCCATCACCCTCCAACCCTGCACCTCCATCACTCTCCAATCCTGCACCTCCATCACTCTCCAACCCTGCACCTCCATCACTCTACAACCCTGAACCTCCATCACTCTCCAACCCTGCACCTCCATCACCCTCCAACCCTGCACCTCCATCACTCTACAACCCTGAACCTCCATCATCCTCCAACCCTGCACCTCCATCACCCTCCAACCCTGCACCTCCATCAATCTCCAACTCTACACCTCCATCACTCTCCAACCCTACACCTCCATCGCCCTCCAACCCTGAACCTCCATCACCCTCCAACGCTGCACCTCCATCACTCTCCAACCCTGAACCTCCATCACCCTCCAACCCTGCACCTCCATCATGCTCCAACCCTGCACCTCCATCACTCTCCAGCCCTGAGCCTCCATCACCCTCCAACCCTGAACCTCAATCACCCTCCAACCCTGAACCTCCATCAACCTCCAGCCCTGCACCTCCATCACCCTCCAACCCTGAACCTCCATCACCCTCCAACCCTGAACCTCCATCAGCCTCCAACCCTGCACCTCCATCTCCCTCCAACCCTGAAACTCCATCACCCTCCAACCCTGCACCTCCATCACCCTCCAACCCTAGACCTCCATCACCCTCCAACCCTGCACCTCCATCACCCTCCAACCCTACGCCTCCATCACACGCCAACCCTGAACCTCCATCACCCTCCAACCCTGAACCTCCATCAACCTCCAACCCTGAACCTCCATCACCCTCCAACCCTGAACCTCCATCACCCTCCAACCCTGAACCTCCATCACCCTCCAACCCTACACCTCCATCACCCTCCAACCCTACACCTCCATCACTCTCCAACCCTGCACTTCCATCACTCACCAACCCTGCACCTCCATCACCCTCCAACCCTACACCTCCATCACCCTCCAACCCTACACTTCCACCACCCTCCAACCCTACATCTCCATCACCCTCCAACCCTACACCTCCATCCCTCTCCAACCCTGCACTTCCATCACGCTCCAACCCTGCAGCTCCATCACCCTCCAACCCTACACCTCCATCACCCTCCAAACCTACACTTCCACCACCCTCCAACCCTGCACTTCCATCACTCTCCAGCCCTACACATCCATCACCCTCCAACCCTACACCTCCATCACCCTCCAACCCTACACCTCCATCACACTCCAACCCTCAACCTCCATCACCCTGCAACCCTGAGCCTCCATCAACCTCCAAGCCTGAACCTCCATCACCCTCCAACCCTGAACCTCCATCACCCTCCATCCCTGCACCTCCATCACCCTCCAACCCTACACCTCCATCACCCTCCAAACCTACACCTCCATCACTCTCCAACCCTGCACTTCCATCACTCTCCAACCCTGCACCTCCATCACCCTCCAACCCTACACCTCCATGACCCTCCAACCCTACACTTCCACCACCCTCCAACCCTGCACTTCCATCACTCTCCAGCCCTGCACCTCCATCACCCTCCAACCTTACACCTCCATCACCCTCCAACCCTACACCTCCATCACTCTCGAACCCTGCACTTCCATCACTCTCCAACCCTACATCTCCATCACCCTCCAACTCTACACCTCCATCACCCTCCAACCCTGCACCTCCATCACCCTCCAACCCTACACTTCCATCACCCTCCAACCCTGAAACTCCATCACTCTCCAACCCTACACCTCCATCACCCTCCAACCCTACACCTCCATCACCCTCCAACCCTGCACCTCCATCACCCTCCAACCCTACACTTCCATCACCCTCCAAACCTGAAACTCCATCACCCTCCAACCCTACACCTCCATCACCCTCCAACCCATAACCTCCATCACCCTACAACACTGAACATCCATCACTCTCCAACCCTGAACCTCCATCACTCGACAACCCTACACATCCATCACCCTCCAACCCTGCACCTCCATCACCCTCCAACCCTGCACCTCCATCAACCTGCAACCCTGCAGCTCCATCACCCTCCAACCCTACACCTCCATCACCCTCCAAACCTACACTTCCACCACCCTCCAACCCTGCACTTCCATCACTCTCCAGCCCTACACATCCATCACCCTCCAACCCTACACCTCCATCACCCTCCAACCCTACACCTCCATCACACTCCAACCCTCAACCTCCATCACCCTGCAACCCTGAGCCTCCATCAACCTCCAAGCCTGAACCTCCATCACCCTCCAACCCTGAACCTCCATCACCCTCCATCCCTGCACCTCCATCACCCTCCAACCCTACACCTCCATCACCCTCCAAACCTACACCTCCATCACTCTCCAACCCTGCACTTCCATCACTCTCCAACACTGCACCTCCATCACCCTACAACCCTGAACATCCATCACTCTCCAACCCTGAACCTCCATCACTCTACAACCCTACACATCCATCACCCTCCAACCCTGCACCTCCATCACCCTCCAACCCTGCACCTCCATCAACCTCCAACCCTGCAGCTCCATCACTCTCCAACCCTGAACCTCCATCACCCTCCAACCCTGAACCTCCATCACTCTACAACACTGAACCTCCATCACTCGCCAATCCGGCACCTCCATCACCCTCCAACCCTGAACCTCCGTCACACTCCAACCCTGAACCTCCATCACCCTGCAACCCTACACCTCCATCACCCTCCAACCCTACACCTCCATCACCCTCCAACCCTACACCTCCATCACCCTCCAACCCTGAACCTCCATCACACTCCAACCCTGAACCTCCATCACCCTCCAACCCTACTCCTCCATCACCCTCCAACCTTGCACCTCCATCACCCTTCCACCCTGCACCTCCATCACCCTCCAACCCTACACCTCCATCACCCTCCAACCCTGAACCTCCATCACCTTCCAACCCTGCACCTCCATCACCCTCCAACCCGTCACCTCCATCACCCTCCAACCCTACACCTCCATCACACTCCAACTCTGAAGCTCCATCGCACTCCAACCCTGAACCTCCATCACTCTCCAACCCTGAATCACCATCACACTCCAACCCTGAACCTCCATCACCCTCCAACCCTACACCTCCATCACCCTCCAACCTTACACCTCCATCACCCTCCAACCCTACACCTCCATCACTCTCCAAACCTGCACCTCCATCACCCTCCAACCCTGCACCTCCATCACCCTCCAACCCTGAACCTCCTTCACCCTCCAACCCGAACCTCCATCACCCTCCAACCCTGAACCTCCATCACCCTCCAACCCCAAACCTCCATCACCCTCCAAACCTGCACCTCCATCACCCTCCAGCCCTGCACCTCCATCACCTTCCATCCCTACACCTCCATCACCCTCCAACCCTGCACCTCCATCACCTTCCAACCCTACACCTCCATCACCCTCCAACGCCATCACCCTCCAACCCTACACCTCCATCACCCTCCAACCCTGCACCTCCATCACCCTCCAACACTGCACCTCCATCACCCTCCAACCCTGCACCTCCATCACTCTCCAATCCTGCACCTCCATCACTCTCCAACCCTGCACCTCCATCACTCTACAACCCTGAGCCTCCATCACTCTCCAACCCTGCACCTCCATCACCCTCCAACCCTGCACCTCCCTCACTCTACAACCCTGAACCTCCATCATCCTCCAACCCTGCACCTCCATCACCCTCCAACCCTGCACCTCCATCAATCTCCAACTCTACACCTCCATCACTCTCCAACCCTGCACCTCCATCGCCCTCCAATCCTGAACCTCCATCACCCTCCAACCCTGCACCTCCATCACTCTCCAACCCTGAACCTCCATCACCCTCCAACCCTGCACCTCCATCACCCTCCAACCCTGCACCTCCATCACTCTCCAACCCTGAGCCTCCATCACCCTCCAACCCTGAACCTCAATCACCCTCCAACCCTGAACCTCCATCACCCTCCAACCCTGCACCTCCATCACCCTCCTACCCTGAACCTCCATCACCCTCCAACTCTGCACCTCCATCAGCCTCCAACCCTGCACCTCCATCACCCTCCAACCCTGAACCTCCATCACCCTCCAACCCTGCACCTCCATCACCCTCCAACCCTAGACCTCCATCACCCTCCAACCCTGCATCTCCATCACCCTCCAACCCGACACCTCCATCACACTCCAACCCTGAACCTCCATCACCCTCCAACCCTGAACCTCCATCAACCTCCAACCCTGAACCTCCATCACCCTCCAACCCTGAACCTCCATCACCCTCCAACCCTGAACCTCCATCACCCTCCAACCCTACACCTCCATCACCCTCCAACCCTACACCTCCATCACTCTCCAACCCTGCACTTCCATCACTCTCCAACCCTGCACCTCCATCACCCTCCAACCCTACACCTCCATCACCCTCCAACCCTACACTTCCACCACCCTCCAACCCTACACCTCCATCACCCTCCAACCCTACACCTCCATCACTCTCCAACCCTGCACTTCCATCACTCTCCAACCCTGCAGCTCCATCACCCTCCAACCCTACACCTCCATCACCCTCCAACCCTACACTTCCACCACCCTCCAACCCTGCACTTCCATCACTCTCCAGCCCTACACATCCATCACCCTCCAACCCTACACCTCCATCACCCTCCAACCCTGCACCTCCATCACACTCCAACCCTGAACCTCCATCACCCTCCAACCCTGAACCTCCATCAACCTCCAACCCTGAACCTCCATCACCCTCCAACCCTGAACCTCCATCACCCTCCAACCCTGCACCTCCATCAACCTCCAACCCTACACCTCCATCATCCTCCAACCCTACACCTCCATCACTCTCCAACCCTGCACTTGCATCACTCTCCAACCGTGCACCTCCATCACACTCCAACCCTACACCTCTATGACCCTCTAACCCTACACTTCCACCACCCTCCAACCCTGCACTTCCATCACTCTCCAGCCCTGCACCTCCATCACCCTCCAACACTACACCTCCATCACCCTCCAACCCTACACCTCCATCACTCTCCAACCCTACTCTTCCATCACCCTCCAACCCTGAAACTCCATCACCCTCCAACCCTACACCTCAATCACCCTCCAACCCATAACCTCCATCACCCTACAACCCTGAACATCCATCACTCTCCAACCCTGAACCTCCATCACTCTACAACCCTACACATCCATCACCCTCCAACCCTGCACCTCCATCACCCTCCAACCCTGCACCTCCATCAACCTCCAACCCTGCAGCTCCATCACTCTCCAACCCTGAACCTCCATCACCCTCCAACCCTGAACCTCCATCACTCTCCAACCCTGAACCTCCATCACTCGCCAACCCTGCACCTCCATCACCCTCCAACCCTGAACCTCCATCACACTCCAACCCTGAACCTCCATCACCCTCCAACCCTACACCTCCATCACCCTCCAACCCTACACCTCCATCACCCTCCAACCCTACACCTCCATCACCCTCCAACACTGAACCTCCATCACACTCCAACCCTGAACCTCCATCAGCCTCCAACCGTACTCCTCCATCACCCTCCAACCCTGCACCTCCATCACCCTGCAACCCTGCACCTCCATCACCCTCCAACCCTACACCTCCATCACCCTCCAACCCTGAACCTCCATCACCTTCCAACCCTGCACCTCCATCACCCTCCAACCCTTCACCTCCATCACCCTCCAACCCTAAAGCTCCATCACACTCCAACTCTGAACCTCCATCGCACTCCAACCCTGATCCTCCATCACTCTCCAACCCTGAATCACCATCACACTCCAACCCTGAACCTCC
This sequence comes from Somniosus microcephalus, assembly GCF_052327205.1. NCBI lineage: Eukaryota > Metazoa > Chordata > Chondrichthyes > Squaliformes > Somniosidae > Somniosus > Somniosus microcephalus. The sequence continues at coordinate 44,140,581 of NC_141014.1, forward strand.
ATCACCCTCCAACCCTACACCTCCATCACCCTCCAACCTTACACCTCCATCACCCTCCAACCCTACACCTTCATCACTCTCCAAACCTGCACCTCCATCACCCTCCAACCCAGCACCTCCATCACCCTCCAACCCTGAACCTCCTTCACCCTCCAACACGAACCTCCATCACCCTCCAACCATGAACCTCCATCACCCTCCAACCCCAAACCTCCATCACCCTCCAAACCTGCACCTCCATCACCCTCCAGCCCTGCACCTCCATCACCTTCCATCCCTACACCTCCATCACCCTCCAACCCTGCACCTCCATCACCTTCCAACCCTACACATCCATCACCCTCCAACCCTGCACCTCCATCACTCTCCAATCCTGCACCTCCATCACTCTCCAACCCTGCACCTCCATCACTCTACAACCCTGAACCTCCATCACTCTCCAACCCTGCACCTCCATCACCCTCCAACCCTGCACCTCCATCACTCTACAACCCTGAACCTCCATCATCCTCCAACCCTGCACCTCCATCACCCTCCAACCCTGCACCTCCATCAATCTCCAACTCTACACCTCCATCACTCTCCAACCCTACACCTCCATCGCCCTCCAACCCTGAACCTCCATCACCCTCCAACGCTGCACCTCCATCACTCTCCAACCCTGAACCTCCATCACCCTCCAACCCTGCACCTCCATCATGCTCCAACCCTGCACCTCCATCACTCTCCAGCCCTGAGCCTCCATCACCCTCCAACCCTGAACCTCAATCACCCTCCAACCCTGAACCTCCATCAACCTCCAGCCCTGCACCTCCATCACCCTCCAACCCTGAACCTCCATCACCCTCCAACCCTGAACCTCCATCAGCCTCCAAC